>NC_091286.1:507164881-507494242 GCF_032444005.1 Ranitomeya imitator
TAATTAAATCAACCAGAGGAAAATCGAATTTCCTGAAATGTGCAGGTCCCTGCAAATTTGAATAGCTTGTGATTCCATTCGTGTGGATTTCCACATAATTCCCTGTAGCTATCACATAACATAGTCTCCCTTTTGGCTGTGCTAAACTATCACAACCAGTATAAAAGATAAGTGTAGGGATAGGTGTTCAGAGTGCACAGCTATGTCCATATAGAGATAGAAAAAAACTAAAATTGGATTGTGTTTCACTACTGCACTAGTGATGAAGCAAGTGAAAATTGAAATTGGACTAGCAGTTAGTCTGAATACTAATTCAAAACTAGAGGAGGTGCTGTACCTGCACAGTTAGTGTTACTGTGAATTAATTGATTTGTGATATACTGGAGTATACTACGACTTATTAACAGCAGTTCATACCCTTTGTCCTAATTTAGGAAGTGAAAAACAAGACTTAGTTTCAGGATTCTATGTTATAGACAAGGAAACCATTATTTATTTTAAATATAAATTACAAATTTTCAGAATCTGGAAATATAAAAAACAACTGTCAGATTCATAAATTAAAGTACTGAAAATGAGTGCACACAAAGGTCTCATAAAAACTAACAGTTTATTAAATATACTGTATTTAAAAAAAGATTTAAATACACAAGACATACATATAAAAAAAACAGAATGTTCCTAGAAGGGGCACCAGTAACGTACAAAGTGAGAGATGTAAAGTAACATGACAGATTCCAAATAGGACAAAGAACCCGTAATAATTCAAGTCAACTAACAGGTGTCATGACTGGTACTAAATATTTAGTGAAAAAATGCATAAGGTAAGTACTTACACACAAGATAGTATGTCAGTGAAAAGAGTTTTTTTCAGGAACCCATGACAGCACCACAAGAGAAGGGATCTGCCCTTCAAGGACAGGAAACCTTCAAGATAAAAAGGGCGGCTCCTCTCTCCACATCAGTTGGTTTGCTGTCCTTGATGGGGAATCCTCAAGATGAAATCGTGGAAGAACAGAAGAAAATGCGTGGGCCTGGGGCAGATGTGTTTGTCAGGCAGAGGTCTGCTACATCTGTCACCAGGTGCCGGTAGCTGCCCTTCCTGAGCGGATGTGAGTAGGCATTATGCCAGACCACGCAGCCAGAGAACACATGAGTGTCCGGGTGAATCTGGTAAGAAGAAGCAGTTTGGGGCAGTAAATGTGACTTGCTATGGCTGCTAACCAGAGCTCCAGTGGTGCCACGGAGGCCAGGGGTTCCCTGCCTTCCCTGAGTGTTTTTCTTGTGACATGGCACAAGGGGAATCTTCTGCCCTAATCCCAGTTGGAATGGAGGATGAGGGGGCATGTGCTGAAGATCTGCTTACCCCGCTCCTGGAACGCGAAGCTTATTGCAGTCGGGCCCCTACGCTATATGCCAACGACAGGTGCAGCGTGATCATAGGTACAGTCAGGAGTGTGCACCGGAAGTGAATGCAGAGTGCACTGAAAGTGGAATGCTGGGTGTGCACGGGGTCTGAGGTTGAGAACGAGGATCACACGCGTGCCCTGGAATGAACGCACATGCACATGACCGCAGATTGAATGTGTGCGATGGGGATGTGCAGCCCCAGATCACAGGAAGGGGTGGCACTCTTCTAAGTGTCAGGGGTTCCAGGGGATATTTAAAGAGGCCACAGACAGACAGTCTGGGGCAAAAAGAGAAGAGCATTCCATCCAGGTGATGAAAAAATTAAAAGAACTTTATTCTGCCTTGATGCATCATGGCAGAATAAAGTTCTTTTAATTTTTTTATCACCTGGATGGGATGCTGTTCCTTTTTTGTACTGGACTGTGTTTTCGTTCCAATTGGGCCATTAGACTGAAACGTGCTGTCGGCTGTCATTTATTTCTATTTAGACAGTCTGTGGCAATCAAGGAGGCTTTTTCACCAGAGTACCTACAGCCACAGGAGCAGCAGTCATTTCCCCAAATACCAGGAAAGCACCTGTCAAGCTCACAGGAGAGAAAAAAACAGGATCCTCAGCAGCCACGCCACAGCAGCAGTGGGGGCCACTTGGGAAGTGTATGGGCAGATCACCATGGTTCTAGAAAGGAGGAGTCCATAGTCTCTGGAGGAGACATTGCAGACATCATTCAATCTCCGGATCCGGTACCCGTTTGAAAAGTCAAAGTGGTGAGTGATCTTCGAGAAAGTACAGTACACTAATGTCTGTTCTCTTTCTCTCTTCCTGTCTCATACCCTCTCCTCTTGGTATTGGTGGGGTGGAATGTAGGGGGTCCCTAGAAAGAGTAGGACCAAACTGAAAAACAAGGAGCCACAGGGTAAAAGAAAGTTCTACTTCCGCACTGCACCGATAATCTGACCCCAATGTGCACAACAGCAAAAACCACATGCAAAAGGGCGTATATGGCTGATGATTTCCTTTTCATTACCAACGGGGTGCTGCATCCAACAAAAGCATACAGAGTTCATAAAGGAAAAACAAGAAAAAAGATTGGAGCGCACTTACCCAGGTAAAATAGTCACCACTTTATTAGGACTTTGTACAAAAAGCAGGGAAGGGAGTGGATAAAGATCGGACGACGGCCGTTTCGTGCACAATGGCACTTCAACGGGTCCTACAGCTGAATGAATGCAGGGAGGATTTTGTAGACAAAACAAGCCCCAAAACTCCTCCCTTCATACAGCAGGATCCTTCGTGCAGACGCAGCTGGACCGCTCGGTATGAACGAAAAGTTAGACATGTCTGTGTTCTTGTAGATAGTTAATTATACTATAGGTTCTGCTTAGTGTTGTTTCAAGTGTATTTCTCAGAGTTTGATTTTAATTATATTTGTTGTTTTTATTGCACCTTTATTCATGTTTCTATCAGTGGTGGTTACTCCCACCCATGTGCTGTATGAAGGGAGGAGTTTTGGGGCTTGTTTTGTCTACAAAGTCCTAACAAAGTGGTGAGTATTTTACCTGGGTAAGTGCGCTCCAATCTTTTTTCTCGTTTTTCCTTGAAAAACAAGGAGTGTTCCCTATGTAAGCGTCAGCTAGGAGCATCTTGGGATAAAAAGTTATGCCAGGACTGCATTGACAAGACCATTGCAGAAGAATCTCCCACATTCTCGGCAAATCTAAGATCTCTAATACAATCAGAAGTCCATAGGGCATTCAGTGCGCTGCAAGCCCCGACGGACTGTGACAATAAGGGGAGAGACAGATCCAGCCCCTCTTTTGCATCACAGGAGGAGTACACATTTTCAGAACCAGAGGACTTGGATCAGACGCGGTACTCTGATAGTAGTTCAGAGGAAGACATTAGTTTTCCAGTAGAGGCTACTGACAAATTAATAAAAGCCATCCAATCGACTATGGGGTTAGTGGATGAGAAGGCTAAGAGATCCGCCCAGGACCTCATGTTTGGCGGCTTACAGAGGAAGAAACGTAGAGCCTTCCCTCTTAATGAGCAGTTACAGAGCCTCATTAAAAATGAATGGGAGAAACTAGATAAGAAAACGCAGGCACTTAGTTCACTTAAAAAGAAATGTCCATTTGATGAGGAAGCGTCTTCTTCCTGGGATAATGCCCAGAGACTGGATGTAGCAATCTCTAAGATCTCAAGAAAGCCTTCTCTCCCATTCGAGGACTTGGGGTCCCTGAAGGAGCCATTAGATAGGAAAACAGGCAGTTTCCTTAAAACAGCCTGGGAGTCCTCGGTGGGGGCATTAAGGCCATCTATTTCAGCCATTTGTGTAGCTAGATCTTTAAAAGTTTGGCTGGACAATCTGGAAGATCAGCTAGAACAGTGAGTCTCAACAGAGGCTATAGTAGAAGCGGTCCCTACCATTAAAGCAGCAGCGGCATTTTTAACAGACCCCTCAGCGGATTGTGCAAGATTTGCAGCCAGATCAGCGGCACTTGCCTATGTGGGACGTCATGTAGTTTGGCTAAAATGCTGGCCAAGAGATATACAAGCCAAAGTTAAGCTCTGCTCCCTACCTTGCGAGGGAAAATTCTTATTTAGGCCAGCATTAGATGAGGTGCTGGAGAAAGCAGGAGATAAGAAGAAAGGTTTTCCGAATCCGCCATTACATCTTTTCAGCACTCCTTTTGGAGGGGTCGCAGATCCAGAGGGCAGCCCTACAGAGAGCGAGTGTAATAATTATATGGGTACTACAGAATCTGATAGCATGGGATAAAGCCAGTCTGAGAGCAAAGTTGCAGCAAAAGATGTATTTACTCAAAAACAGAAATGTAAACAGAACTAACACAGATATTTCTGCAATTGTAACGAGGTCCTCAGCTCAATATAGAAAATAGCCAACAGGATAGCGAACAAAACATAGTATAGATATTCATTCAATAGTAACGAGGTCCTCAACTCTATATAGAAAATCACAGCAAACTGAGTAGCGCGGCGCGACCGCTAATGTGAACGAGTCCAGCAAGGAAATTATGTGGAAGCAAACAAGACACTTAAACAAGGAAGTCCAATAAGGTTATAGTGCAAATTCAGACTGTACTTAAATGATGAAGTCCAGCAAGACTTGCTCACACGTGTGCACAGTACTTATTAGTAGGAGTCCAATAGTTCACAGATGGTGCGTAATGTGAATAACGTCCTGGAAAAGAGAGGATGAGGGGAGAAAGAGGGAGAGCGCCATCTAAGCGTAGTAGATGAGTAGATCTTTCTTGAAGAGAAAAGCACAGCTTGAATCTTGCTCACCTGGTGTGGTTGTGCAAAGAGGCACAACACTGGGAAAAGTTTTGTACACAAAGGAAATCCTTCCACTGGTGTGCTGCATGTCCCAGCAGTTCCAGAGGTGAGAGGTAGCTGAATGGGGTGAGGCAGACCACCGAGTAGTGAGCAGCAGAAACAGGGGGTTAACTAGCAAACAGGCAGATGCTCAGGAGCCAGCAGCACAAAATACTCAGGCACAGGTGAATACAAGACCCGGACTTAAATACTCAGGACAGACAGGAAGTTCCATGACAGGGCGAGAACCAAGATTCCATCTTGGATCAGGGCGAACAGACACCAGGAAAGTCCAGAATCCTTACCGCGAGATAGACCTGACAAGCGGTCCAGAGGAGGGAAGGGCTTCTATTTTGGCAAACCCTTCAGCGACATCAAGAAGCCCTCCCAATGACTTCTTTTCCCAGGTGGGAGGGAGGCTCTCTCACTTCCTCCCGGACTGGGAAGGAATTTCATCCAGTGCCTGGATTCAGCAAATTGTGAGATCAGGCCTAAAGCTAAACATCCGCAGTCTGCCACCTCAGAGGTACAAACAGACCCCGGAACAACCCTTTCTGGAGAAACAATGGGTCCTGGAAGAAGAGGTGGTATCGTTACTAGAGAAATACGTACTGGAAGAGGTTCCTGTGGGGTAAAAGGAAAAGGGGATTTTATTTCCCCTATTTCTGGTAAAAAAGCCAGACGGCTCTTGGGGGACCATTATAAACCTAAAAGGTCTAAACAGCTTCCTGAGAGTCCCTTCATTCAAATTGGAGTCGGTGAGATCAAAGGTGAAAGTTCTCTTCCCAGATTGTTACATGGTGGTCCTGGACATCAAGGACACATATTATCACGTCCCCATCCGCGAGTAGGATCGCAGATTTCTCAGAGTAGTGGTACAAATAAAATCTCAAATAGGCCATTTCCAGTACAGAGCACTACCCTTCGGGTTAGCAGTAGCCCCTCGGGTATTCACAAAGCTGATTGCAGAAGTCACTGCCCACCTCCTGGAAAAGGACATTGTAGTAATACCATATCTGGACAACTTCTTGATCGTAGGAAATTCCTTTCTTCACTGCCAGGAACAAGTCAGGATAGTTACGAAGGCTTTAAAGGCTCTGAGGTGGCAGTTCAATCTACAAAAATCCAGATTACAACAACTGACAGTACAGGTCTTCTTGGGTCTAGTGATAGACTCGATGAGGAAAGAGTGTCAACTCCCATAGGAAAAGGAGAAAAAGATCAAGCAACTAATCTTGTCATCAGTAGAAAAGCCACAAATGACCCCCAGGAAGGTGATGTCACTGTTGGGATCTCTAACCACCTATATTCCAGAGGTAAAGTGGGCCCAGTTCCACACAAGGGAACTTCAGTGGTGTGTACTGCAGAGCAAGCTATTATTACAGGGTCACTTAGAAAGAAAACTTACCCTCCCAGAGACAGTAGTCCGATCGCTCAATTGGTGGTTGCGGATCGACTCGACTCCAAGAGGGATGCCCTGGTAACCAGAGCATCCAGAATAGTTACAACAGATGCCAGTCACTGGGGGGTGGGTAGACCACCTAGATACCCTGTGGCTTCAGAATCCTTGGTCTCAGGAGGAAAGAGCCCTATCATCAAATATCTGGGAGCTGTTAGCTGTCAAAAGGGCACATACACAAGAACAACATGGGAGGGTTTTGTCAGACAATCAAGTGGCAGTAGCCTACATAAATCACCAAAGAGGCACTTGTTCTCGGCCACTGATGGTAATAGCAGAGATGATTCTATTTTTGGCAGAACATAATTTCCTCTCATTATCGCCCCTCATATATTCGAGGAGCAGACAATCAAAAGGTGGACTTCCTAAGTAGCAATCAGTTAAAACAAGGAGCATGGTCCCTAATGAGATCAGTGTTCAATAAGATTGTAGACGTGTGGGATCAGCCCAAAATTGACCTCTTTGCTTCGAGGAGCAACAGGAGGGTCCAGAAATTTTGTTCCTTAAACTCAGCAAACAGTCCGCATGCAGTGGATGCCTTCAGGATACAGTGGACACCAGAACTCCTCTATGCCTTCCCTCCAATATGCCGAATACCTTCAGTTTTGAGAAAAATCAGACAAGACAGAGCCAGAGTAATTTTAATAGCTCCATTTTGGCCAAAGAGGCCATCGTTCTACTGGCTACAGACAATGTCCGTGACAGATTTGTGGGTCCTTCCGGAGGACCAAGACCTTCTGACACAGGGGCCCTTCCTTCATCCTCAGATGTCCGGACTGCATTTAACAGCCTGGAATTTGAGAGGGCACGTCTAGAGGGAAGAGGCTTCTCGGCAGGGTTAGTCTCCACACTGCTCAATAGCAGGAAGCCGATAACCACTCAAATTTATGGGAGAATCTGGAATACATTTTTATCCTTCTCCAGGACAGTATGGGAGGTGGAGTTCCCAGTATTGGCCATACTAGAGTTTCTATAGAAGGGGCTAGAGCTTGGATTAGCAGTTAATATCCTCAAAGTGCAATTTTCAGCTCTGGCTGCCTTACACAACTGTGATCTGGCGAATGATAGATGGGTAACCAGGCTCATCAGAGCCTGTAGAAGCGTAAACTCTGTAGCATCTCTGACACCTCCTCCTTGGGATCTAAATTTAGTTTTGTCTGCCTTAGCAGAATGTCCCTTTGAGCCATTAGACATGGTTTCAGAAAGGTTTATTTCATTAATGACAGCCTTATTAGTGGCTCTCACTTCAGTCCATAGGGTAGGTGACTTGCAAACCTTATCAGCAGACCCTCCCTACACTCAGGTCTAGGACAATAGAGTAGTGTTGAGGTTAGACCCAGCTTACCTCCCCAAAGTGGTGTCAAGATTCCATAGGGCTCAGGAAATAATCCTACCATCTTTCTGTCGCAACCCAAGCAACCCAAAAGAGGAGAGGCTTCATTGCTTGGATGTTAGAAGGTGTCTCCTACATTATTTAGAGGTAACAGAGCCCTGGAGGAAACAGAGAGCCTGTTTGTTTCTTTTAAGGGGTCAAGGGAGGACCTTAGGGTGTCCAAACAGACTAGATGGATGAGAGAGGACATAAAACTAGCTTATGTTAGTGCAGACAAAGCTATTCCTGAAGATCTGATGGCCCATTCCACGAGAGCCATGGTGACATCCTGGGCAGAGAGAACAGAATCCTCCATTGACCAAATTTGTAAGACGGCCACTTGGTCCTCTCCTACTTTCTTCGGGCACTATAGGTTAGATCTGTCTGCCTCCTCTGACCTCACATTTGGGAGAAGGGTGCTACAGGCTGTGATCCCTCCCTAAAAAAATACAAGTCTCTGTAAATCTCTCATGGTGCCATCATGGGTGACTGAAAAACACAGGTATTACTTACCTAGTAATGTGTTTTTTCGTAGCCCATGGCGGCACCCATATATTCCCTCCCTATTGATCACGTTTTTGATTCGGTGCATTGTCAGTTAGGCACACCCTTGGGTGTTGGTAGATAGAAATTTAATGTATAAACAGATGTATTATTTTGAATGTTGTTCACTAATCCGAGGCGTTCCTCTCATGCTCTGTAAAACAACTGATGAGGAGAGAGGAGCCGCCCTTTTTATCTTGAAGGTTTCCTGTCCTTGAAGGACAGATCTCCTCTCTCGAGGTGCTGTCATGGGTTACAAAAAAACACATTACCAGGTAAGTAATACCCGTGTTTCTTGTACATGCGTCCTGGTCCACCAGCCCCAACACATAGTTCACCCAGAGGCTTACACCCCCTGAGAGTCCTCTCTCTTTTTCTCCTTTCTCCCACGTGTATTTTCTGAGCAATATCAAACTTTCCAGTATTGAGATTCTTGCAAATTTATTCATCACCACAAATTGAATTTTTCTGGAAAATTTGGGAAATTCTAATTAAAAAAATGCACTTATTTTTAGAGTCTACCCCCTGAACAAGTCCTGATTGTGATGTGCATCCCTGTGTTGGAGTTAAGGTAACTGAGGCCCCAACAATATTTCTGATTGACCACCTTTTCTCTAAACCTAGTAAGTAAAATTTTGTTTTATGTGTAGTATAAGAATTATAGAGATCCTAAAAGTCACATAGAACTTCCTATTACTTCCCATATGGTAGAAAGTACTAAAGTTGCTTAAAATAAAATCACAACCAAGTTGCATCCTTAACAGGCAATACATTTATCACAAATACCATACAATTCTGCAACAAATTCTGTTTTGTATATTTTTCTCTTTGCACCTTAATATGAGTTAAAACAAACTTATTTTTTTCTGATTTAACCAATCAGTGGCAGTGTTAACAATGTTTTTTGGCCACTCTCAGTAAAGAGAATTCTTAATTATTTACCCAAATAGAGTGCAACACACACCATGGCATCATTTTTTTGGCTTGTTAGATCACACCCTTTAGGGATTATCTCATTTGGTGCTGCTCACTTCTGCATTGGGGGATAAGTGGTCCTTATGATGTTGCGTCTGGCAGCACATATTGTATTTGCAGGGACGTTTGCACAATTATCGTGAATCGCTTTGTGCACATGTTCTAACAGGCGTATGCAGACACAAGGTTATTAGTACCTTTCCCCTCTATATGCAGCATCTCCAGACAAACCTTTTAATAAGTGACAAAAGGTTTTGCCGCTACACACTGACCAATCATTGCTGATTCTGTTAACAAACATGAGGGTAACAGAATTGTTCTTTAGTTTTTGGCTATGCATAGATTTTGTTTGGCATCCTACAAAGTTGTTGGTGGGAGCAACCACAATACCCCAGTACAATACTCCAATATTTCTAGTGGTGAATCCTCCATACCCCTACACATGATATACAGGATACTGTATATAGGACTTTGTTAGCAATGGTTACTGTTCTCAACAGAAAAGCATGATGACAGTGATGTACATGTAATAACTCTGTTTGCCAACATAAAAAGAGAAACCAAGTAGTCCTATAAAACTTACACAACTATGAATAAACGCGACAAGTTGCTGCGCAAATGTGGAACAAATCTGTGGTGTGCAAACTTACAATACAAGTAAATGGCTTTTGAAAAATCTCAGAAAAATGTTGCAGAAAACAAGTCCACATGAAAATTTAAGTATGATGCCGATAATTAGGCCTTGTTCACATGCTGCATTTTTGCCACATTTTGTCTTTCCAAATCTGTAGCATGTTAGCTTTTTTTGTGACTTGTAAAAACGCCTTGATTGTCATGCATTTTTTGCAAGTATTCATTTGTTTTGGCATTTTTTACAAGTAGGTTTTTAAACACGTTGCCTGAGCATAAAATACAACTCTGGCAAAAATTAAGAGCCCATCACATCAAAACCCTGTCATGGGCAGCCCAATCTACAGACTTGAACCCCATTGAAAACCTCTGGAATGTAATTAGGAGGAAGATGGATATGCACAAGCCATCAAACAAAGAAGAACTGCTTACATTTTTGCTCCAGAAGCAGTGTGAAGGACTGGTGGAAAGCACCAAGACGCATAAAAGCTGTGAGTAAAAATCATGGTTATTCCACAAAATATTGATTTATGAACTCTTCCTGAAATTAAAACATTAGTATTGTTGTTTCTAAATGATTATGAACTTGTTTTCTATGCATTATTTGAGGTCTGAAAGCACTGTTTGTTTGTTTTTTTATTCTGACCATTTTTCTTTGTCAGAAAAAAAAATACAAAATTTATTTCTTGGAGATTCGGAGACATGTTGTCAGTAGTTAATAATAAAATAAATGAACAATTTACATTTTAATAAAATATATACCTATAAAGGGAAAAATTAGACAAACTGAACATTTTGCAGCGGTCTCTTAATTTTTCCCAGAGCTGTATTGATAACCTACCCTTAGATTATCGTATCAAATTGGCAGGGGTCTACACCTGACCTGGCACCACCACAAATCAGCTAATACTAGATATCGTGCAGAGTTGCCAATCGTCCGCAAACTACATGTCAACAGTGACCTTTTTTTGCTCTTTTTTTTATTCCCGCTGCTTCCCAAAGTGTGCTGTTTTTTTTTTCTTTGAACCTTATCATATGGTTCCAGAGATATTGGCCTTTTCATTTGGTGATAATTTCAATGGTCTCTACCAGCAGGATGTCACATGATAATTATATAAAATAGTCTAAAGCCACGCCCTCAGAGAATTCTGTGATCCACTCCCCTTTGTAAAGGCCATAACTGAAAGGCTGCTGTCACACTATCAGTATGTGATCAGTATTTTACATCAGTATTTGTAAGCCAAAACCAGGAGAGGAACAATTAGAGGAAAAGTATAACAGAAACATATGCACCACTTCTGTATTTATCACCCACTCCTGGTTTTGCCTTACAAATACTGATGTAAAATACTGACCAAATACTGCTAGTGTGACGGCAGCCAATATGTTACATTTGGGGCAAAAGTAGTTGGGTGACACATCAGAGACCAGCTGTACAGTGTTGCACTGGAAAAACACTCTAATAACCAGAAAACCGTGTGGCCATAGAGCAGGCACATTGACACAGCAGAACAGTCATAAAACCAGAACTTTATTGAAGAACATTTTGACCTTCTCTACGTGCATAATCATAGTTCTAATAATACAGATTAGGTAAAAAAAAACACATAAATGGCTTTTTCATGCTTCAACAAAGTACTGGTTATATGAATATCATAGCTCTGGATTTTTCTGCTGATTTGAGTCAATAGAAACACTCAATTGTACTATTATTTTCGCAACCTAATTTTTCATGATCTAATTTTGAGATTTAGTTTTTTTTTAGAAAATATCAAAGCAATCACCTGGTCTTGTCAAATGTGCATATACAGGCAGCTTAACACATGAAGCTATAAATCTAGGGCTACACATCAAACTAAAATAACACATTAAAATTGAGGTTGCGTTGTAGCTTCAATTCACAAGAGACTTTGCAAAGTTTCTTGTAACTATAATTTCCCAAAGAAAATAACTTAATTCGTATCCTAACTAAGAGTAAACAGTAATTTTAAGGCACAATGCACACTATGATCATAGCCTGAGCAGCACTGCGCTTAGCTGAGCATTTTTCATCTATGTTCCATCAATGCTAGGTATCCACTGCCTAACATAGAATCCATAAATACAATACATGCTGATATAAATATGAAAAATACACTGACAATAATAACACCTTAAAATGTTATTTATTTGTAACCTTCGTCACTTAGAACTAAACAAAGGCAAGGCCTATAAAGACACAAAATGAAAGGTTATTTACGAAGAACTTGTCAACCATTCGCATCGAGCGCCGGTTCATCTCATTGTGGAAATAATGATGAAATACAGTCTTTTTTTAGACTTGTAGGATAATCACAGGAAAACTGGTGTCAAAAATGTTCCTAGGACAGTACTTGTAAAAGCACACTAATTCCTACAAATATTTCCTGTTTTTAAATAACAGTAATTTACATTTAGTTACATCATCTCACTATCAAACAGAAAACTTTTATTATACCAGGCTTCTTTGTAGGAACGAAGGGGAGGGGTGTGACTACTTTGAGGAATTTTAATTACAAGTAATGAAAAATAATTGGAAAGTCATGTAGTTGTGGCACCCCTAGGGGTATTTGCCACAAAATAGTTACTGACAGTAAATACAAATACTAAAATAGCAAGACTGCACTACCACCTCCGGCCAGAAGGGGGAGCTCCAGAGACTCCCCTTGATCCATTCTGGTCTGAGAGAAGAACTGGCAGTTAGGCTAAGGAGCTGAAAGTGAGAGGTCATACAACTGAATTTCTAACAGTCCTATGACGGTTTCCAGGCCCAAATCACCGGCCTGAGGAGAAAAGGGACAGAGAAAAAGGACATTGTGAGAACCGGGTAGCATTAATCACTACCCAGAACAGGCGCAAAGACGGATACCGGATCCGTGGCTGTATTCATTATATATAATACAGCAACCGGAAAAACGTGAGGTGATATCAGCTTCACTAGGGCCGGACGCAGCAACAGACACAGAGTTCAGCGGTACTCCTGGAGAGGGTAAGCCGATAAAAGGACTCGGGTTGCCCGTCGAACCAGGACCCGGAGGGGACAGATTGGGCCGGCAGCCAGTTCACATACAGCAGCAGGGCCACACAGAAACTGCGTACAATAAGAGGCGAAGACCCCGGCAGGGTCAAAGTAACTCAGAGTTCCCATACAGACTCCGGTGACAGGACTGGTTGTAAATCCCTTTATGTTGAAGTAAACTGGTTAAACGTTTCAGTGCCTCAGACTTTCATTTGGACAATAGCTATCTATCCAGGATCAGGATCATCACCGCTGAGAGAACCTGCTGCTGATCAAGTAAGTGCCTGTTCCCTCATGATACCCCTTACAATGTGCATTGCCTGAGGCCACAGCACCGGGTCAACCCACCCGTGACATCTCCCTCAAGAGACAGACCCCATTGGTCTGGTGCTGGGTACCCCGGTCTCCTGGGCGTCACAATTGGCGTCACGAACAGGATATAGCCAGCCCGTATACCGGTTATTGTGTGCCGTGATTGGAGCCCAAAACTGTGAAAACTTGGATGAAAAATCTTGAAAATTGACTTTATTAAAGAAAATTCCATTTCCCTTTAAAAACTATTGAAAGTGACTTTTCCCCATTGGTTATAATGGAGTAAGGATGGCCGCCATCACCTCATAACCGTTAGGCACGAGACTGTTAATTGAGCTACGCCATTACCTGAGCCTCAGTCTGACTGAAAAACTTCAGAATCCGCCATTACAGAGCGTGTTGTGGGCGGCACCAAGCTGAGTGCCCTGACATCAGAGTAAGGGGAAAACTAATCCTGCTGCACAGCGGAACGAATCTAGACTATCCCGACGGAAGCGGAGGACCGGAAGGGTCCGGATTAACTAAGGGAGCACAGTATGTCGCAGCACGGAGACGTCGCAGCACCCGGCGACGCTAATGCAGCTGAAAGACAGAGTGTCAATAGAGAGTCCGGCAGCGCAGCGGTGCAAGGAGTGGCGCCCATCATGCCGGTGCTGATGCCATATACCCCGGGTGGCCCGTGGCTTCCAATGTATGAAGGTGAGCCTAATACCCTTGACGATTTCAGAGAAAAGATGCTGGCCCATTTTGACATGTTCCCCGTGGGTGAAGTTCAGCGTGTTAGTCTCCTGATGATGCAGTTAAGTGGCCATGCTAAGCGAGAAGTCACAGCATGGGCAGCTGATCTAAAAGACACTGTTGAACGCATATTTGCTGGATTAAAAGCTACATTTGAAACCACTGCCAGCAGCAAAGCTAAAATACGATTCTTTAATTGCAAACAAAAAGCTAATGAGGGCGTGAGAGACTTTGCCTTAAACCTGCAGGAAGCCCTTAAATCACTTACACTGGCTGAACCCATTTTTAACACCGGAGTGGATAAACTGCTAAGAGATCAATTTATTGAGGGACTCTACACCCCTTCTCACCGGGGGCATGTGAGCATGCTTGTTTTTAAGAACCCTGAATTGACATTTGCCCAATTAAAGGAGAGCGCTATACGTCTCCAGCTGGCAGAGGCACCTCGGGATCAGGATCCTGCGCAACCCATGGCAGAGGCACCTCAACAACAGGGAGTGCCAGTGACATCAGCTATGTCTGGGGCCATTGCTAAGCCCCTGGGGCCCAGTACTAATGAGGCTCTTCAACAAAAGCTTGACTCTTTAGCTGATGTTGTTGCTTCAATGGCTAAAACCATGCAGGAGATGAGAGGACACAAGATGGAGTTGGCAAACTGTAGAGAGGATGTTCCATGGATGAGACTCCGGAGATACCCGACATGGAGAGGACGACCCCGCGACCGCTACTAACCGGATGGACAGCCCATTTGCCGCCGTTGCCAGCAGCCAGGCCACTTTGCACGAGATTGTGATTTAAACGGGAATCCCAGGGGAATGCGGGCCGCTTCGCAGGAATGAACTTTCAAGGCCCAACACCCTGGCACGACAGGTACATCGGAGGACGACCCATTATCCCTATCGTGCTGGACGGAATGCCCCTCAACGCTTTGCTGGACACAGGTTCCCAGATTTCATCTATACCGTATATCCTTTATAAGAGGTACTGGGCTGATGCAGATATTGATCAAGGGCCCTCTGATGTTGAACTAGATATATGGGCCAGTAATGGTAAGTTGGTACCAAAACTAGGTTTCAGGGAGATGACCATAAAGATTGGTAAAGTAGAATTGAAGAAACAGGGTATAATTGTTGTTGATGTTGACCGGCAGAACTGTGAACCAACTGTATTGATAGGAATGAATGTGTTAGAGAACTGCTTTTCCGAAGTCATTTCTGTCTTACAGCAAATTGCTGAAACTGCCCAATCCTGCCAGCAGAGAGTTCTCCGGAGGGAAATAAAAGTATTGATGTTAAGGCAACAGGTAGAAGTTGCAGGTGGAGAAATCGGCAGTGTGAGGGTAAGTGATCCAACGTCTATTGTAATCCCACCAAAAACAGAAATGCTGGTATGGTGTAGAGCAGCCATTGGTACTAAGGGACGAGATTATCAAGCCTTAACAGAACCAGTGTACACCGACAGCAGGCCCACTATACTCACAGCATGAGGGATAGTCGAGGTACACCGAGGACGGGTGCCGGTACGACTTTTGAACTGTGGAGAGGAAGAGGTCACTTTGCCAAGGTATGCTACAGTGGCAAAGCTATATACTGTTGACAACAATGCCATCACAACCATTGAGCCCTTAGAACCAACCTGTCAGGTGGAAGGCAATGGCTCAGATGGAGAAATGGAGGATTGGTGCCAACAGCTACACGTGGGCATAAATTCAACACCTACCCATCAAAAACAAGGGGTGTATAGGCTAGTGACGGAATATGAACAAGTCTTCAGTAAACACCCATTGGACTTCGGACGGATAGAAGGGGTAGAACACACAATCCCCACCGGTGACCATCCCCCAATAAAAGAAAGATATAGACCCATACCGCCCGCTCACTATCAATGTGCAAAAGATATGCTGAGGGAGATGAAACAGGCCGGGGTAATAAGAGACAGCTGTAGCCCCTGGGCGGCCCCTCCAGTGATTGTCAAAAAAAAGGACGGAACCATGAGAATGTGCGTAGACTACCGGAAGATTAATAACATCACCCATAAAGACGCCTACCCCTTGCCTAGGATAGAAGAGTCCTTAACTGCTTTGAAATCTGCTAATTATTTTTCCACCTTAGACTTAACAAGCGGGTATTGGCAAGTCCCTGTGGCTGAGAGAGATAAGGAAAAGACGGCATTCACCACACCAATGGGTCTATGTGAATTTAATCGCATGCCGTTCGGACTCTGCAACGCATCCGGTACCTTCCAGCGGCTGATGGAATGCTGCCTCGGACACAAGAACTTCGAGACCGTCCTCCTGTACCTAGATGATGTGATCGTCTACTCAAAGACTTACGAACAACACTTAATAGACCTGGCAGAAGTGTTCGAAGCCTTATCCAGGTATGGCATGAAAGTCAAGCCATCCAAATGTCACCTTCTCAAGCCAAAGGTACAGTACCTGGGACACATCGTGAGTTCGGAGGGAGTAGCACCAGATCCCGAGAAAATAAGCGCCATAAGGGATTGGCCAAGACCTACCAGCGCAAAAGAAGTGAGACAATTCCTGGGATTGGTGGGTTACTATCGCAGATTTATAAAAGGATTTACCAAGTTGGCAGCACCCTTGCAAGACACCTTGGTAGGGCAGACGAAGAAACCTTCAAACCGAAACCCTCCTTTTCAGTGGAACGACGAAAGGGAAGACTCCTTTGAACAACTAAAGAAGGCACTAACCGGAGAAGAGGTTCTGGCATACCCAGATTACCATCAACCTTTCATCCTCTACACCGATGCCAGTAATGTGGGACTAGGAGCGGTGCTGTCACAAAAGCAAGAAGGTCGGGAGAAAGTCATCGCCTTTGCAAGTAGAAAGCTCCGGCCTACTGAAAGAAATTCAGAAAATTACAGCTCCTTCAAATTGGAACTACTGGCAGTAGTTTGGGATGTGACTGAACGTTTCAAACACTATCTGGCCGCTGCAGAATTTATTCTTTATACTGACAACAATCCGTTGACCCACCTGGACACAGCCAAATTAGGTGCGTTAGAACAGCGATGGATAGCCCGGTTATCTAATTACAACTTCATAATCAAGTATCGAGCAGGTCGCAAGAATGGAAATGCCGATGCCCTATCCCGGATGCCACACTTGAGAGATGTAGAAGAGGAAACGGGGGAGCTTGAAGAAATTGAACTACCAGCTTTCCATCGTCCCAAGGCAAAACATCATCAGTCAAGTACCTATCAGAAACAACAAGAGGTGAATTTTAATCCGTTAGAACACCATAGATGGGCTGACACCCAAGACAGCAATCCGGCTGTGAAGTTGGTGAAGGAACTGTTGACTGAGCAAAGTGCATATCCCGATGAGGATGCCCCAGAAGAGACGCATCAACTCTGGAAAGAGAGAGGCAAAATGTTCCTGTATCAAGGGAAGCTCTGTAGAAGATACACCAATCCGAAAACACATGAATTGGTTTGGCAGATTATTGTGCCTAAACAAGATGTGAAGATGGTCCTCAAAGCTTACCATAATGGTGCTGGTCACTTTGGTTGGAAAAAGTTAGAAGTACTTCTAAGAGAAAGATTTTATTGGGTCGGGATGAGAAAATCAATCGAACAGTGGTGCAGAAATTGTGGCCCGTGCAACCTCAGAAGAAACGATCAAAAGAACCAAAGAGCACCACTGCAGCCCATAATCACCAAACAACCACTTGAACTTGTAGCCATAGACCACGTGAAGTTAATACCAAGCCGGTCCGGCTATGTCTATGCCTTGACCATCGTGGACCATTATTCACGCTTCTTGGTAGTAGTACCCGTAAAAGATCTGACAGCAAAAACAGCAGCCAAAGTGTTCCAAACGTACTTTTGTAGACCCCATGGATATCCGGAACAGGTTCTCACCGACCAAGGTACAGCCTTTGAATCAGAGATCTTCAGAGAATTCTGTAATATGTATGGTTGCAAAAAGATCCGGACGACGGCCTATCATCCACAAACAAATGGCTTATGCGAGAAGATGAACCATATTGTAATAGACCTACTAAAAACTTTACCTGAGACAGAAAGGAATCAATGGCCAGAGAAATTGCCTGACTTGGTGGATCTGTATAATCATGTCCCGGTGAGCTTCACCAACTGCACCCCAGCTTACCTTATGCGTGCAAGACCCGGACAATTACCAATCGATCTAGAAATGGGAATTCTGAAACCAGACGCAGAAGTTCAAGACTCCAATTGGGATATCATACGGCAAAAGCAGTATCGCCAAGTGCAAGAGAGTGTGGAAAGAAGCCTTCAGCAAACTAGAGAAAGACAAGAGCGAACTTTCAACCAGAATGCTCTAGCGACCCCATTAAGACCGGGTGACCAAGTGCTCAAGAGAAATCATCGAACCAATAAACTAGACAATCAGTGGGAAGCCGTACCCTACACAGTTTTACCAACAAGAATGGATAATCCTAAAATGTGTCTCATTAGCAAAAACGGAGGCTTAACATCTGTACTAGTGTCAAGAGACAATCTTAAATTATGTCCAGAAGCATTGAAAGAGCCAGAAGTTGTCCAGCCAGAACCAGAAGTTATTCAACCCATACAGATTCAACCAGTAAAGGAAAAAGAAGACGAAATGTCACACCTGTATAGGAGACTTTCCCAAAACCCTACTAACATACCATGGTGCAGTAGTGGTTCCCATGGTGGCCTTCTACCCAACACCGAACCCAATACCAGAAGTCCCAAGACAGGAAGAGGCTGACCCCGTACTACAGGAGGTTCCAGGCCAGGAAGAACAGATTCCTGATCAGAGTAATCCCATTCACGGTGGACTTGCCAACTCCATAGTCGTGGAATTATCTTTAGCAGAGCGGGTAGATACTACATCCACAGTAGACAGTAGTACACCACATGAAGAGACACCGCTATTACGTAGATCACAGCGTAGTACCCAGGGTCAATTACCGGCCAGGTATGCGGATTACCAACTATAAAACTATAGTCATTGTTATCATTCTGCAACGTTTAAGCCCAGTACCTACAGAGACTTGTCTGTATGAACTTCTTGCATATTCTTGAACTTTTTATCAGCCCGGAGGCGCTAAATCAAAACTCTGGAAAGTCTGCTTTTTGAACTTTGCTTTTTGCTCTTTTTGAACTTTCTTTAGACGTTATATTGATAACTCCGTTGGAAAAATGGAACTAAATTCATGGACACAAAGTGCAGTGCCTTTCCTAGTACCTTCAAGGATAGAACTGTATTAATGGACGCTATTTGAAGTGACTTTTTACAGAACTCTATTTTTGTTTCCTTGAGTGGTTTTTGTAACTTTTCATTTTTAAGACTCTGTACATATTAATTGTTATTTCAAAATGTTATCGTCCCACAGTCCCGGAGTACTGTTCTTAACTAAGGGGGAATGTGGCACCCCTAGGGGTATTTGCCACAAAAATAGTTACTGACAGTAAATACAAATACTAAAATAGCAAGACTGCACTACCACCTCCGGCCAGAAGGGGGAGCTCCAGAGACTCCCCTTGATCCATTCTGGTCTGAGAGAAGAACTGGCAGTTGGGCTAAGGAGCTGAAAGTGAGAGGTCATACAACTGAATTTCTAACAGTCCTATGACGGTTTCCAGGCCCAAATCACCGGCCTGAGGAGAAAAGGGACAGAGAAAAAGGACATTGTGAGAACCGGGTAGCATTAATCACTACCCAGAACAGGCGCAAAGACGGATACCGGATCCATGGCTGTATTCATTATATATAATACAGCAACCGGAAAAACGTGAGGTGATATCAGCTTCACTAGGGCCGGACGCAGCAACAGACACAGAGTTCAGCGGTACTCCTGGAGGGGGTAAGCCGATAAAAGGACTCGGGTTGCCCGTCGAACCAGGACCCGGAGGGGACAGATTGGGCCGGCAGCCAGTTCACATACAGCAGCAGGGCCACACAGAAACTGCGTACAATAAGAGGCGAAGACCCCGGCAGGGTCAAAGTAACTCAGAGTTCCCATACAGACTCCGGTGACAGGACTGGTTGTGAATCCCTTTATGTTGAAGTAAACTGGTTAAACGTTTCAGTGCCTCAGACTTTCATTTGGACAATAGCTATCTATCCAGGATCAGGATCATCACCGCTGAGAGAACCTGCTGCTGATCAAGTAAGTGCCTGTTCCCTCATGATACCCCTTACAATGTGCATTGCCTGAGGCCACAGCACCGGGTCAAGCCACCCATGACATCTCCCTCAAGAGACAGACCCCATTGGTCCGGTGCTGGGTACCCCGGTCTCCTGGGCGTCACATAGTTTAAAAAAATAAGTAAGCTTATCAAATGAGACAATTACATACAACTTGTAAGAAGGCGTCAGGTAAAGAGATTCACAGCTTGTATGTGTCACCGAGATGCCTGGTCACTGTACCAGTGAGGCTGGGATCACACATACGCAAGATACGGCTGCGAGTCTCGCAGGTGAAATCCCTCCTCTGGCGCCGGCACTCCGGATCGGAGCGTGCAGCCACTCAGCAATATATGGAGCTGCACACTCCGCTCATGAGTGCCGGCGCCAGAGGAGGGATTTCACCTGCAAGACTCGGCTGTATCACGCGTATGTGTGATCCCGGCCTAACACTAGGTTACTGAGTAGTTTGTTTGATTAGACTCCAGGTCTAGGACTTAAGAGGGACCAGAGATTCTGGGTGAGAAAGGTCGCTTCCATACTCTGACTTGGGCCTTACTTGGGACTAATTAAAAGCAGCTAATACAGCTCAGAAGGAGTTCTGGAACTGAACATTAGTGTTTTGTATCTGAAAGCATTTAAAGTTCATACCATGTCTAGTCCATGTGCTCAACTTAGTGGTTCAGTGCTTTCTAAAAACAGATTTTCCTGAGCTACTTGTAAGGGTACACCTCGTGTGCACCCATTTACGCAAGTCAACCACAGCTGCTGCAGATCTGGCAGTGGTGCGACAGAGCTTGCAAGTGCCAGGTCACCAACTCACCATGGTCACATTATACACATTTGAAAGGCTTTGTGAGCAGAAGAGGGCAGTAGTTTAATACCAGCTAAACATGCCCATTGGTATTCCTGTCAGCCTCCGCACATAACAACCCATGAGTGGACATGAATGTCTGACATCTGTGAGGTTCCACAAAAATGTAAGGAATTAACCAAGATGGTGAGCAGCGATGATGACATAATCAGTGCAACCATCCCGATTCTGTTTCTACTTGCATGCTGACTGCTCACAATTAAAGAAGAAGCTTTGCATGTGGACCAGGTCAATACGGAGGAAGAAAGTACACATGTAGAGACACATGATTAGTGGGGGCTCTCATCTGCTGTCACACCTGTCTTTAGAAAGACTGCATGGACCAGGGCTTATACCACTGAATGCCAGCTCTCTCTTCCTGTCAACAGAAGACTACTCAGATAACACACAGTGAGGGTAAAACAGTGTGGCAATAATTTATTAAACCACCAACACATAATAGGATATAGAACAGTCCCAGTAAATACCCAAGATGGTGCAAATTACAGAGTCTCACCCTTCCACTGACTCCCCGGGATCAGAGCTGTTTCCAGGGCCCAATACACCCACCAGTGGCTTCGCATTTTTGTTCGGCTCCCACAGAGAAGAGACAAGCTGATGTACGAGGTCAGGTGACTTGATTGTCCCAACTTGAATTCTCTAAACATCTTTGAAGGTTCAGTGATGGTCAGTGAAGCAGATCTTTATTTCTTCAGTTTGAGCCATGATGCCATGCCTACTGCAATGTAGTCTCTCTAACACAGGCAGATCCTCCATTTTATCTGTCACAACTTCTCATTCAGTCATTCCTCTACAGGCTTTCGGGAAGATGGAAGGCGGCCATGCCTCACTGCTGGAGTGTTCAAACAACATGCATAGATTGTCCTTCATATTTTCAGAGCACCAATGGGTCAACATATTAACAAACATTGTTCCATTGTTTCCCAAACATAGTAGAACAATACTAGGACTGCAATAATATGACAGATACAATAGCTAATCAGCAGCCTGTCAACAAATGGCAGCCATTGAACATTAATACAATGACAATAAGAGTCAACATTCATTCTCACATGAATTGTGGCTCCTGTCCATGGACCTACTGAAATAATACATCTGGATAATTCAGATTAAATGCTGTGTCGCCACAACACAAAGTGGTACTATCCGGCCCAGCCTCATCTCATCTTCTCAGAGCAGAAGTAGAGGAGGCTGAGGAGGAGAAACAATATATGGTTTCCTCAGCTACAGAGGGTACTAGCTACACCAGCCTCATCCTGTCTGTTTATCGTGGATGGGCTGTAGAGGAGGCGGAGGAGAGGAAGGAGGAGATGGAGAGTCATCCTCCTGGTTGGGACATGTATGTCTTGCCTGTTGAGAGTCTGGCACACATGACTTACTTTAAATCCCACTGTGTTTCCTGTGGCCCTCACGTTATATACATTTTGGCCAACACTTATTACAGGTTGTTCACCCTTTTTGACCCACGCTACATCTCCATCTCTCCTTCCTGCATCAGAGAGGGCTAGTAAAAATGGTGCAATACCAGAAGGTCCTAGTGGAAGAATTAGTACAAAAATTTGCATCTGACAACGCTGGCAGCAGAAGTCATAGCTCATTGAGCAATCAAGGAGGAAAGATGAGGGAAACACCCACTAGATCCAATAGAAGCAGGGAAATGCTATCAAAGCTCTGGAATGATTTCATTAGACCCTCCCAGGCTCACTGTTATCAAACCTTACAAGGCCTGGATGGCCCAGTCTCAACCGCACCGGATGACAGCAGCAGAACATGAAGCCAATTAAAATGTTCCTTTTTGGTGTATTCCCATTCACCCCTTCCAAAAAAGGGTATATGGTTCATCTTGTTTTTCTTTTATCCTCCTCCTTCACCATGTTAGCAGAGTCAACATGTGGCCCTCACTCCAAATTTCTAGAGGGTCATCAGGCGGCTCTCGAACTAAATTTTTAGAAGGTCATCATGCGTACCTTGCTCCAAATTTTAAATGATCATTATGCGATCCTTGCACTAATTTTTTAAAGGGCCATCATGTGGCCCCTTCTCCAAATTTTTAGAGGGCTATCACGAGGTCCTCACTACAAATTTTTAGAGGATCATAATGCGGCTCTTGCACCTAATTTTTAGAGGGTCATCGTGTGGGCCTCGCTTCAAATTTTTAGAAGGTCATCATGCGGCAATCGCTCCAAGTTTTTAGAGGGTCATCATGTGGCACCTGCTACTGTTAGAATCTGTTTTGTTTTTGACCATCCTCCATCTTGTTGTGGTTTTCTGGCTGCTGGTCTTTTTCCCCTGGTGCTGGGTTGGCTTAGGTCAGGTGATTGTATCACCCTTTATTACCCAGCACCTGCCTCCCAATCCTTGCTGGACAACAGTGTTAATCCGCTAGAGTTCTGGCTAGGTGCTTTCATACCTTTCTGTGTTGGATTTTATGCAGTTCTGGGACCTCTGGTTCTGCTATCCTTAGTTTCTGTTTTCAGTTGGTTTCTGCAGCCTTCTCTGTGTTTTCTATTAGGTGGTGACCTGTTTTTTATACCCAGTCTTTAGATCATTTAGGGACCTCCTTCCCCCTATCTATAGGTCTTCGCTGAGATTAACCTAGGATTGTCGGTGGGTCTATTCGCAAGGAATTGGTCGCCCACTCCATCCTAGGGTATCAGCCTAGTCTCAGTGCAGGGTCAGTTTTCCCCCTTCTATCCTAGTTCTGTGTTGCAGTTCCGTAACAGTTTGTCCAGCCACACAGATATACTGTATAAAAAAAAATTCTCTCCCATATTCCGTCAATATGTGCAGCGTCCCTGAACTTACTCAATTCTTGCAAGGGTTAACTTCGGAAGTAGCCAACCTGCAACAGCACGTGAGTAATTACTCTGGAGCATGCTCTGAAGAACCTAAGGTAGGATTACCTGAGTTTTTTTCTGGTAAATGGCAGGAATTTTTTACGTTTACTATATTTTTGGCTTAGACCCATATCTTCAGGGACTGACTTACAGTGTGTGGGGATTTGTTGTGAATTCTGTGGCAGAGCTCCCTCCTGTGGTCACAAGTGGTAATTCGGCTGATTCTCTCTGGGAGCTTCCGTTTGTGGAGGAAACTGGTACTGCTGCTTCTGAGTTTCCTCCCTCAGGTGATCTGGTGAGGTCGTTAGGTGCTTCTCTACTTAACCCCACCTAATGCTTTGATTCATGCTTCCTGTCAATGTTCCAGTGTTGGACTTGTGTTTCTCTGGATCATTCCTGTGGCCTGCTGCTCTGCATAGCTAAGTGCTTCTTTGCTATTTGTTGCTATTTTTTCTGTCCAGCTTGTCTATTTGTTTTGCTGGAAGCTCTGGGACGCAAAGGGTGTACCTCCGTGCCGTTAGTTCGGTACGGAGGGTCTTTTTGCCCCTTTGCGTGGTTTTCTTTAGGGTTTTGTGTAGACCGCAAAGTTATCTTTCCTATCCTCGTTCTGTCTAGAATATCGGGCCTCACTTTGCTGAATCTATTTCATCCCTACGTTTGTCTTTTCATCTTACTCACAGTCATTATATGTGGGGGGCTGCCTTTTCCTTTGGGGTATTTCTCTGAGGCAAGGTAGGCTTATTTTTCTATCTTCAGGCTAGTTAGTTTCTCAGGCTGTGCCGAGTTGCATAGGGAGCGTTAGGCGCAATCCACGGCTGCCTCTAGTTGTGTTTGGAGAGGATCAGGGATTGCGGTCTGCAGAGTTCCTACGTCTCAGAGCTCGTTCTGTTATTTTGGGTTATTGTCAGATCACTGTGTGTGCTCTGACCTCCATGTCCATTGTTATACTGAATTGCCTTTCATAACAGGGATTATTATGTCTTTATTGTGAAGTGAACCCCAAATGTGGGCATTTTCATTACATCCTGATTATCCTTGTTTGACATCAGTAGAAGCATTTTTTTTACTGCTATGGGGTTGTTATATGATGATCCTAATCGGGTCACATCAGCTGAGGCAGAGCTCAGATGGCTTAAACAGCGTGCTGTTAATGCCCGGCCCGGACACGGAAAGGATTGAGAGGTATTGCACCCTGCTCAGACGATGGTCCGCAGAGGTCAGGTGGAATGACCCAGCGCTCAAGAGTCAGTTTTTAGCAGGTTTGAGTAATAGAGTTAAAGATTTGCTCATTGCATATCCTGCACCTGATACTTTGGAAACTGCTATGCAGTTAGCTATCCGTGTGGATAGAAGATTGAGAGACAGACGGAATGAAGAGAAGGCTCTTATAATGCTGGACCCAGTCTCTCTGGATAGCCCCATCGACAGCGGGGAACCGATGCAACTTGGGGTGATGTCGTCTCGTTGCCAGGAGAGGGCGAAGAGGTTTTCTGAAGGGTTATGCTTGTATTGTGGTAAGGCTGACCATTTTCTTAAGCAATGTGAGGTTTGCATAAGGAAAGAAAAAAAACGGTCAGTAGGAGTAACACTCCAGTTCGTATTGCGTTTTTACGGTCCGCTGGAGTTTTCTTTTCTGGTAATACCACATATCATTGATTTCCAAGTAATGGTGGATTGTGGTTCTGCACTTAATTTGATTGATCAACAATTCCTAGACAAATCTAAGTTTAATTCTGAACCATTGTCATCTCCTATTCCTGTTGTGGCTATTGATAACACTCCTCCGGAACATGGGTGTATTTCTCGAAAGGTTACCGGGTTCCCACTTATTGTGAATATGGAACATCAGGAGTGTACAGATTTGTTTGTCCTTGCTAAATTACCTTGCCCTGTCGTCCTGGGTTTACTCTGGTTACAAATACACAATCCTTTGCTGGACTGGTCCTCTACTACTATAAGGTCCTGGGGTCAGGGGTGTTATGGTATTTGTTGTAATGTTCATATTGCTGCTGTTGTGAAGAAGGAGCTGCCTGAAGCCATTCAGGATTTCTGGAGGTTATTTTCGGAGGTTGAGTCGCAAGCTCTACCGTCCCGTAGAGATTACGACTGCGCTATTAAGTTCGTCCCAGGTGCCACACTTACTAAGAGTCGTTTATTTAATCTGACGATTCTCGAGAGGGAGGCCTTAAAGGAATACCTACAGACTAATTTAGCTGCATGTCATATAAGACCCTCTAAGTCCCCTTTGGCTGTAGGATTCTGTTTTGTCAAAAAGGATGGATGGGGGCCTTAGGCCGTATCTGGATTTTCGGGAGATTAATAAGATCACTGTGCACAATCCTTACCCGTTGCTGATAATTCCGGATTTGCTTAACCAACTAACCGGAGTTAAGTGGTTCTCTAAGATTGACCTTCGTGGGGCATATAATTTGCTGCGGGTGAAGGAAGGCGATGAATGGAAGACAGCCTTTAATACCCCTGAAGGTAATTTTGAGTGTCTGGTGATGCCTTTTGACCTTACTAATGCACCTGCGCTTTTTAAAATTTCATTAATGACATTCTGAGGTCATTGATTGGTAGCAGTGTTATTGTTTATTTGGATGATATTTTGATCTATTCACCTGATCTGGAGTCGCATTGGCAGAGATTCCGCGAAGTTCTACAGATTTTGAGCGAAAACTCACTCTTTGCTAAATTGGAGAAGCGTGAGTTTGCGGTACAGAAAATGAGCTGTTTTGGGGTACCTTGTCTCCAGTGATGGGTTTGAGATGGACCCGATGAAGGTTTAGGCAGCGCTGGAGTGGCCTAGGCCTGAATGTTTGAAGTCGGTTCAGAGTTTTTTAGGGTTTGCTAATTATTATAGAAAATTCATAAAGAATTTTTCTGTGATCGCTAAACCTATAACTGATCTCACCAAGAAGGGTTCTAATACTGTCCAATGGTCCTCTGAGGCTCTTAAAGGGAACCTGTCACCCCGTTTTTTGAGATTGAGCTATAAATACTGTTAAATAGGGCCTGCGCTGTGTGTTACTATAGTGTATGTAGTGTAGATGCAAACTCGGCTTTGGGAAAATGGCCGCCGCGATCTCTAATGCGCACGCGCGGCTGCCCGCGGCCATTTTCCTGAAGCCCCGTGCAGCAGAGCACTCCATCTGCGCACGCGCGGCCCCAGGAAGATGGCCGCCCCCACCGATGCAAGGGATTACAGCGCAGATCGCGCGCTGTGTCTTCACGTGGGCGCAGGGAAGTCGGAACTCTGGACATGCGCACACCACTACGCCACCAACGGAAAGCTGGGGAAGAAAAGAGCGCTGTGAACACGCCCAACTGACCAGACCAGCCTGATTGACAGGCGAAAACGGCGACTTTGGTAATGTATTTCTCAGCATACATGGGGAATCGGGGTACACTACATACACTATAGTAACGCACAGCGCAGGCCCTATTTAACAGTATTTATAGCTCAATCTCAAAAAACGGGGTGACAGGTTCCCTTTAAGGCTTTTGAGCATCTCAAGGAGAGATTTAGCTCTGCTCCTGTTTTGATCCAGACAGATGAGACCAAGCCATTTCTGGTAGAGGTTGATGCCTCTTCAGTAGGGGTGGGGGCAGTTCTGTCCCAGGAGGGAGAGGATGGGGTGCATCCCTGTGTTTTCTTTTCTAAAATTTTTGGGGAGACTGAGCTCAACTACGATGTTGGGAACAGAGAGTTTTTGGCTATTAAACTCGCGTTTGAGCATTGGCGACATTTTGTGGAGGGGGCTAGACATCCGATACAGGTTTTTACTGATCATAAGAATCTGAAATATCTGGATGCTGCTAAACGTTTGAATGCCCGTCAAGCTAGGTGGGCACTGTTTTTTGCCTGGTTTCATTTCTCCGTAACATATATCCCTGGGACAAAGAATGTTAAAGTGGATGCTTTGTCTCGTAGTTTCTCTCCTGCAGTCAATACTGAAAAAAAGGAATATATTTTGCAGAGAGGGGTGGTGGTGACAACATTGGGTTCTAGGTTGGAGAGTAGCATCATAGAGGCCCCGAATGTTGCACCAACTAACACTCCATATGGTAAATTATTTGTGCCTAGAGCCTTGCGGAGAGATTTGTTTGCTGAATGTCATGAGTCTCGGTTGTCGGGTCATCCAGGGATTTCGGAAACTAGAAGGTCGATTGGTTGAAGTTTCTGGTGGCCAGGGTGGCAAAGATAAATCATCAAGTGGGTGCATCAGTGTACTGTGTGCGCTAATTGAAGGCCTCACATGCCTCGGCCTCCAGGTTGCTGTGCCCTTTGGAGGTTCCTAGTTTGCCATGGTCACATCTTGCTATGGATTTTATCACCGATCTGCCGGTCTCTGAGGGTTTTTCTGTCATTTGGGTTGTTGTGGACCAGTTTAGTAAGATGTGTCATCTAGTCCCGTTCAATAAATTACCCTGCGCCAAGACTCTAGCTAAGGCATTTGTGAAAGAGATTTTTAGGCTACATGGGGTTATCATGGACATTGTTTCCGATAGAGGACCAGGGTTTGTGGCTCGCTTTTGGCGTGCTTTTTGTGACAGATTAAAGATTCATTTGTCATTTTAGTCAGGTTATTATCCGGAGTCCAATGGACAGACCGAAAGGAAGAACCAGGACCAGGATGTCGAGTAGTTTTTAAGATGTTTTGTAGCAGACAATCAGGAGATATGGTTGGAAAATCTACCACTAGCTGAGTTTGCTCTTTATAATCATATGTCTTCCTCGGCTGGGTGTTCTCTTTTTTTGCTGTACAGGGAGGCACCTTCTTTCGGTCCATTTTCAAAGATTGAGGCAGTGGTGCCTGAGGAGTAGAGTTTTCCTGGAAATTTGGACAGGATTTGGACCAATGTACGCTAAAATCTGAAAGAGGCAAATAGGAGGTCAAAGAAATATTTTGACAAGAAAAGAAGGGAGGCGTTGTTTGCAGTTGGGGACATGGTCTGGTTGTCCTCTAGAAATCTGCGTTTGAAGATCCCTTCTAAAAAACTGGGGCCTAAGTTTGTAGGACCCTTCAAAGTGGTTCAGGTTGTCAACTCAGCAACGGTGAGATTAGACATCCCCTTGTCCTGGAGAATTAATTCAGTTTTTCATGTATCTATACTTTACTGAAGAAAGTAGACACGGATAAGGAGGCGATCCCGACTGTTCCTCCAGTTGATGAAGACGGCAAGATTGAGATTTCACGCATTTTAGATCCAGGTGGCACAGAGGAAGGTTGCAGTATCTCGTGTCCTGGAAGGGTTTTGGTCCCAAGGATAATTCCTGGGTGAAAGCTAATGACGTCTTGGCCTCAAGGCTGATTAAGGCTTTTCACAGGAGATTTCCGAATAAGGCTCGACCAAGAGGATCCAGAGGATCCTCTTAAAAGGGGATGTACTGATAGAATCTGTTTTGTTTTTGAGCATCCACCATCTTGTTGTGGTTTTCAGGCTGCTGGTCTTTTTCCCCTGGTGCTGGGTTGTCTTAGTTCACGTGAATGTATCACCCTTTATTACCCAGCACCTGCCTCCCAATCTTTGCTGGACAACAGTGTTAATCTGCTAGAGTTCTGGCTAGGTGCTTTGATGGCTTTCTCTGTTGGATTTTATGCAGTTCTGGGACCTCTGGTTCTGCTATCCTTAGTTTCTGTTTTCAGTTGGTATCTGCAGCCTTCTCTGTGTTTTCTATGAGGAGGTGACCTGTTTTTTATACCCAGTCCTTAGATCTTTTGGGACCTTCTTCCCCCTTTCTATAGGTTTTCGCTGAGATTAACCTAGGATAGTCGGTGGGTCTATTTGCAAGGAATGGGTCGCTCACTCCATCATAGGGTATCAGCCTAGTCTCAGTGCAGGGTCAGTTTTCCCCCTTCTATCCTAGTTTTGTGTTGCAGTTCCATAACAGCTACAAATTTTTGAGGATCAAAAGGTGGCCTTCACTCATCATTTTTAGAGGGCCATCATGCGGCCCTTGGTCAAGATTTTTTAGAGGGCTTTCATGCGTCGCTCATTTGAAATTTTTAGAGGGTCATTAGGCGTACCTCGAGCCAAATTTTTAGGGGATCATCATGTTGCCCCTACTCCAAATTTTTGAGGATCATCAGGTGGCTCTCACTCATAACTTTTAGAGGGTTATCATGCGTTCCTCGCTATAAATTTTTAGGGGATCATAATGAGGCTCTTTCACCAAATTTTTGGAGAGTCATCATGTGGCCCTCGCTCCAAATGTTAAGAAGGTCATCATGTGGCAATCGCTCCAAATTTTTAGAGGGTCATTATGTGGCTTCTGCTACAAATTTTTGAGGATCAATAGGCGGCCCTCACTTAAAATATTTAGAGGGTTGTCATGCAGCCCTAGCTCCAAATTTTTAGATGGTTATTATTCGGTCCTCACACCAAATTTTTACAGGCTAAGCATGCGGTCCTTGTTACAAATTCTTAGAGGGTCAACATGTAGCTCATGCTCCAAATTTTTAGGGGGTGTGAGGCAGTGACCCCTGTTACAGCTAGGGGGCGCTGTATGTGCTCTCCAGAATGTGCGTGGAAGCGTAGTGAGGCCATGAGGGTGTACTGCAGACACAGGCATGGCTGTGATTAGAATAGTGAAGCAGAGGCTGATTAAAAGCCCTGTAGTAGAGGGGGAGGTGTTTCAGTGTTGGTTTGGAAGCAGACAGAGAAGGTGTCTGCAGAGCTCTTTGTGTGTGTGGAGCAACACAGGGGCAAAAAGAACTGACACCCTGCGTCCCGTGCTGTCTTGTGTTGCCAGGCTGCAATCCGAGGATAGCGTAATGTGCACGGCATGAGTAGAGACTTGGTATCGGCGGGCGGTCGCCCCAGGGAAACTGGACAAAGGGAAGTCTGGCCTGTGTAGGGACTGCAAAGGCAAAGCCGGTTACTGTATATTTCTGAGGGACTGTGTGAAGAAGCCATGTTCTGTATATTTTCCTTTGGCCTGGATGAAGAAACTGTTTACTATGTATTGCTAAAAGACTGTGTGAAGTAACACAATAAAGAAACGTTTTGTTTGAACTTGCTTGGGTCACTGCCATTTCACTGCGTATGGTCCTACCGCTGCATCACAAGGGTCACTAGGCCCTGGCTCATAAGTTTTAGAAGGTCTTCATAAAACCTTTGATCTTAATTTTTTCCAGGGTGTGAATGATGCACTCTATATGTATGCCCCCCAAGGGTAAATATTTTCAGCCTGTAGTGCATAGGCTTTATCATTCTAGGAGGCCCACTGCTTAAAAATGGGGCAAAATGTGAGGCCCTCCGCTACAATTCTTCATGGCTGTATTGCAGTTTGTCCTAATTTTTGACAGCCCTGGCACTTATTGCATAGGCTTTATGGATCTATGAGCCCCACCACCTAACTATTTTTACAGAATCTGTATGATGCCCTCCTTTATGTCTAATACAAGGTGCATCAGAGTCCTTCTTCCTTCTAAAATTTTGCTGTTCTTGCATTGTCCACATAGGCTTTGTGATTTTTCATGCCTATCCTTCGCAAATTAAACAGGATGTGTCTGACCATGTCAAACACACCACATGCCAAGATAAGGTAGTAAAATGTTTAAATTACAATTACCGGTGACTAACGTTGGGTGTAGTTTTATTTCCCCTTCTACTATTTAATTTACTGTAGTCATAGGCGACAGTGAAATACGGTGAAAGATGGCCCGCCTATTAACCCCTTTCTGACATTAGACGTACTATCCCGTCGAGGTGGGGTGGGCCCCTATGACCACCGACGGGATAGTACGTCATATGCGATCGGCAGTGCTCACGGGGGGAGCACCGCCGATCTCGGCCGGGTGTCAGCTGCCTATCGCAGCTGACATCCGGCACTATGTGCCAGGAGCGGTCACGGACCGCCCCCGGCACATTAACCCCTGGCACACCGCGATCAAAGATGATCCTGATGTGCCGGCGGTATAGGGAAGCTTCCCGCAGGGAGGGGGCTCCCTGCTGGCTTCCCTGAGCCCCCGGCAGCAACGCGATGTGATCTCGTTGCTGCGAGGATCTTACCTCCCTCCCTGCTTGCTCCAGGCCCGGATCCAAGATGGCCGCGGATCCGGGTCCTGTAGGGAGGGAGGTGGCTTCACAGAGCCTGCTCAGAGCAGGCACTGTGAAGCCTGCAGTACTGCATGTCAGATCGGTGATCTGACAGAGTGCTGTGCAAACTGTCAGATAACCGATCTGTGATGTCCATCCCTGGGACAAAATAAAAAAGTAAAAAAAGAAAATTCCAAATGTGTAAAAGCAAATAAAAAAAAATATTCCTAAATAATGAAAAAAAATATATATATTATTCCCATAAATACATTTCTTCATCTAAATAATAAAAAAAAACAATAAAAGTACACATATTTAGTATCGCCGCATCCGTAACGACCCAACCTATAAAACTGGCCCACTAGTTAACCCCTTCAGTAAACACCGTAAGAAAAAAAAAAAAAAAGAGGGAAAAAACAACGCTTTGTTATCATACCACCGAACAAAAAGTGGAATAACACGCGATCAAAAAGACAGATATAAATAACCATGGTACCGCTGAAAACGTCATCTTGTCCCGCAAAAAATGAGCCGCTATACAGCATCATCAGCAAAAAAATAAAAAAGTTATAGTCCTGAGAATAAAACGATGCAAAAATAATTATTTTTTCTGTAATATAGTTTTTATCATATAAAAGCGCCAAAACATAAAAAAATGATATAAATGAGGTGTCGCTGTAATCGTACTGACCCGAAGAATAAAACTGCTTTATCCATTTTACCAAATGCGAAACGGTATAAACGCCTCCCCCAAAAGAAATTCATGAATAGCTGGTTTTTGGTCATTCTGTCTCACAAAAATCGGAATAAAAAGCGATCAAAAAATGTCACGTGCCCGAACGTGTTACTAATAAAAACGTCAACTCGTCCTGCAAAAAACAAGACCTCACATGACTCTGTGGACCAAAATATGGAAAAATTATAGCTCTCAAAATGTGGTAACGCAAAAAATATTTTTTGCAATAAAAAGCGTCTTTCAGTGTGTGACGGCTGCCAATCATAAAAAACTCGCTATAAAAGTAAATCAAACTCCCCTTCATCACCCCCTTAGTTAGGGAAAAATTAAAAAAAATGTATTTATTTCCATTTTCCCATTAGGGTTAGGGCTAGGGTTAGGGCTAGGGTTAGGGCTAGGGTTAGGGTTAGGGCTAGGGTTAGGGCTAGGGTTAGGGTTAGGGTTAGGGCTAGGGTTAGGGTTAGGGTTAGGGTTGGGGCTACAGTTAGGGTTGGGGCTAAAGTTAGGGTTAGGGTTTAGATTACATTTACAGTTGGGAATAGGGTTGGGATTAGGGGTGTGTCAGGGTTAAAGGTGTGGTTAGGGTTACTGTTGGAATTAGGGTTAGGGGTGTGTTTGGATTAGGGTTTCAGTTATAATTGGGGGGTTTCCACTGTTTAGGCACATCAGGGGCTCTTCAAACGCGACATGGCGTCCGATCTCAATTCCAGACAATTCTGCGTTGAAAAAGTAAAACAGTGCTCCTTCCCTTCCGAGCTCTCCCGTGTGCCCAAACAGGGGTTTACCCCAACATATGGGGTATCCGCATACGCAGGACAAATAGGACAACAACTTTTGGGGTCCAATTTCTCCTGTTAACCTCGGGAAAATACAAAACTGGGGGCTAAAAAATAATTTTGGGGGGAAATTTTTTTATTTTTTATTTTCACGGCTCTGCGTTACAAACTGTAGTGAAATACTTGGGGGTTCAAAGCTCTAACAACACATCTAGATGAGTTCCTTAGGGTGTCTAGTTTCCAAAATGGTGTCACTTGTGAGGGGTTTCTACTGTTTAGGTACATTAGGAGCTCTGCAAACGCAATGTGACACCTGCAGACCATTCCATCTAAGTCTGCATTCCAAATGGAGCTCCTTCCCTTCCAAGCCCTCCCATGCGCCCAAACAGTGGTTCCCCCCCCCCCACTTATGGGGTATCAGCGCACTCAGGACAAATTGGACAACAAATTTTGGGGTCCAATTTCTCCTGTTACCCTCAGGAAAATACAAAACTGGGGGCTAAAAAAATAATTTTTGTGGGAAAAAAAAATTGTTTTATTTTTACGGCTCTGCATTATAAACTTCTGTGAAGCCCTTGGTGGGTCAAAGCGCTCACCACACATCTAGATAAGTTCCTTAGGGGGTCTACTTTCCAAAATGGTGTCACTTGTGGGGGGTTTCTACTGTTTAGGTACTTTAGGGGCTCTGCAAACGCACATATGGGGTATCGGTGTACTCAGGACAAATTGTACAACAACTTTTGTGGTCCATTTTCTCCTGTTACCCTTGGTAAAATAAAACATATTGGAGCTGAAGTAAATTTTTTGTGAAAAAAAGTTAAATGTTCATTTTTATTTAAACATTCCAAAAATTCCTGTGAAGCACCAGAAGGGTTAATAAACTTCTTGAATATGGTTTTGAGCACCATGAGGGGTGCAGTTTTTAGAATGGTGTCACACTTGGGTATTTTCTATCATATAGACCCCTCAAAATGACTTCAAATGTGATGTGGTCCCTAAAAAAAAATGGTGTTGTAAAAATGAGAAATTGCTGGTCAACTTTTAACCCTTATAACTCCCTAACAAAAAAAAATTTTGGTTCCAAAATTGTGCTGATGTAAAGTAGACATGTGGGAAATGTTACTTATTAAGTATATTGTGTGACATATCTCTGTGATTTAATTGCATAAAAATTCAAAGTTGGAAAATTGCGAAATTTTCATAATTTTCGCCAAATTTCCGTTTTTTTCACAAATAAACGCAGGTACTATCAAAGAATTTTTACCACTATCATGAAGGACAATATGTCACGAGAAAACAATGTCAGAATCACTGGGATCCGTTGAAGCGTTCCAGAGTTATAACCTCATAAATGGACAGTGGTCAGAATTGTAAAAATTGGCCCGGTCATTAACGTGCAAACCACCCTTGGGGGTAAAGGGGTTAAGGGATGGAGGAGGCTTTTTTTTCTCTTTTAAATTTTGCCTTATATACAAGTCATTTAACAGAAAAGAATGTTTACTAATATTTTTATTTGTAAAATCCATTTTGCCTTTGGCTTGTATGCTTTGTTGTCAGTCCATAAAAGTTGTGTAATACTCTGAGAACATTGTTTCTGTTAGCAGAGATGCATACAGGCATCTTCCCAATGCTGCTCCCACTCCATTTCAGCAATCTTCCTGCGTACCTAACCCTCCTGTTAGAGTCTTTCGGCAAAATGCTTGAGTTTTCCACTGACTCCCATTATCCTCGGTACTCAAGTCGAGCCTGTCTGAGCATCTGACCTGCTCGATTCGAGTACTGAGCACTCGCGCATTTTAATGCTCGCTCATCACAAGAAAGCTCTCTTTTTGGGCTACATTGTTGGCATGGGCAAGATGAAACCTCACATAAACAAGGTGGAGGTGATAAAGAGCTGGCCACATCCCCTCACAAAAATAACTGATCAAAGTATATCAGGGAATTATCGGCTATTACAGGAGGCTTGTCCCAAAATGTACCATAATTGCAATCCCTCTAACTGATCTCCTAAGGCCACGTACACATGTTGCGGAAAGGTGTGCGGATTTCTCCTCACTGATTTTGTTAAATCAGCAGGTAAACCGCACTGCAGATTTACTGGATTTTTTTTGTGGTTTTTGTGCGGATTTCAACTGCAGTTTTACACCTGCGGATTCCTATTATGGAGCAGGTATAAACCGCTGCAGAATCCGCACAAAGAATTGACATGCTGCGGAATAAAAAACGCAGCCTTTCCGTGTGTTTTTTTCTGCAGCATGTGCACTGCGGATTTTGTTTTCCAAAGGTTTACATGGTACTGTAAACTCAGGGAAAACTGATGCGAATCAGCTGTGGTCAATCCGCTGTGGATCCGCAGCTAAATCCGCAATGTGTGCACATACCCTCAAAGATTCAAAATCAGTTTTGTATAAGTGGTGTTCAGAACAGGAATTTAAAGAGCTGAAATGTGTCCGGGGTTGGAAGCAACAGATTTTGCCAGGGAATTTATAGTCCAGACAGATGCATCAGATGAAGGCGTGGGTGCCATCATGTCACATGAGTCAAATGGAGAGGAACTCCCCATCATGTAACTTATCACGAAATTGTCTCAGTGAGAGAGGAATTAGTCTATTGTAGAGAAGGAAAGTCTGGCAATTACCGTATATACTCGAGTATAAGCCGAGATTTTCAGCCCATTTTTTGGGACTGAAAGTCCGCCTCTCGGGTTATACTCGAGTCATACCTAGGGTCGGCAGGGGAGGTGTTGTGTATTCAGCTTTTGGGCTCCCTCCGGTGGTTGTAGAGGGTAATGCAGTTGTGCCTGGACTGCAGGAGTGGACAGGTGTATCTACTAATCGCAAAACTGACTGGGGTATATAGCTTTGCTGGATCCTTTAGTCAGTGCCAGTTGTCCATTGTTCTTGAAGGATTCACTTCCCTGCTGGTCTCTCCAGTTTGCTGTGTTTTTCTACAAAGATAAGTCCTGGCTCTGTTTTTGCTGTCCACCTGCAGTGGACCTTATAGTTCTGTGCATTTTCATGTTTTTGTCTTGTCCAGCTTGGTCTGTGAAGGATTTTTTGCAGCCTAGCTATTTCTCTGGAGATGCAGATATACCTCCCATGTCTTTAGTCAGATGTGGTGATCCGTATTTTCAGCGGTGGATATTTTCTAGTGTTTTTATACTGACCGCATAGTACTCTGTTCTATTCTTTCTTTTTAGCTAATATGGCCTCCTATGCTAAAATCTGATTTCATATCTGCGTATGTTATTTCCATCTCCTCTCACAGTCAATATTTGTGGGGGGTTATGTATCCTTTGGGGATTTTCTCTGAGGCAAGATAGGTTTCCTGTTTCTGTCTTTAGGGGTAGTTAGATCTTAGGCTGTGCCGAGGGGTCTAGGGAGTGTTAGGTACCCCCCACGGCTACTTCTAGTTGCGCTGCTAGGTTCAGGGTTTGCGGTCAGTACAGGGACCCCCTTCTCCAGAGTACATCTCATGCTGCTCCAAGGCCACCAGATCATAACAGTACAACTGGCCAACAATGAGTTAATTGCATCTCAGAAGAAGGGTGGAAATATTTTGAGCCATTTTTTTTTCCTTAGCCTGTTAGGTCTGTTCCTCCCTCTTTACCTCTGGGTGGCTACGGAGTCTAGTATTAACATGAATGTTCAGGAGTTAGTTTCTCGGGTGGATCAGCTTGCTGCTAGGGTACAGGGTATTTCAGATTTCATTGTTCAGACTCCTGCCTTAGAACCTAAGATTCCCACTCCTGATTTATTCTTTGGTAACCGATCCAAATTTTTGAGTTTCAAAAATAACTGTAAACTGTTTTTTGCATTAAGACCCCGGTCTTCTGGTGATCCTATTCAGCAGGTTAAAATCATCATATCTCTGCTGCGTGGTGACCCACAAGATTGGGCATTTTCCCTGGAATCTGGCAATCCTGCTTTGCTTAATGTTGATTCGTTCTTTCAGGCATTGGGGTTGTTGTATGATGAGCCTAATTCTGTGGATCAGGCTTAGAAAATCTTGTTAGCCCTGTGTCAAGTTCAAGAAGCGGCAGAATTGTATTGCCAGAAATTTAGAAAATGGTCTGTACTGACTAAATGGAATGAGGATGCCTTGGCGGCAATTTTCAGAAAGGGTCTTTCTGAATCCGTTAAAGATGTTATGGTGGGGTTCCCCACGCCTGCTGGTCTGAGTGATTCTATGTCTCTGGCCATTCAGATTGATCGGCGCTTGCGCGAGCGCAGAATTGTGCACACTGTGGCATTGTCCTCTGAGCAGAGCCCTGAGCCTATGCAGTGTGATAGGATTTTGTCTAGAGCTGAACGTCAAACATTCAGGCGTCAGAATAGGTTGTGTTTTTACTGCGGCGATTCTGCTCATGTTATTTCTGATTGCCCTAAGCGTACTAAGAGAATCGCTAGTTCTGTTGCCATCAGTACTATACAACCTAAATTTCTGTTATCTGTGACCTTGATCTGCTCATTATCATCATTTTCTGTCATGGCATTTGTGGATTCAGGCGCCGCTCTGAACTTAATGGACTTAGAATTTGCCAGACGTTGTGGTTTTCCCTTGCAGCCTTTGCAGAACCATATTCCTTTGAGGGGCATTGATGCTACACCATTGGCTAAAAATAAACCTCAGTTTTGGACACAGCTGACCATGCGCATGGCGCCAGCCCATCAGGAAGATTGTCGTTTTCTGGTGTTGCATAATTTGCATGATGATATTGTGCTGGGTTTTCCATGGTTGCAGCTACATAATCCGGTGTTAGATTGGAAATCCATGTCTGTGACTGGTTGGGGTTGTCAGGGGGTTCATGATCAGGTTCCTTTGATGTCAATCTCCTCTTCCCCCTCTTCTGAGGTTCCTGAGTTTTTGTCTGACTTCCAGGATGTATTCGATGAGCCCAAGTCCGGTTCCCTTCCACCGCATAGGGACTGTGATTGTGCTATTGATTTGATTCCAGGTTGTAAGTTCCCTAAGGGCTGACTTTTCAACCTGTCTGTGCCTGAACATACCGCCATGCGGAGCTATATTTAGGAGTCTTTGGAGAAAGGGCATATTCGGCCATCTTCTTCACCGTTGGGAGCGGGGTTCTTTTTTGTTGCCAAGAAGGATGGCTCCTTGAGACCCTGTATTGATTATCGCCTCTTGAATAAGATCACGATTAAATTTCAATACCCCTTGCCTTGCTTACTGATTTGTTTGCTAGGATTAAGGGGTCTAGCTGGTTTACTAAGATTGACCTTCGAGGGGCATATAATCTTATTCGTATCAAGCAGGGTGACGAATGGAAAACTGCATTTAATACGCCCGAAGGCCATTTTGAATACCTTGTGATGCCATTCGGACTCTCTAATGCCCCATCTGTGTTCCAATCCTTCATGCATGATATCTTTCGGAGTTATCTTGATAAATTCATGGTTGTATATTTGGATGATATTTTGATTTTTTCCAATGATTGGGAGTCTCATGTGAAACAGGTCAGGATGGTATTTCAGATCCTCCGTAATAATGCTTTGTTTGTGAAGGGGTCAAAGTGCCTCTTTGAAGTGCAGAAGGTTTCTTTTTTGGGTTTCATTTTTTCTCCCTCATCTATAGAAATGGATCCGGGTGTTGGTTCCCGGCTTCGGGTTGGTGATCTGGTTTGGTTATCTTCCCGTCATGTTCCTATGAAGGTTTCTTCCCCTAAGTTGAAGCCTCGATTTATTGGTCCTTATAGGATTTCTGAGATTATTAATCCGGTGTCCTTTCGCCTGGCGCTTCCGGCCTCTTTTGCTATTCATAATGTCTTCCATAGATCTTTGTTGCGGAAATATGTGGAGCCCGTTGTTCCCTCTGTTGATCCTCCGGCCCCTGTATTGGTCGATGGGGAGTTGGAATATGTTGTTGAGAAGACTTTGGATTCCCATTTTTCGAGGCGGAAGCTTCAGTACCTTGTCAAGTGGAAGGGTTATGGCCAGGAGGATAGTTCTTGGGTTTCTGCCTCTGATGTCCATGCCATTAATTTTGTTCGTGCCTTTCATCGGGCTCATCCTGATCGGCCTGGGGGCTCTGGTGAGGGTTTGGTGGCCCCTCCTCAAGGAAGGGGAGGGGGGTACTGTTGTGAATTCAGCTTTTGGGCTCCCTCCGGTAGTTGTAGAGGGTAATGCAGTTGTGCCTGGACTGCAGGAGTGGACAGGTGTATCTACTAATTGCAAAACTGACTGTGGTATATAGCTTTGCTGGATCCTTTAGTCAGTGCCAGTTGTCCATTGTTCTTGAAGGATTCACTTCCCTGCTGGTCTCTCCAGTTTGCTGTGTTTTTCTACAAAGATAAGTCCTGGCTTTGTTTTTGCTGTCCACCTGCAGTGGACCTTATAGTTCTGTGCATTTTCATGTTTTTGTCTTGTCCAGCTTGGTCTGTGAAGGATTTTTTGCAGCCTAGCTATTTCTCTGGAGATGCAGATATACCTCCCATGTCTTTAGTCAGATGTGGTGATCCGTATTTTCAGCGGTGGATATTTTCTAGTGTTTTTATACTGACCACATAGTACTCTGTTCTATTCTTTCTTTTTAGCTAGTATGGCCTCCTATGCTAAAATCTGATTTCATATCTGCGTATGTTATTTCCCTCTCCTCTCACAGTCAATAATTGTGGGGGGCTATCTATCCTTTGGGGATTTTCTCTGAGGCAAGATAAGTTTCCTGTTTCTGTCTTTAGGGTTAGTTAGATCTTAGGCTGTGCCGAGGGGTCTAGGGAGTGTTAGGTACCCCCCACGGCTACTTCTAGTTGCGCTGCTAGGTTCAGGGTTTGCGGTCAGTACAGGGACCACCTTCTCCAGAGTACGTCTCATGCTGCTCCAAGGCCACCATATCATAACAGGGAGGGGGAGCGGGGGCTGTCTAATAATACTCACCTGCTTCTGGCGCGGTCCCTGCAGGTCCCTGGTTCCCGGTGCCCCAGCTTCTTCCTGCACTGAACGGTCACATGGTACCGCTCATTACAGTAATGAAAATGCGGCTCCACCTCCCATAGGGGTGGAGCCGCATATTCATTACTGTAATAAGTGGTAATAAGGTATTATACCACTTTATAATGTATATTCACCCGCTCCTCGTTTTGGCGTCGCTCCGTCTTCAGCGTCTTCTGCAGTGATGCTCAGGTCAGAGGGCACGGTGACGTGGTTAGTGCGCGCCTTCTGCCTGAACGTCAGTGCAGAAGACGCTGAAGATGGAGCGGCGCCGGAATGTTGAGCAGGTGAATATTGAAAGTGTCAGGGGCCTGAGCAATGGAGAGGTGAGTATTGTTTTTTTTTTAATCGCAGCAACAGCAAATGGGGCAAGTGTCTGTATGGAGCATCTTGTGGGGCCATAACGTTTGTGCAGTACTATATAGGGCAAGAGTCTGTATGGGCCATAACGTTTGTGCAGCACTATATGGGGCAATTGTCTGTATGAGGCCATAATCAATGTTTGTGCAGCACTATATGGGGCAAATGTCTTTATGAAGTATCTTATGGGGCCATAATGTTTGTGCAGCACTATATGGGGCAAATGTCTGTATGGGGCTATAACATTTGTGCAGCACTATATGGGTCAAGTGTCTGTATGAGGCCATAATCAACATTTGTGCAGCACTATATGGGGCAAATGTCTGTATGGAGTATCTTATGGGGCCATAACATTTGTGCAGCGCTGTATGGGGCAAATATCTTTATGGAGAATCTTATGGGGCCATAATTAACGTTTGCGGAGCATTATATGGGGCAAGTATCTCTATGGAGCATCTTGTGGGGCCAATATTAACCTTTATGTAGGATTATATGGGGCATATTTTAATATGGAGCATCTTACGGGGCCATCATAAACTTTATGGAGCATTATATGGGGCTCCTGATTCAACATGGATATTCAAAAACACTTAACCTACTGATGTCTCAATTAATTTTATGTTTATTGATATCTACTTTTACTTATGAGTCTTTTGGGTTGATTGAGAACATAGTTGTCGACCAATAATAAAAAATAAAATACAACTTGCCTAATAATTCTGCACACAGTATATATATATATATATATATATATATATATATATATATATATATATATACACCGTATATACTCAAGTATAAGCCGACCCCCCTAATTTTGCCACAAAAAACTGGGAAAACTTAATGACTCGAGTATAAGGTGGTAAATGCAGCAGCTACCGGTAAATTTCAAAAGTAAAAATAGATACCAATAAAAGTAAAATTAATTGAGACATCAGTAGGTTAAGTGTTTTTGAATATCCATATTGAATCAGGAGCCCCATGTAATGCTCCATAAAGTTTGATGGGCCCCATTAGATGCTCCATATTAAAATATGCCCCATATAATCCTGCATAAAGGGTAATAAGGGCCCCATAAGATTCTCCGTGCAGCCACTTGCCCCATATAGTGCTGCACAAGCGTTGTGACCCCATAAGATGCTCCGTACAGCCACTTGCCCAATATAGTGCTGCACAAGTGTTATGGCCCCATAAGATGCTCCGTACAACCACTTGCTCCATATAGTGCTGCACAAGTGTTATGGCCCCATAAGATACTCCGTACAGTCACTTGCCCCATATAGTGCTGCACAAGTGTTATGGCCCCATAAGATGCTCTGCACAGTCAATTGCCCCATATGCTTTTGCTGCGATAAAAAAAAAATCACATACTCACCTCTCTTCGCTCAGGACCCCGGCACTTTCAATAGTTACCTGCTCCTCGTGCGGCTCCGTCTTCGGCACTGACGTTCAGCAGAGGGCGCGCACTGACTACGTCACCATGCCCTCTGACCTGAGCGTCACAGCCAGAGGACTCTGAAGACGGAGCCGCACTGGAATGAGGAGAGGTAAATATCGCGCAGTGCTGCGCTCCCCCTCCCCATATACTTACCTGCTCCTGGTGCTGTGTCCCTGCTTCTTCCACCGCTGCATCTTCTTCCTGTATTGAGCGGTCACAGTTACCGCTCATTACAGTAATGAATATGCGGCTCCACCTCTATGGGAGATGGAGCCGCATATTCATTACTGTAATGAGCGGTACCATGTGATCGCTCAGTACAGGAAGAAGCTTCAGCGCTGGAAGAAGCAAGGACGTCAAGGGACCGCGCCGGGAGTAGGTACCGTATATACTCGAGTATAAGCCGACCCGAGTATAAGCCGACCCCCCTAATTTTGCCACAAAAAACTGGGAAAACTTATTGACTCGAGTATAAGCCTAGGGTGGAAATGCAGCATTTACCGGTGAATTTCAAAAATAAAAATAGATCATTATTTCCCCATAGCTGTGCCATATAGTGCTCTGCACCGTTCATATTTCCCCATAGGTGTGAACCATATAGTGCTCTGCACCGTTCATTGTGCCCCCTAGCTGTGCCATATACGGTGCTCTGCACCGTTCATTGTGCCCCATAGATGTGCCATATACGGTGCTCTGCACCGTTCACTGTGCCCCATAGCTGTGCCATATACGGTGCTCTGCACCGTTCACTGTGCCCCATAGCTGTGCTGTGCCATATACGGTGCTCTGCACCGTTCACTGTGCCCCATAGCTGTGCCATATACGGTGCTCTGCACCGTTCACTGTGCCCCATAGCTGTGCTGTGCCATATACGGTGCTCTGCACCGTTCACTGTGCCCCATACATAGCTGTGCTGTGCCATATACGGTGCTCTGCACCGTTCACTGTGCCCCATAGCTGTGCCATATACGGTGCTCTGCACCGTTCACTGTGCCCCATAGCTGTGCTGTGCCATATACGGTGCTCTGCACCGTTCACTGTGCCCCATACATAGCTGTGCTGTGCCATATACGGTGCTCTGCACCGTTCACTGTGCCCTATAGCTGTGCTGTGCCATATACGGTGCTCTGCACCGTTCACTGTGCCCCATAGATGTGCCATATACGGTGCTCTGCACCGTTCACTGTGCCCCATAGATGTGCCATATACGGTGCTCTGCACCGTTCACTGTGCCCCATAGCTGTGCCATATACGGTGCTCTGCACCGTTCACTGTGCCCCATAGCTGTGCTGTGCCATATACGGTGCTCTGCACCGTTCACTGTGCCCCATACATAGCTGTGCTGTGCCATATACGGTGCTCTGCACCGTTCACTGTGCCCTATAGCTGTGCTGTGCCATATACGGTGCTCTGCACCGTTCACTGTGCCCCATAGCTGTGCTGTGCCATATACGGTGCTCTGCACCGTTCACTGTGCCCCATAGCTGTGCTGTGCCATATACGGTGCTCTGCACCGTTCACTGTGCCCCATAGCTGTGCCATATACGGTGCTCTGCACCGTTCACTGTGCCCCATAGCTGTGCTGTGCCATATACGGTGCTCTGCACCGTTCACTGTGCCCCATACATAGCTGTGCTGTGCCATATACGGTGCTCTGCACCGTTCACTGTGCCCCATAGCTGTGCCATATACGGTGCTCTGCACCGTTCACTGTGCCCCATAGCTGTGCTGTGCCATATACGGTGCTCTGCACCGTTCACTGTGCCCCATACATAGCTGTGCTGTGCCATATACGGTGCTCTGCACCGTTCACTGTGCCCTATAGCTGTGCTGTGCCATATACGGTGCTCTGCACCGTTCACTGTGCCCCATAGATGTGCCATATACGGTGCTCTGCACCGTTCACTGTGCCCTATAGCTGTGCTGTGCCATATACGGTGCTCTGCACCGTTCATTGTGCCCCATAGATGTGCCATATACGGTGCTCTGCACCGTTCACTGTGCCCCATAGCTGTGCCATATACGGTGCTCTGCACCGTTCACTGTGCCCCATAGCTGTGCTGTGCCATATACGGTGCTCTGCACCGTTCACTGTGCCCCATACATAGCTGTGCTGTGCCATATACGGTGCTCTGCACCGTTCACTGTGCCCTATAGCTGTGCTGTGCCATATACGGTGCTCTGCACCGTTCACTGTGCCCCATAGCTGTGCTGTGCCATATACAGTGCTCTGCACCGTTCACTGTGCCCCATAGCTGTGCTGTGCCATATACGGTGCTCTGCACCGTTCACTGTGCCCTATAGCTGTGCTGTGCCATATACGGTGCTCTGCACCGTTCACTGTGCCCCATAGCTGTGCTGTGCCATATACGGTGCTCTGCACCGTTCACTGTGCCCCATAGCTGTGCTGTGCCATATACGGTGCTCTGCACCGTTCACTGTACCCCATAGCTGTGCTGTGCCATATACGGTGCTCTGCACCGTTCACTGTGCCCCATAGATGTTCCACATAAATTTGTGCCGCCGCTGCCGCAATAAAGAAAAAAAAACACATACTCACCTCCCTTGATTGCAGCTCCCGGCGTCTCGTTCCGGCGCCTCCATCTTCCCGGCGTCTCTGCTCTGACTGATCAGGCAGAGGGCGCCGTGCACACTGTATGCGTCATCGCGCCCTCTGCCTGAACAGTCAGAGAGCAGACGCCGGGAAGATGGAGGCGCCGGCCGGGAAGATGGAGGCGCCGGCCGGGAAGATGGATCGGCGCCCGGCGGCTGGAACGAGGACAGGTGAATATGCTATACTCACCTAGTCCTGGCGATCCTCGCGCTGTCCCCTCCTGTCTTCGGTGCCGCAGCTTCTTTCTCTATCAGCGGTCACCGGCACCGCTGATTAGAGAAATGAAGAAGCGGCTCCGCCCCTATGGGAGGTGGAGCCGCTTATTCATTTCTGTAATGAGCGGTCCCACGTGACCGCTGAAGAGAGGAAGAAACTGCAGCGCCGAAGCCCGTGGGACGGCAGGGACAGCGCGAGGATCGCTGGGACTAGGTAAGTATACCTCAGCGCCCTCACCCCCTCACCCGCCGACCCCACCGCTACCGTGACTCGAGTATAAGCCGAGGGGGGCACTTTCAGCCCAAAAATTTGGGCTGAAAATCTCGGCTTATACTCGAGTATATACGGTAAGTATAATTACACAGCCCCCCCTCCCCCTCACCTGCCGACCGCCAGGTATGACTCGAGTATAAGCCGAGAGGAGGACTTTCAGCCCCAAAAAATGGGCTGAAAATCTCGGCTTATACTCGAGCATATACGGTGTATATATATATATAAATATACTGTATATATATATATAAATATACTGTATATATATATATATATATATATATATATATATATATATATATATAAATACAAAACTCATTGGAGATAGAGACCTAATCCCGTGGCTGCCCTTTAAGGGATTTTGATTGTACGCTATTTTTCCATTTGAATTAATAATGAAATCTTAACCCCTTCACGACCTTGTGGTGTTCCATTTTCCGTTTTTTGCTCCCCTCTTTCCCAGAGCCATAACTTTTTTATTTTTCTGTCAGTATGGCTGTGTGAAGGCTTCTTTACTGTGGCATAAGTTGTACTTTGTAACTACACCAATTTGTTTTACCACATCGTATTGCAATGTTTCAGCAACTAAAAAAAAATAATTCTGGCGTTTTGGTAATTTTTCTTGTTAAGCCATTTACCGATCAGATAAATTCTTTTTATATTTTGATGGATCGGGCATTTCTGAACACTGTTATACCAAATATATTACTTTTTAAATTGTTTTAATTTGAATGGGGCAAAAGGGGAGTGATTTGAACTTTTTTTAAACTTTTTATTTGCTTCAATAGTCTACATGGTAGATTAAAAGCTTCAATCCATCCGATCCCCTGTGCTATACTTACCGAGGCTTCAGCCCTACTACAGCTAAAATAATTATCTGCTTTGAGCGCCAGCCACAGGGTGGCGCTCACTGCAAATCGGCTATGACAACCACAGGGGTCTCCTGCAGACTCTGGATTGTCATGTCAACCCATTGGCACCCCACGGTCAAGTGACATGGGCGCTGATGGGCAGGATTAGTGATGCGCTTCTGGAGCTGTCATATTAAATTCCACTATTGGAGTTTGACAAACGCACTTAACATGTTAACAGCCGCGAATGGATTTTTTCTTCCACCTGTGGCTGTTAGGTGCACATGTCGGCTCATGAAATCAATGGACATGTGCTGTAAAATATGTGGCCTCAGCACCAGAACCTGGATGGAATGCAGGGACACAACCTATGATGTATATAGGGGTTAAAATTATTCTGCTTAACCAAGAATATTTAAAGAAATTAGTACTAGCTGTGAAGCATGGTGGCAAGGACAATGTCTACAAAGTGCTTGTACATTCTCCTAGTGTTTTTATGAGTTTACTCTGGTTTCTTCCCACACTTCAAAGACCTACTGATAGGGAATTGAGATTGTGAGCCCTGATGGAGACAGTGATGCTGATGTCTGTAAAGCACTGTGCAATTAATATTTCTGTATAAATGAGTAAAACAAATAAACTGTACAGGTCTGTTTTGATACACCTGCTTAATTTGTCAAATTGGAGAGACATACTCTCCACATCAATATAACGAGCTGGTGTTGCATTAGTCTTTTGAGCAATCATGGGTACCCTACCTAGCATTTCTGGTTGATTCCATATTTTTCCAGAGTTAGATAAGTATGGTAAAAATTGTTTTTATATGCTGTATTCATGTCCAAAATTTATGGTAAATGAAAATGTAGCACTAGCAACATATATGGCAGTATAGACAAAAAAAATGTGGCAACAAATGTGGGAACCACTTGCAGTAACACCCCCAGCATTTCTGGTACCAGTCAACCCAACAGTAGTAATACAAAATGCAGGTACTGCAAACATATTAATGGGGAGGAAGTGGTAGGCTTAATGGATTATACAGCAAACCACTCATCTCAGTCACAGCAGGATGACAGCAAAAAAGTGAATTTGAGTTAGCGTTCTGTCAACCTCCTCTGCCACCAAAACACCTAATCCTTTACATGTTTAACTTTCAATTTTGTCAATGACATATCTGTCCATTCATCTGGTTAATCCTCTACACCATAGCATCTTAGGGCTAAGGAAGATATTCCAATAACAAATTAGAAACCCAACTACCCTGTGTAGTTTGTTCCTTCCTCATTCTGTACATAGTACATCTATGTCTTGCACTGCTGATGGCACTGGGGGCTGCTTTACATTAGTTTGGCTGAGACTTGTGGCCCCACCCAGACAGGGAGCTTTTATGCAGGTTGATAATTTTCTTTTGTAATCAGATCTCTGCTGTGAACTTTTGGCAGAGCCACTCCTTATTTAATCCCCTAGCGGCTACTTCTATCTGCAAGTTGTAGATTTTTAGTATCCCGGTCTATTGCTTTGTTCCTTATGTCCTACATCTTTTGGTGTCAAAGTTAATAATTAATAATTGTATTTATATGTCAACAACATATTTCACAGCTCTTTACAATTAATACATTCCTGACCTTGGCTCGTTTTTCTGTTTACCCGACTGCCTTACGACTACCCTTCGCTCTTACAGATCGCTCCACTGGCCAGCAGCCACTTCTTGGATAAATCCCAGGTAGTATAGATGGGTTGTCTGGTCAAAACCAATAAGTCTGCAGTCACTCTTTGCCACTGCAGACTTATAAATCCCCCAGTGCACGCACTGTGGGTGTAACAATTATAGTGGTACACTCAGGAATCTCTTGGCTTGAGACAAATAAGGCAACTGAACTAAAGTGCAGTGTAAAGTCTGTATTATTCAAATGAACACAGGTGCAAGGCATGAGCAAGTTCAAACACAGCAAACAAGATGATATCAGGAGAAGTGCCTTAGCAGCTCTGCTGCAGGCAGAGTCAGTGTTTATATGCAAAAACATGGATGCAGCATGTGCACAACAGTTCAAGTAAATAGCAAACAAGGTCCTTCTTAGGAGTAGTTCATTTGCAGCTTTGCTGCGGGCAAAGTCTTATGGGTGTAGCACCCTCTGTGGTGAAGCAGATAATAAGACACAGTTCATACTAGGTTTGGCAGTCACTAGAAAAGAGTCCAGAAGCAGTGCAGAGCTTCGAGTCCAGAAACAGTCAAACTGGCAGCGGATACCAAACTAGATTAGCTGTAGCAGGCAGAGCTTACGTGTCCTAGCAGGCAGGAGAAGATTGCAGATAGACACAGGCAAAAACAGCTTGCAGCACGGACACCACTGAGAGCTGAGCAGGTTTGCTGAGGAGGCAGAGCCGAAGTATCTGAAGAGGAAAGTCTCTTGTAGCACAAGCCAGGAATTCTAGCAGAATACACAAGCAAGGAGTTGGAAGTAAACCAGTGTTATAAAGACAGGGAAGGCAGATCACATGAGCAGAAGCGAGGCAACAGACGCCATCTTGGAAAAGGGCAAAAAGTACCACAAATGAAAACAGGGAATCCAGAGTCCTGACAGTGGGCTGCAGGTATTCGCCAGTTTCAGACCCAGAAGCGGAGCGTATGTATGAGTTATACATACCCCTGGTCAGTGGGTGTGGCCTCGCTCCATACACTTGGATAGAGGTGAGGCACTGCCCCATCTAGTGATGCAGCTGACAAGTGGGCGTATCCGACTAGAGGGTGCGGCCTCACTCCAAACAAGTGTATGGAGAGCGAGGCCATGCCTATTGGCCAGTGGTTTGCATAACTCATACATACCCTCCAGTCCTGGATGTGAAACCAGCAAATCCCCGCAGTGCATGCGCTGGGGAGATTTATGAGTCTGCAGTCACACAGAGTGACTGCAGACTTATTGGTTTTGTTCGGACAACCCATTTAATTCCATACCCCTGTATAGGAGGTTAAAGGGTGAAAGCCAGGGATCCTCTGTACCTGCTAAATGCACTGGCTAGTGCAACATCTGTCCATATAAGCCCTAATAAGAGCTGCCAGGCTGTTGTTACCAAAGTGCCATTACAATATCCTAATAAAAGGGACTTAGAATATGACTACATTATCTGTACAAAATTAGATCCTATTTCCACATACTGTACATCTGAATCAGAGCTGTGCACACACAATAGGATGCTTTTTGTTCACCGCTATTTGAAAAGTTATCATATTATTTATTTTGGAAGAAATGTAGGAATAATGATGGTTCAAAGTTTTTATAATCTATAAATGCAGAATAAATGGATACTGGAGTTTTTGTCAATTAGAATTAGATGAATTTCATCCCTTATGGTTATTAATTCCACATGATAGCAGATATTTTTCCATATTTACTAAACTCTATTCGCTGTTGTAAATTATTGATAGATTAATGCTATATGGTGCCAAAGGGAGGCATATAGTACATCTGAAGACCATTATTAATTTTTAACAATATTTATATTTTAATTTTAATGTAATCATTTGATAATCAAACACCATTGAAATGAATCAGGAAATTTAATAGGAACATGGATGACCTGATGTAAATCACCTTCAAATTGCTAAAAGTGGAATCCATTATAGCACCATAGAATTTGAAGCTGTCAATCTCATGGCTAATCGTGGCCAGAAGTTAGTGCTGATTAATAGTGTTGAGCGATACCTTCCGATATCGGAAAGTATCGGTATCGGATTGGATCGGCCGATATTCAAAAAATATCGGATATCGCCGATACTGATACCCGATCCCAATGCAAGTCAATGGGACCAAAATATCGGAATTAAAATAAACCCTTTCTTTCCTTGTAGGTTCATTCTACATGAAGGAAAACAACTAAGAATAATGCAGGATGTATTTGGGGAGGTGGCGGAGACATTAAAGGCATAGAGGTTTAGCCCAATCAAATAGAATAGCATGATTTTTTTTTTTTTTTAAAGACGTTCGGAGTGACAAAGATATTGACTATGTAATTTTTTTTTATTTTGTCAGATATTGATGTTTCACTATTCCACGCCCTTCCCCTTCTTTTTTTTTACTTTTCCCACACTTTCATCTTCATCATCATCAGCATCTTTGACATCAACTTCTTCTTCACCTTATTCATCTTCTTCTTCATCTTCTACATTTTTTTTTATTACATTCTTCATATTCATTTTATTCAACTATTATTATTCTTCCTATTCTACATATTCATTTTATTCAACTATTATTATTCTTCCTATTCTACTTCTTCATCATATTCTCATTTGTGACAGGCATTCCCGTAGTTGTTATCTATAAAAGTTTGAAGATTACACCTTCCGTTCTGCCTGTCACAAAAGTTACATTTGTCCGCATTCAGTTTGGCCTGCAGCATCAGGCTTTATCCAGGGGCACCACGAGGAGGAACAAACTCACCCCCATACACTGCTTAGTCTTCTTCTGCATATAATTTAGATAATATCTTTTGCTCTGATATTAAGTGTTATGCTTAATGTTCTTCTGCTCTTTGTTCTGCAGCCTCTTGTTCTTCTGCTTCTCGGTCTTCCATGTCGTCGTCTCCAGGGTCGTCGTCTCCAGGGTCTTCGTCTCCGCCGTCGTCGTCTCCGCCGTCGTTGTTGTCATCGGGGTGGTCTTCAGGGTCGTCATCTCCAGGGTCGTCGTCATCTCAGTGGTTGTCGTCTCTGGTGTCGTCGTCATCTTAGGGGTGGTCTTCCGGGTCGTCGTCTTTAGGGTCTTCAACTTGGAAATGTAGCAGAAGGTACAAGAAGGCTGAGAAAATGCCAAGAACCAGCTGATGGAATTGGAACTCGGATGGCTACCCGAAGGTTCAAGAGCCTATGGAACTACCGAGGACCAGCTGACGTTACTGGAACCCGGTTACTAAGCAGGAGGTACCCGTGCTAAAAAGCACTACCAAGGACCGCCTGACGTTGGCGGAACTTGGATACCCAGAAGGAGGCACCTAAGCCAAAGGCTATGCCCGGAACCAGCTGACGTTACTGGAACCAGGATGGGGAGCAGAAGGTACAAGAGCAAAAGACACTGCCGAGAACCAGCTGACGGTACTGGAACCCGGATGGGTAGCCGAAGGTCCAAGAGCCAATGGAACTACCGAGGACCAGCTGACGTTACTGGAACCCGGTTACTAAGCAGGAGGTACCCATGCCTGAAAGCACTACCAAGGACCACCTGATGTTGGTGGAACTTGGATTCCCAGAAGGAGGCACCTAAGCCAAAGGCTCTGCCCAGAACCAGCTGACGGTACTGGAACCAGGATGGGGAGCAGAAGGTACAAGAGCAAAAGACACTGCCGAGAACCAGCTGACGGTGCTGGAACCAGGATGTGGACCAGAAGGTCCACAGGAGAGGAGAGAACAGCTAGGCCGCGAGGCAGCCGCAGTTACCGAACCCCAACAGTCCTACAGGGGGAGCTTGGCCTACTGGCACTACAGAACCAGCCTTGACTGCCAATTCACGCAGCCCACATAGGAAGCTCCTAAACTGGAGGCACCCTGGAGTTGGCTAACCCGACCGCAACACGACGGGGCAACGCATAGGCGTCTCAGTGAGCTTGACACTACCCGGAAACAGCTGACGGTGCTGGAACCAGGCTGGGCACGAGGGAATACCCGTGACAAAAACACTGCCGAGAACCAGCTGGCGGTGCTAGAACCCGGATGTGTTGCCCCAGTGTGCAAGAGCCAATGGCACCGAGGACCAGCTGACGGTGCTGGAACCCGGTTACTAAGCTGTAGGTGCCCACGCTTAAAAGCACTACCAAGGACCGCCTGGCGTTGGCGGAACTCGGATACCCAGGAGGAGGCACCTAAGCCAAAGGCTCTGCCCAGAACCAGCTGACGGTGCTGGAACCAGGATGTGGACCAGAAGGTCCACAGGAGAGGAGAGAACAGCTAGGCCGCGAGGCAGCCGCAGTTACCGAACCCCAACAGTCCTACAGGGGGAGCTTGGCCTACTGGCACTACAGAACCAGCCTTGACTGCCAATTCACGCAGCCCACATAGGAAGCTCCTAAACTGGAGGCACCCTGGAGTTGGCTAACCCGACCGCAACACGACGGGGCAACGCATAGGCGTCTCAGTGAGCTTGACACTACCCGGAAACAGCTGATGGTGCTGGAACCAGGCTGGGCACGAGGGAGTACCCATGACAAAAACACTGCCGAGAACCAGCTGGCGGTGCTCCAGTGTGCAAGAGCCAATGGCACCGAGGACCAGCTGACGGTGCTGGAACCCGGTTACTAAGCTGTAGGTGCCCGCGCTTAAAAGCACTACCAAGGACCGCCTGGCGTTGGCGGAACTCGGATACCCAGGAGGAGGCACCTAAGCCAAAGGCTCTGCCCGGAACCAGCTGACGGTGCTGGAACCAGGTGGTGGACCAGAAGGTCCACAGGAGAGGAGAGAACAGCTAGGCCACGAGGTAGCCGCAGTTACCGAACCCCAACAGTCCTACAGGGGGAGCTTGGCCTACTGGCACTACAGAACCAACCTTGACTGCCAATTCACGCAGCCCACATAGGAAGCTCCTAAACTGGAGGCACCCTGGAGTTGGCTAACCCGACCGCAACACGACGGGGCAACGCATTGGCGTCTCAGTGAGCTTGACACTACCCGGAAACAGCTGACGGTGCTGGAACCAGGCTGGGCACGAGGGAGTACCCGTGACAAAAACACTGCCGAGAACCAGCTGGCGGTGCTGGAACCCAGATGCGTTGCTCCAATGTGCAAGAGCCAATGGCACCGAGGACCAGCTGACGGTGCTGGAACCCGGTTACTAAGCTGTAGGTGCCCGCGCTTAAAAGCACTACCAAGGACCGCCTGGCGTTGGCGGAACTCAGATACCCAGGAGGAGGCACCTAAGCCAAAGGCTCTGCCCGGAACCAGCTGACGGTGCTGGAACCAGGTGGTGGACCATAAGGTCCACAGGAGAGGAGAGAACAGCTAGGCCGCGAGGCAGCCGCAGTTACCGAACCCCAACAGTCCTACAGGGGGAGCTTGGCCTACTGGCACTACAGAACCAGCCTTGACTGCCAATTCACGCAGCCCACATAGGAAGCTCCTAAACTGGAGGCACCCTGGAGTTGGCTAACCCGACCGCAACACGACGGGGCAACGCATAGGCGTCTCAGTGAGCTTGACACTACCCGGAAACAGCTGACGGTGCTGGAACCAGGCTGGGCACGAGGGAGTACCCGTGACAAAAACACTGCCGAGAACCAGCTGGCGGTGCTGGAACCCGGATGCGTTGCCCCAGTGTGCAAGAGCCAATGGCACCGAGGACCAGCTGACAGTGCTGGAACCCGGTTACTAAGCTGTAGGTGCCCGCGCTTAAAAGCACTACCAAGGACCGCCTGGCATTGGCGGAACTCGGATACCCAGGAGGAGGCACCTAAGCCAAAGGCTCTGCCCGGAACCAGCTGATGGTGCTGGAACCAGGATGTGGACCAGAAGGTCCACAGGAGAGGAGAGAACAGCTAGGCCGCGAGGCAGCCGCAGTTACCGAACCCCAACAGTCCAACAGGGGAGCTTGGCCTACTGGCACTACAGAGCCAGCCTTGACTGCCAATTCACGCAGCCCACATAGGAAGCTCCTAAACTGGAGGCACCCTGGAGTTGGCTAACCCGACCGCAACACGACGGGGCAACGCATAGGCGTCTCAGTGAGCTTGACACTAACCGGAAACAGCTGACGGTGCTGGAACCAGGCTGGGTGCGAGGGAGTACCCGTGACAAAAACACTGCCGAGAACCAGCTGGCGGTGCTGGAACCCGGATGCGTTGCCCCAGTGTGCAAGAGCCAATGGCACCGAGGACCAGCTGATGGTGCTGGAACCCGGTTACTAAGCTGTAGGTGCCCGCGCTTAAAAGCACTACCAAGCACCGCCTGGCGTTGGCGGAACTCGGATACCCAGTAGGAGGCACCGAAGCCAAAGGCTCTGCCTGGAACCAGCTGACGGTGCTGGAACCAGGTGGTGGACCAGAAGGTCCACAGGAGAGAAGAGAACAGATAGGCCGCGAGGCAGCCGCAGTTACCGAACCCCAACAGTCCTACAGGGGGAGCTTGGCCTACTGGCACTACAGAACCAGCCTTGACTGCCAATTCACGCAGCCCACATAGTAAGCTCCTAAACTGGAGGCACCCTGGAGTTGGCTAACCCGACCGCAACACGACGGGGCAACGCATAGGCGTCTCAGTGAGCTTGACACTACCCGGAAACAGCTGACAGTGCTGGAACCAGGCTGGGCACGAGGGAGTACCCGTGACAAAAACACTGCCGAGAACCAGCTGGCGGTGCTGGAACCCGGATGCGTTGCCCCAGTGTGCAAGAGCCAATGGCACCGAGGACCAGCTGACGGTGCTGGAACCCGGTTACTAAGCTGTTGGTGCCCGCGCTTAAAAGCACTACCAAGGACCGCCTGGCGTTGGCGGAACTCGGATACCCAGGAGGAGGCACCTAAGCCAAAGGCTCTGCCCGGAACCAGCTGACGGTGCTGGAACCAGGTGGTGGACCATAAGGTCCACAGGAGAGGAGAGAACAGCTAGGCCGCGAGGCAGCCGCAGTTACCGAACCCCAACAGTCCTACAGGGGGAGCTTGGCCTACTGGCACTACAGAACCAGCCTTGACTGCCAATTCACGCAGCCCGCATAGTAAGCTCCTAAACTGGAGGCACCCTGGAGTTGGCTAACCCAACCGCAACACGACGGGGCAACGCATAGGCGTCTCAGTGAGCTTGACACTACCCGGAAACAGCTGATGGTGCTGGAACCAGGCTGGGTGCGAGGGAGTACTCGTGACAAAAACACTGCCGAGAACCAGCTGGCGGTGCTGGAACCCGGATGCGTTCCCCCAGTGTGCAAGAGCCAATGGCACCGAGGACCAGCTGACGGTGCTGGAACCCGGTTACTAAGCTGTAGGTGCCCGCGCTTAAAAGCACTACCAAGGACCGCCTGGCGTTGGCGGAACTCAGATACCCAGGAGGAGGCACCTAAGCCAAAGGCTCTGCCCGGAACCAGCTGACAGTGCTGGAACCAGGATGTGGACCAGAAGGTCCACAGGAGAGGAGAGAACAGCTAGGCCGCGAGGCAGCCGCAGTTACCGAACCCCAACAGTCCTACAGGGGGAGCTTGGCCTACTGGCACTACAGAACCAGCCTTGACTGCCAATTCACGCAGACCACATAGGAAGCTCCTAAACTGGAAGTACCCTGGAGTTGGCTAACCCGACCGCAACACGACAGGGCAACGCACAGGCGTCTCAGTGAGCTTGACACTACCCGGAAACAGCTGACGGTGCTGGAACCAGGCTGGGCACGAGGGAGTACCCGTGACAAAAACACTGCCGAGAACCAGCTGGCGGTGCTGGAACCCGGATGCGTTGCCTATTCAAGATTGTCTTCCTAGAGCCCCAAAGAGCGGTGTTGGAGCAAAGGGTAAGCAGGGGGAGCATAGTGTAGGCCGAAGCCTGCACTGGAGGCAGCTTTGTGTCTGCGTTGCGTTTGCAGGACACGATGCCGGCTACACAGCGGGGGAACAGCTGGCGGTGCTGAACCCCACTGACACATTGGCTGGTGTTTTTCTCTGTGCAGCTAGCACTTCCGGGCAAAAACTGGCGGTGTTAGAGCCCTGGGTCAGCAGGAGGAGGAGAGGAGCAGAGTGTAGGCCGAAGCCTAATTCAACCAATTTCAAAGGTAACCTTTAACCCACCCTCAGGTGTTACAATGTAGAAGAGCCACGCCTTGTGCAGCAGTAATGCTCCACAAGTGAAAGGTTGCTCTTTAAATTTTGCTCATTGCACACGCAGAATGAAAGACGTACACAATTTTGCCCATTGTACAGTAGAACTGTATTGGAGGCGTGACTTGTCTTTTTAAGGAGACGCGGCACAGGTGTCCAAAAATAACGCCTTGGTGCTGGGCGCAGCCTCCTGAGCGTTGTTATTTGCTGTACAGGAGTCTGCGCTCTTGTTAGCCCTTGGCCATGGCCAGTTAGCGCTGCCCGTCTTATGACCTCATTTCATGTTGGCCGGTGCGGTTAGCGATGGCCATGAATCCCTGACCCGCAGTGTCTTTTCATAAAGTCACACTGCGGGGCTGGGATTCGTGGCCTTGCGCAGTAAATATGTTTGCCGCTCACACATGTCCTTACACCTGCTTCAGACTGGGGGCGGCCTCAGCTGATCCCTTATCGCATGCCACGGCCATGAGGCCGCACAGTCTGAAGAAGGCGGACATGCACTGCATATGCCCATCAATCACACCCTCGCAGTCAAAATATATGAGACAACGAGGGGCGTTGTGTCGGGCAGGGCGGACGCACAGGCACAAGCAGCCAACCAATGATGTCAGAAGACGGGCAGCGCTAACAAGGATGGTGCTGCGTATCCTTAACAAGGAAAGTCACACCTCTGGGACAGTGTAATGGTCTCCAATGAGACACATTTTGTAGGTGTTGAGTTGCACGTGGGCAAGGAGAAAAAGTCAGCCACCTTGTACAAATGCAGCATTACTGCTGTACAAGGTGGCTGTTATACATAGAAACACCTGGGGGGGGGGCAGGTTCCCTTTAATTTCAGTTCAGGTGCCTGCATGGCGTTTGCAGGACACGTTGCCAGCTACACAGCAGGGGAACAGCTGGCGGTGCTGAACCCCACTAACACATTGGCTGGTGTTTTTCTCTGTGCAGCTAGCACATACGGGCCCCAACTGGCGTTGTTAGAGCCCAGGGTCAGCAGGAGGAGGAGAGGAGCAGAGTGTAGGCCGAAGCCTGCACTGGTGGCAGCTTTTGTTCTGTTGTGCCAGCGTGGCTTGTGCTGGACACGTTGCCGACTACACAGCAGGGGAACAGCTGGCGGTGTTGAACCCCACTAACACATTGGCCGGTGTTTTTCTCTGTGCAGCTAGCACTTCCGGGCCCCAACTGGCGGTGTTAGAGCCCAGGGTCAGTAGGAGGAGGAGAGGAGCAGAGTGTAGGCCGAAGCCTAATTGAACCAATTTCAAAGGTAACCTTTAACACCCCCCTCAGGTGTTACAAAGTACAAGAGCCACACCTTGTGCAGCATTAATGCTGCACAAGTCAAAGTTTGCTCTATTAATTTGTCTACTTGCACACGCTGAATGAAACACGTACACAATTTAGCCTAGTATACAGTCATACTGTAGTGGAGGCGTGACTTGTGTTTTTACGGAGACGCAGCTCTGGTGTCAAAAATTACACCTAGGTGCTGGGCGCAGCCTCCTGAGCGTTGTTATTTGCTGTACAGGAGTCTGCGCTCTTGTTAGCCCTTGGCCATGCGCTGTGAGCGCTGCCTGTCTTATGACCTCATTTCATGTTGGCCGTTGCGGTTATCGATGGCCATGAATCCCAGACCCCCAGTGTGTTTTCAATAATTCACACTGCGGGGCTGGGATTCATGGCCTTGTGCAGTAAATATGTTCGCCGCTCACTAATGTCCTTACACCTGCTTCAGACTGGGCGGCCTCAGCTGATCCCTTATCGCATGCCGCGGCCATGAGGCCACACAGTCTGAAGAAGGCAGAAGGAGAGGAGTGAAGACAGGCGAACATATGCACTGCACATGCCCATCAATCACACCCTCGCAGTCAAAATATATGAGACAACGAGGGGCGTTGTGTCGGGCAGGGCGGACACACAGGCACAAGCAGCCAACCAATGATGTCAGAAGACGGGCAGCGCTACCAAGGGGGGTGCTCCGTGTCATTTAAAAAGGAGATTCACACCTCAGGGGCAGTGAAATGGTCTGTAATGAGACACATTTTTTACATGTTAAATTCAACGTGGGCAAGGAGAAAAAGTCAGCCACCTTGTACAAATGCAGCAGTACTGCTGCACAAGGTGGCTGTTATACATAGAAACACCTGGGGGTGGGGGTCAGGGTCCCTTTAATTTCAGTTCAGGTGCCTGCGTGGCGTTTGCAGGTCACGTTGCCGGCTACACAGCAGGGGAACAGCTGGCGTTGCTGAACCCCACTAACACATTGGCTGGTGTTTTTCTCTGTGCAGCTAGCACGTCCGGGCAAAAACTGGCAGTGTTAGAGCCCAGGGTCAGCAGGAGGAGGGGAGGAGCAGAGTGTAGGCTGAAGCCTGCACTGGTGGCAGCTTTTGGTCTGTTGTGCCAGCGTGGCTTGTGCTGGACACATTGCCGACTACACAGCAGGGGAACCGCTGGCGGTGCTGAACCCCACTGACACATCAGCGAGTGTTTTTTCTGTGTAGACAACACTTCCAGGTGACAACTGACAGTGTTGAAACCCAGGGAATCAAAGAGGAGCAGAGTGTAGGCCGAAGCCTACTAGAACCAATTTCAAAGGTAACCTTTAACCCCCCCCTCAGGTGTTGCAAAGTACAATAGCCACACCTTGTGCAGCACTAATGCTGCACAAGTCAGAGGTTGCTCTATGAATTTTGCTCATTGCACACACAGAATGAAAGACGTACACAATTTTGCCCATTATACAGTAAGACTGTATTGGAGGCGTGACTTGTGTTTTTAAGGAGACGCAGCACAGGTGCACATAAATAACGCCTTGGTGCTGGGCGCAGCCTCCTGAGCGTTGTTATTTGCTGCACAGGAGTCTGCGCTATTGTGATCCCTTGGCCATGCGCTGTGAGCGCTGCCTGTCTTCTCACCTCATTTCATGTTGGTCGGTGTGGTTAGCAATGGCCATGAATCCCAGACCCGCAGGGTCTTTTAATAAAGTCACACTGCAGAGCTGGGATTTGTGGCCTTGCGCAGTAAATATGTTCGCCGCTCACACATGTCCTTACACCTGCTTCAGACTGGGCGGCCTCAGCTGATCCCTTATCGCCTGCCACGGCCATGAGGCCGCACAGTCTGAAGAAGGCGGAAGGAGATGAGTTAAGACAGGCGAACATATGCACTGCACATGCCCATCAATCACACCCTCGCAGTCAAAATATATGAGACAACGAGGGGCGTTGTGTCGGGCAGGGCGGACGCACAGGCACAGCCAGCCAACCAATGATATCAGAAGATGGGCAGCGCTACCAAGGGGGGTGCTGCGTGTCTTTAAAAAGGAAAGTCACACCTCAGGGACATTGTAATGGTCTGTAATGAGACACATTTTGTACGTGTTAAATTCAACGTGGGCAAGGAGAAAAAGTCAGCCACCTTGTACAAATGCAGCAGTACTGCAGTACAAGGTGGCTGTTATACATAGAAACACCTGGGGGGGTGGGGGCAGGTTCCCTTTAATTTCAGTTCAGGTGCCTGCATGGCATTTCCAGGACACGTTGCCAGCTACACAGCAGGGGAACAGCTGGCGGTGCTGAACCCCACTGACACATTGACTGGTGTTTTTCTCTGTGCAGCTAGCACGTCCGGGCAAAAACTGGCGGTGTTAGAGCCCAGGGTCAGCAGGAGGAGGAGAGGAGCAGAGTGTAGGCCGAAGCCTGCACTGGTAGCAGCTTTTGTTCTGTTGAGCCAGCGTGGCTTGTGCTGGACACGTTGCCGACTACACAGCAGGGGAACAGCTGGCGGTGCTGAACCTCACTGACACATCAGCTAGTGTTTTTTCTGTGTAGACAACACTTCCAGGTGGCAACTGACAGTGTTGAAACCCAGGGAATCAAAGAGGAGCAGAGTGTAGGCCGAAGCCTGCAGTGGAGCAAGTTGAAAGGTAACCTTTACCCCCCCCAGGCATTTGTTGCTGAAAGAGCCATCTTGTACAGCAGTAATACTGCACATGGAAAATGGTGGCTCCTAAAATTATGCTCCTTGCAAACGCTGAAGTACACACTCATATAATGTGTCCCCTCACACCGTTAAACCGTCCCGGAAGTGGGACTTTCCTTTGTAATGTGACACAGCACAGCCGTCATTCCAACCCCCTTGGTGCCGTGCGCCACCTCCTCAGCGTTGTTTGGTTCTGTCACGGAGCCTGCGCTGTAATGTTATCCTTTGGCCATGCACAGTTAGCGGTGCCCGTCTTCTGACATCATTTAGGTGTCAGGCTGGCAGTGCCTGTGCGTCAAAGCTGCCCGAGATCCAACCTCGCAGTGTCATCTAATGTAATCCCACTGTGGGCCTGGGATCCATGGGCATGCACAGTGCATATCATCGCCTCTCACTCACCTCCTTCCTGCTTCTTCAGACTGTGCGGCGTCACGGCCGTGGCATGCTATTAGGGATCAGCTGACGCCGCCTAGTCTGAAGAAGCGTGAAGAAGGGGAGTGAGAGGCTAGTATATGCACTGCGCATGGCCATGGATACCAGGCCCACTGTGGGATCACATTAGACGACACTGCGAGGTGGCATTTCGGGCAGTGTGGACGCACAGGCGCAGCCAGGACGACAACAAATGATGTCAGAGGACGGGCAGCGCAAACTGTGCATGGCCAAGGGATAACATAACAGCGCAGGGTCCATGACAGAATCAAACAACGCTAAGGAGGCAGCGCACGGAGCCAAGGGGGTAGGAATGACGGCTGTGCTGCGTCACATTACAAAGGAAAGTCCCACCTCCGGGACGGTTTGACGGTGTGAGGGGACACATTACATGAGTGTGTAGTTCAGCGTTTCCAAGGAGCATAATTTCAAGAGTGACCTTTTCCTTGTGCAGTATTAGTGCTGCACAAGGTGGCTCTTTCAGTAACAAACGCCTGGGGGGGGGGACAGGTTCCCTTACATTTTTGTTGTGCCAGCGTGGTGGTCGCATGACACATTGCCGGATACACAGCTGGGGATCAGCTGACGTTACTGAACCCCAATAACAGAGGAGCGACTGTTGACTGTGCACACAGCACTTCCAGGCACCAACTGGCGGTGTTAGAGCCCAGGGACAGCAGGAGGAGCAGATTGGAGGTATTGCCGCACACACAGCTGGGGATCAGCTGATGTTACTGAACCCCAATAACAGAGGAGCGACTGTTGACTGTGCAGACAGCACTTCCAGGCACCAACTGGTGGTGTTAGAGCCCAGGGACAGCAAGAAGAGCAGATTGGAGGTATTGCCGCACACACAGCTGGGGATCAGCTGACGTTACTGAACCCCAATAACAGAGGAGCGACTGTTGACTGTGCAGACAGCACTTCCAGGCACCAACTGGCGGTGTTAGAGCCCAGGGACAGCAGGAGGAGCAGAGGAACAGAGTGTAGGCCGAAGCCTGATTGGAGCAAGTTGAAAGGGAACCTTTAATCCCCCCCCCAAGACGTTTGTAGCTGAAAGAGCCATCTTGTGCAGCACTAAGGATGCAAAAGGAAAAGGTTGCGCTTTTAATTATGCTCCTTGCAAAGACAGAAGTAAACACTAAAAATGTGTCCCCTTATACCGTAAAACCGTCCCGGAGGTGGGAATTTCCTTCATAATGGGACGCAGCACAGCTGTAATTCCTATCCCCTTGGTGCCGTGCGCTGCCTCCTCAGCGTTGTTTTAATCTGTCACGGAGCCTGCGCTGGTCTGTTATCCCTTGGCCATGCCCAATTTGCGCTGCCTGTCTTCTGACATAATTTGGTGTCAGGCTGTCAGTGCCTGTGCGTCCACGCATCGGTGGTGAGGTGGACCTTGCTACTGACGGCGTTCAGTAGCGCGTGTTTTATGTGTCCCTCCACATGCTTGTGCAGGGCAGGGACAGCTTGCCTGCTGAAGTAAAAGCGGCTGGGCCCCTTGTACTGTGGGACTGCCAATGCCATCAAGTCACGGAAGCTGTCAGTCTCCACCAGCCTGAATGAGAGCATTTCCAGGGACAGAAGTTTGGCAATGCCTGCATTCAGAGCCTGTGCTCGGGGGTGGTTGGCCGAGAATGCCCGCCTTTTCTCCCATGCCTGTACTACTGATGGCTGTAGAGTAGACTGGGAGTGTGAGGATGACTGGGAATGTGGTGCTGTGGGTGGAATTACACTAGGTCTCTGGACAACAGTGCCACTGCCAGAGGTTCTTCCATGGCGATCCTGGGAGGAAGCCAAACCAGCTGTGCGTGAGCTGGAGGAAGAGGCAACACAAGCTGAAGAGGTGGTAGCTGCCGCTGTTGGTTGGCCTATGTCTTCAGTGTGTTTTTGTAACTCCACCGCGTGCCTGGTCCGCACATGTTTCCACATATTTGTGGTATTGAGGTTGCTGACACTTTTACCTCTTTTGACTTTCTGATGACACAGCTTGCATTTGACAAAACAAATGTCATCTGCAACTGTGTCAAAAAAGGACCAGGCACTGCAAGTCTTGGGAGTGCCCTTTTTGGCTTTCGAAAGAGACAGGCTCCTAACGGGTGCCAAAGTGGAGGCTACAGGCTCCGCAGTCTTCCCCCTCCCTCTCCCTCTTTGGCCCGTAAGGGGAATCTCTTTCTCAGAGCTGCTCCCACCACCTTCCTGTTCCTCACGCCACGATGGGTCAACGACCTCATCATCTCCACTACCCTCTGCCACCAACTGCTCCTCCTGGGTAGTCTCGGCAGCACAGTACGCACCAGAAAGCGGCACCTGAGTTTCATCATCAGATGCGTACTGCGCTGTGGTCACCGCAGGCACTGGCCCACCCGCCTCTTCAGAGTCAGAGAGACAAAGCTGTTGGGCATCACTGCACACTGCCTCTTCTTCCATTTCTCCAATGCTGCTTGGCTGGCCCCCTGTTTCCAAGCCAAGAGATTCGGAGAACAGAAGTAGAGACGGCTCCTGTCCTGGGCTCTCTGACTGCCTGGCCAATTTGGCAGGTGGTGAAGAGACAGATGGCTGCTCTCCAGTGGTCTGTGCCTGAGAGGATGTGGCACTAATTGAAGTCGATGCCGATGCGTTAGCTGCCATCCATCCGACAACGGCTTCAATTTGATCTTCACGCAGCAGCGGTGCATGGCGCTCTCCGACAAAGCTGCGCATGAAGGACTGTTCCATGCTGAAACTAAGTGATGATGAGTCACCGGTGCCCGCAGCAGGCACAGAATCACCACGTCCTCCCCCTGCTCCTCTCCCTGCTCCGCGCCCACGCCCACGTGCCTTACTCCCTGCCCTCTTCATCTTGGTTGACAGATAAAGATAAGCAGAAAAGTACTAAGGCCTTAGTGTGCTTATTCCTGAAATGCTCCTCCTAACAGGTGTAAGAAACACTAATGTTGTAAAGTGTGGACTAGACTTTATTATATATAAAATGTGGCCTACACAAGTGTTAAGTGGTGTTTGGTGAACTTTACTTTTTTTTTTCTGCAGATCGGGCTACAGAGCGAGTTTAACTCACACGGGGACCGTGCAGACAGCCGTAAACGGCGCTGCAAGGCCCAAAAACCCTCCTCTAGGTTATCCTATGTAGTGTTTTTCCACTATTTAGCTGGAGACGGGTGGAAAGACACTAATAGGAAATTTTTTAAAAAATTTTCAACAGGCTGCACTATTTCAAAAAAAGGACAAGTTATTTAACGGTATGAGGCAGTAACGCACCCTGAGCTGAATCCAACCGGCTGTGGCTGCACACAGACTACAGGGCGAGCTGCGCTCACACGGAGACCGTGCAGACAGCCGTAAACGGCGCTGCAAGGCCCAAAAACCCTCCTCTAGGTTATCCTATGTAGTGTTTTTCCACTATTTAGCTGGAGACGGGTGGAAAGACACTAATAGGAAATTTTTGGAAAAATTTTTAGCAGGCTGCACTATTTGAAAAAAAGGAAAAGTTTTTTCACGGTATGTGGCAGTGACTTACCCTGAGCTGAATACAACCGGCTGTGGCTGCACACAGACTACAGGGCGAGCTGCGCTCACACGGAGACCGTGCAGACAGCCGTAAACGGCGCTGCAAGGCCCAAAACCCCCCTCTAGGTTATCCTATGTAGTGTTTTTCCACAATTTAGCTGGAGACGGGTGGAAAAACACTAATAGGAAATTTTAGAAAAAATGTGCAGCAAGCTGCACTATGAGCAAAAAAGGACAATGGATAGAACTGTATGAGGCAGTGTGAACCCCCCTGAGCTGAATACAACCGGGTATATGGCTGCACACAGACTACAGAGTGAGCTGCACACAGACACACACACACAGAGACCTTGCAGAACGCTGTTAAAACAGCGCTGCAAGGCAAGAGCAAGGTGAACACACAGCGTTTGCTAAATTAGCCTTGGAAAAGCAAAATAAAGCAATTAGCTATCTCAACTGGCCCTCAGTTAGAACACAGCATCCTGTCCCTAACTGAAATCACAGCAGTGTGAGCGCAAAATGGCGGCAGCGTTTTTTATAGTGCAGAGTGACATCATTTCAGCAGCCAATCACATCCTTGCCAGTACTTACATGCCCACGATGCTAAACAGGATGTGCCCACACTTCCGTTCATTCCTCATTGGCTGCTGCGTGCAGTTTGAATTCTGGGAACTTCCGATTCCGGTATCCGATACGCGGGAAGTATCGGAATTCGGTATCGGAATTCCGATACTGCAGGTATCGGCCGATACCCGATACTTGCGGTATCGGAATGCTCAACACTAGGGTTGAGCGACTTTTACTTTTATAGGATCGGGTCGGGTTTCACGAAACCCGACTTTTTCAAAAGTCGGGTCGAGTGAAATCGGCCGATCCTATAAAAAAGTCGGGGTCGGCCGAAACTCGAAACCCAATGCAGTGCATTGGGTTTCCAATGGTTCCCAGGGTCTGAAGGAGAGGAAACTCTCCTTCAGGCCCTGCAATCCATATTTAAGTGTAAAATAAAGAATTAAAATAAAAAATATCGCTATACTCACCCTCTGATGCGCCCTGGTACTAACCGGGAACCTTCCTTCCTTCGAATCAGCTGTGCAGGACTTTGCGGTGACGTCGCGGCTTGTGATTGGTCGCGCGGCCGCCCATGTGACCGCTCGCGCGACCAATCACAAGCCGCGACGTCACCGCGACGTCACGCAAGGTCCTGCAAGCGCTGATTCTTAGGAAGGAAGGCTGCCGGAAAGAAGCAGGGCGCGTCCGAGGGTGAGTATATACCTAATAGGAATATACTCACCCTCGGACGCGCCCTGCTTCTTTCCGGCAGCCTTCCTTCCTAAGAATCAGCGCTTGCAGGACCTTGCGTGACGTCGCGGCTTGTGATTGGTCGCGCGAGCGGTCACATGGGCGGCCGCGCGACCAATCACAAGCCGCGACGTCACCGCAAAGTCCTGCACAGCTGATTCGAAGGAAGGAAGGTTCCCGGTTAGTACCAGGGCGCGTCAGAGGGTAAGTATAGCGATATTTTTTATTTTAATTCTTTATTTTACACTTAAATCTGAATTCCGATACTGATTCCCGATATCTTAAACATATCGGGAATCGGTATCGGAATTCCGATCCCAGATTCAGAAGATCGACTTCTGAAAGTGGCCGACCCGTTTCGCTCAACCCTACTCAACACTACTGATTAATACTTCACAGATGTGAAATGTAATGAAGAATATATATGTTAGAATTAGGAAATTAGGACTAATATTTTTTCATGTACTGATTTTCAGAGAAGGACAAGGTGTAAAAAATGACTACAATAATAATAATAATAATTAGTGATTGTTGCTCCAACATCCTATAGGTTTTTGTTTTTTAAACAAACACGATCAAACCATCCAAATATTACAATGCTGCAAAATATATGCAGAGTACACAACATGACTTATATGTCAAATACAACTTTTTAAAGGGGAATGTGTTCTCATAAAATGACCTATTGTTTAAATCTGTTTTTTAAGGTAAATATATTTTAAATGTTGATAATCATCTTTTTTCAATTTTCCATATACTTAATCGATATAAAATGCATAAATATTGCATTTTTCACAGTAGTTACAAAATTTAGTACTATACTGACACTTCCTGTCCTGTACAAGGTAACTTTCCAGACAAGATAACAATGGAATGTATCAACCCTATATGCAGGAGACATGATTGAAAGGGTTTTCCACTACTACTCAGACAACCCCAGGAATATTAACTTGTTTGCCTACAGTATAATGACAACACTTACTGCCAGTGCCGGTGCCGTTCAAGTCGTGTCGACACTCGCTGTTCAGGGGATCACATCACAATGTTATGTCACACGATCCCTTCACCCAGAGAGGACTGGCTTCACTCTCCCCACCTTCTAACAAATCAGACATCGAGAGGAAGTGAGCATCCAACCACAGCTCTGATTCCCTCTTGATCTTTGATACATTCAAAGGTGGAAAGAGTGAAGGCAGCGCTCATTGGATGCAGGAATTGCATTACATAACAATGTAACGCAAACCTCAAGAGAGCAAATGCAGACACATAAGGAACGACGCGGACAATGGAGGTCAGTATAAGTGTTGCTGCTTTACTTAGGGAGAACATGCTGATTGAAACAGGGTTGTCCGATTAGTGGACAGCCCCTTTAATCGTAGGTGATATCATAACTCCCCTCCTTCTCCTCCCTTCAAAATGACAAAATATTTCACAGGTTGCAATCAAAATTATTTAACCTCGCTGTAAATTAAGTTTAGAAGCAAAAGGTAGAAACTTTCTGCTATTTGCAATGAACTAATCAAAAAAAGAGCCAAGTATATACAGTAGGTCATCATGACTCATTTAACTAGTCGACCTCCTTGGCCTGCTCAAAATGACAGCACGATCCTCTTGGTCCAAGGACGTCCACCCATTTCTTCTGATACATGTTGGCACCAATGACACGGCAAGGAAGGACCTACCGACAATCTGCAAAGACTTTGAAGAGTTGGGGAAGAAAGTAAAGGAACTGGATGCACAGGTAGTTTTTTCTTCTATCCTTCCAGTAGACGGGCATGGCACCAGGAGATGGAACAGGATCCTTGATGCAAACAACTGGCTAAGACGATGGTGCAGACAACAAGGATTCGGATTCCTGGACCACGGTGTGAATTACTTGTACGATGGACTCCTCGCCAGAGATGGACTACACCTCAACAAACCTGGGAAACACACATTCGCCAGAAGACTCGCTACACTCATCAGGAGGGCGTTAAACTAGAAGAAGAGGGGAAGGGAAGAAAAACATTAGACTTGAACAAAGAAGATCCAGGAAAACATACTCAGAAGGGAGGTAAGAACATTTCTAAAACAATCCACAGAGAGGAGATTGGAACAAAACAAAATCCTCTAAACTGCATGCTCACAAACGCCAGAAGCCTGACAAACAAGATGGAAGAACTAGAAGCAGAAATATCTACAGGTAACTTTGACATAGTGGGAATAACGAGACATGGTTAGATGAAAGCTATGACTGGGCAGTTAACTTACAGGGTTACAGTCTGTTTAGAAAGGATCGTAAAAATCGGAGAGGAGGAGGGGTTTGTCTCTATGTAAAGTCTTGTCTAAAGTCCACTTTAAGGGAGGATATTAGCGAAGGGAATGAGGATGTCGAGTCCATATGGGTCGAAATTCATGGAGGGAAAAATGGTAACAAAATTCTCATTGGGGTCTGTTACAAACCCCCAAATATAACAGAAACCATGGAAAGTCTACTTCTAAAGCAGATAGATGAAGCTGCAACCCATAATGAGGTCCTGGATATGGGGGACATTAACTACCCGGATATTAACTGGGAAACAGAAACCTGTGAAACCCATAAAGGCAACAGGTTTCTGCTAATAACCAAGAAAAATTATCTTTCACAATTGGTGCAGAATCCAACCAGAGGAGCAGCACTTTTAGACCTAATACTATCTAATAGACCTGCCAGAATAACAAATCTGCAGGTGGTCGGGCATCTAGGAAATAGCGACCACAATATTGTACAGTTTCACCTGTCTTTCACTAGGGGGACTTGTCAGGGAGTCACAAAAACATTGAACTTTAGGAAGGCAAAGTTTGACCAGCTTAGAGATGCCCTTAATCTGGTAGACTGGGACAATATCCTCAGAAATAAGAATACAGATAATAAATGGGAAATGTTTAAGAACATCCTAAATAGGCAGTGTAAGCGGTTTATACCTTGTGGGAATAAAAGGACTAGAAATAGGAAAAACCCAATGTGGCTAAACAAAGAAGTAAGACAGGCAATTAACAGTAAAAAGAAAGCATTTGCACTACTAAAGCAGGATGGCACCATTGAAGCTCTAAAAAACTATAGGGAGAAAAATACTTTATCTAAAAAACTAATTAAAGCTGCCAAAAAGGAAACAGAGAAGCACATTGCTAAGGAGAGTAAGACTAATCCCAAACTGTTCTTCAACTATATCAATAGTAAAAGAATAAAAACTGAAAATGTAGGCCCCTTAAAAAATAGTGAGGAAAGAATGGTTGTAGATGACGAGGAAAAAGCTAACATATTAAACACCTTCTTCTCCACGGTATTCATGGTGGAAAATGAAATGCTAGGTGAAATCCCAAGAAACAATGAAAACCCTATATTAAGGGTCACCAATCTAACCCAAGAAGAGGTGCGAAACCGGCTAAATAAGATTAAAATAGATAAATCTCCGGGTCCGGATGGCATACACCCACGAGTACTAAGAGAACTAAGTAATGTAATAGATAAACCATTATTTCTTATTTTTAGGGACTCTATAGCGACGGGGTCTGTTCCGCAGGATTGGCGCATAGCAAATGTGGTGCCAATATTCACAAAGGGCTCTAAAAGTGACCCTGGAAATTATAGGCCAGTAAGTCTAACCTCTATTGTTGGTAAAATATTTGAAGGGTTTCTGAGGGATGTTATTCTGGATTATCTCAATGAGAATAACTGTTTAACTCCATATCAGCATGGGTTTATGAGAAATCGCTCCTGTCAAACCAATCTAATCAGTTTTTATGAAGAGGTAAGCTATAGGCTAGACCACGGTGAGTCATTGGACGTGGTATATCTCGATTTTTCCAAAGCGTTTGATACCGTTTGAATGCCACTGACTGTCTGTCCGCAGTCTCCAACATCATGTCCGCTCTCTATCTGAAACTCAACCTCTCCAAAACTGAACTTCTTCTGCTCCCACCATCTACTAACCTCCCTAAATCTGACATTTCCCTCTCCGTGGGTGGCACCATAATAACACCCCGACAGCAGGCGCGCTGTCTGGGTGTTATGTTTGACTCCGATCTCTCCTTCACCTCCCATATACAATCTCTTGCCCGCTCGTGCCGCTTACACCTAAAGAACATCTCTAGAATCCGCCCTTTTCTCACCATGGAGACAGCTAAAACCCTCACGGTCGCCCTGATCCACTCCCGCCTGGACTACTGTAACGCTCTATTAATTGGCCTCCCCCTCACTCGACTTTCCCCTCTCCAGTCCATCCTTAATGCAGCAGCCAGGGTCATCCATCTGGCTAATCGTTACTCGGACGCGTCCGCTCTTCGCCAGTCGTTACACTGGCTGCCCATTCATTACAGGATACAATTCAAAGTACTTGTTCTCACCCACAAAGCTCTCCACAGTGCGGCACCCCCTTACATCTCCTCCCTCATTTCTGTCTATCAGCCTAACAGACCACTGCGCTCTGCAAATGACTTTCGGCTAACCTCTGCACTAATCCGTACCTCCCACTCCCGACTCCAAGACTTCTCCCGTGCTGCGCCAATCCTCTGGAATGCTCTACCCCAAGATATTAGGACCATCCATAATTTGCATAGTTTTAGGCGCTCGCTCAAAACACATTTGTTCAGAGCGGCCTATCACGTTCACTAATCAAAGTTATGTTATGTTTGTGTGTAGCCCATTCACTATCCCCATCTATTCCCCAACCCCTGAAGATGGCTGGACCATGATTGTAAATACATCATTGTAAATACACACCTGTACTTTGTATCTCCCCCACCTCATTGTAGATTGTAAGCTCTCACGAGCAGGGTCGTCTTATTTTGCTTTAATTATTGTATTGTTAACGTTGTTACTTATGACTTTTGTGTTTGAAACTGTTAAACTGTAAAGCGCTGCGGAATATGTTGGCGTTATATAAATAAAGATTATTATTATTATTATTATACCGTGCCGCACAAGAGGTTGGTACACAAAATGAGAATGCTTGGTCTGGGGGAAAATGTGTGTAAATGGGTTAGTAACTGGCTTAGTGATAGAAAGCAGAGGGTGGTTATAAATGGTATAGTCTCTAACTGGGTCGCTGTGACCAGTGGGGTACCGCAGGGGTCAGTATTGGGACCTGTTCTCTTCAACATATTCATTAATGATCTGGTAGAAGGTTTACACAGTAAAATATCGATATTTGCAGATGATACAAAACTATGTAAAGCAGTTAATACAAGAGAAGATAGTATTCTGCTACAGATGGATCTGGATAAGTTGGAAACTTGGGCTGAAAGGTGGCAGATGAGGTTTAACAATGATAAATGTAAGGTTATACACATGGGAAGAAGGAATCAATACCACCATTACACACTGAATGGGAAACCACTGGGTAAATCTGACAGGGAGAAGGACTTGGGGATCCTAGTTAATGATAAACTTACCTGGAGCAGCCAGTGCCAGGCAGCAGCTGCCAAGTCAAACAGGATCATGGGGTGCATTAAAAGAGGTCTGGATACACATGATGAGAGCATTATACTGCCTCTGTACAAATCCCTAGTTAGACCGCACATGGAGTACTGTGTCCAGTTTTGGTCACCGGTGCTCAGGAAGGATATAATGGAACTAGAGAGAGTACAAAGGAGGGCAACAAAATTAATAAAGGGGATGGGAGAACTACAATACCCAGATAGATTAGCGAAATTAGGATTATTTAGTCTAGAAAAAAGACGACTGAGGGGCGATCTAATAACCATGTATAAGTATATAAGGGGACAATACAAATATCTCGCTGAGGATCTGTTTATACCAAGGAAGGTGACGGGCACAAGGGGGCATTCTTTGCGTCTGGAGGAGAGAAGGTTTTTCCACCAACATAGAAGAGGATTCTTTACTGTTAGGGCAGTGAGAATCTGGAATTGCTTGACTGAGGAGGTGGTGATGGCGAACTCAGTCGAGGGGTTCAAGAGAGGCCTGGATGTCTTCCTGGAGCAGAACAATATTGTATCATACAATTATTAGGTTCTGTAGAAGGACGTAGATCTGGGGATTTATTATGATGGAATATAGGCTGAACTGGATGGACAAATGTCTTTTTTCGGCCTTACTAACTATGTTACTATGTTACTATGTCCATATTGCATAGCAAACCTGTCAGGCTGATTGAGCATATAAGTTTATAATGCTTCTCCTTACCTTAGTCTAACTTTTTGTACAATGTAGAAACAATTATCGTAAGCATTATTTGTTCAGGTTGCAACCCTTCCTAATGCATGCTTATGATGGATTTCAGTCTGAAATAGGTAACAGCGGTTATCATGGATTACTTCCTAAAGAACTTCTGTAAGATAAAAGATTATTTTCTTTCACAAACAAAGAAAAGGATACCATAATACAGCAAAATATTAAGATTTGAGACTTGTCAGCAGTTGATACCATCTTTTCAGTTAACCATTAAAAGGTAACAAATTGCAAGTTTTCAAGACCACTCCCGTTAAGGTTGGATGCTGTTGCTCTTGAGAAATGGGCCACAATTCCTCAGGATCACTGTCAGAAGACAGTGCCTGGGTGTGCATCATGTCAACAGCAGTTCATAGCAATCAAAGGGGTTCTGCTAAGTACAAAAGACACTTGTTATGAAGGGACTGAATCATTTTAAGACTGATATAGTCTATAAATTGGTATTTAGTGTTAAATTTACAAACAGCAGTTACATTGTAAATTTTGCTAAGAAACCTAATTGCAATGAGTTTTGAGTAATTTTGATTGCCACTGTATGCAAATCAATATGAGCAGATGATTTGCCTATCCAATACCCAGTCACCCAGTGCAACTTCTTGGCTAGACAACATGCAGTAAGTACAGGTCCTTCTCAAAAAATTAGCATATAGTGTTAAATTTCATTATTTCCCATAATGTAATGATTACAATTAAACTTTCATATATTATAGATTCATTATCCACCAACTGAAATTTGTCAGGTCTTTTATTGTTTTAATACTGATGATTTTGGCATACAACTCCTGATAACCCAAAAAACCTGTCTCAATAAATTAGCATATTTCACCCATCCAATCAAATAAAAGTGTTTTTTAATAACAAACAAAAAAACCAACAAATAATAATGTTCAGTTATGCACTCAATACTTGGTCGGGAATCCTTTGGCAGAAATGACTGCTTCAATGCGGCGTGGCATGGAGGCAATCAGCCTGTGACACTGCTGAGATGTTATGGAGGCCCAGGATGCTTCAATAGCGGCCTTAAGCTCATCCAGAGTGTTGGGTCTTGCGTCTCTCAACTTTCTCTTCACAATATCCCACAGATTCTCTATGGGGTTCAGGTCAGGAGAGTTGGCAGGCCAATTGAGCACAGTAATACCATGGTCAGTAAACCATTTACCAGTGGTTTTGGCACTGTGAGCAGGTGCCAGGTCGTGCTGAAAAATGAAATCTTCATCTCCATAAAGCATTTCAGCCGATGGAAGCATGAAGTGCTCCAAAATCTCCTGATAGCTAGCTGCATTGACCCTGCCCTTGATGAAACACAGTGGACCAACACCAGCAGCTGACATGGCACCCCACACCATCACTGACTGTGGGTACTTGACACTGGACTTCAGGCATTTTGGCATTTCCTTCTCCCCAGTCTTCCTCCAGACTCTGGCACCTTGATTTCCGAATGACATGCAAAATTTGCTTTCATCAGAAAAAAGTACTTGGGACCACTTAGCAACAGTCCAGTGCTGCTTCTCTGTAGCCCAGGTCAGGCGCCTCTGCCGCTGTTTATGGTTCAAAAGTGGCTTTACCTGGGGAATGCGGCACCTGTAGCCCATTTCCTGCACACGCCTGTGCACGGTGGCTCTGGATGTTTCCACACCAGACTCAGTCCACTGCTTCCTCAGGTTCCCCAAGGTCTGGAATCGGTCCTTCTCCACAATCTTCCTCAGGGTCCGGTCTCCTCTTCTCGTTGTACAGCGTTTTCTGCCACATTGTTTCCTTCCAACAGACTTACCATTGAGGTGCCTTGATACAGCACTCTGGGAACAGCCTATTTGTTGAGAAATTTCTTTCTGGGTCTTACCCTCTTGCTTGAGGGTGTCAATGATGGCCTTCTTGACATCTGTCAGGTCGCTAGTCTTACCCATGATGGGGATTTTGAGTAATGAACCAGGCAGGGAGTTTATAAAAGCCTCAGGTATCTTTTGCATGTGTTTAGAGTTAATTAGTTGATTCAGAAGATTAGGGTAATAGGTCGTTTAGAGAACCTTTTCTTGATATGCTAATTTATTGAGACAGGTTTTTTGGGTTATCAGGAGTTGTATGCCAAAATCATCAGTATTAAAACAATAAAAGACCTGACAAATTTCAGTTGGTGGATAATGAATCTATAATATATGAAAGTTTAATTGTAATCATTACATTATGGGAAATAATGAAATTTAACACTATATGCTAATTTTTTAAGAAGGACCTGTATAGCTAGAAAGCTAGTATTTCAACACTTTTCCTGCAGACAGCTATGTTCACATAATTTTCTTGCTATCTCAAAATATTTTGTTGCCATATACATACAATTTAAGATGCAAAATTCACTTTATTTTGGTGTTTTATATTTCCTATTAATGGACAGTGTCCAAATACATTACTCATCGTGAAGGGTCACACTTAGCTGCCGCAACCTTTAACACCAAACTAAAATTACACTTAGGAATGGGAAAAGATTTAAAACAAAAAACTTCCTGAGTGTTTCTTCAGGAATAACCATTCTTAAATATCAAGTGATAAATGGCACCAAGCACATAATCCATCTGTAGGATATTTTTGCATGTGAAATGACAGCGGCTGTCTCTTCAATTTTATTATATATAGCGAGTCGACGTGTCGCTTCAAATAAACAAAGATCAGTGGAAATGTCCCTCTTTTAGTCACATTCATGTCTGGTGGTTTGTCTCATGATTAATAATAGTGTAATGTGAAAAGCAAAAGCTGCCAGTACTGTATTCTTGATTCTTTTTATTTCACCCCAGTTCCTTGGTATGTGTTATCAGTATATCATAATATATACCACAGTCTTTATCATGGCTGGTTGTCAATAGTAATCTAGGGCTGGTTGTAAATATTATGTACTACACACAGTGGGTGCAATAAGTATTGAACATGTCACCAATTTTTACTGCTGGTCACAGCTGCTGGCTCTCATGCTGTCATCTGACAGCGGTGGAACTGCAGCTCTCTGGCCAGCGCTAACGATATTACCACCGATCAGAGTCTGTGTTTGCTGCGCTGTCGCGCAGATGAATTGGGTCTGGGTACGGGTTTGAGTTCGGATACTGTTCTGATAACCGGACCAAACAGTTTTTAACTGATCCGCTGAACCAGTCGGACCCAAATATCCTTGGGTTTGCCCATCACTAGTCATCACCACCAAAGGCTTTAGTATGAAGTATTAATTACATTTCGGTAAGTGTGGTCAATAATTTTTTCAAATGTCAATTTTCATTATTACAAAAAATGTAATTTATAGGCATCTATGGTTTTACTTCTTTGCTTTTGACGTTTGGATGGGATATTACTGGAGATGAGCAAAAATTTCAATGTTCGATTCAGATTACAAACACCGAATTTGCAATATTCGCTGATTAACCGAATGCCATTCATAATAATGGGAGGCAAAACAAACGTATGCACAACACCTTATCACCTTATAACAGTCCCAAATGCTGCCAAAACACATCAAATGAGCGACAGACACCAGAAAAGTTGCCTCAATTCACCCACAGTACTAATTGTAGCATGGCACTTCAGCAATCAGCCAGGGATGAGGTATGTGGGTCTGGGATAGCATTTACAGCTTTTAATTGAACGTCACAGTAAGACGAGGTGGGTGAGGGATGTAGACCTCCTATGCTGGGAGCCCTGATACCACATGCAACAACTCTACCTGCTTTCATGCTTAGCCATACTCAGGTGGCACAAATATCAGTTTCGTAGACTATCATTGTCAGAAAAATTTAAGGATAGTAACACGGGTAGTTGAATCCAAGGAAGTGGAGGCCTGACGGTCTCGGAGGCCTACTGCTACAGGCAACATGCATAAAGGAAACCCAACTAGGAGCCTAAACATTTACAAAAATTAGTGGCAGACACCAATAAAGTGCCATCAATTGAGATAATAACATAGCTCAGCCACCTCTACATTGGAGGAGAAGCCTTAAATAGAAGGTGTCGCCCAGCCATATGCTGGGAATACCTTGGTTTGATGTGGGCGGTCTCTTTAAGAGGATGGGAGCATGCACGTGCGTGACCCCTAAGCATAGTGCCCAGTCCTACAACTGAACCTTGGTGGACACCGATACATAGGGGGCGAAATGAGGAGGTGGTGAGTGAGTGAATGAGATCCAACAAAGCGCCAAGTGTGTAATGTCAACTGATCAGAAAGTCTGTAGTAAGAGGGAATGGTTCACTGTGTCAAAGGCAGATGCCAGGTATAGGAGAAGGATGAGGATAAATGCGCGTCGCTTTCATTTGGTGGTTAGTAGGTCGTTGGTGACGGTGGTCAGGGCAGTTTCAGTCATATGGTGCAGTCTTAAGCCAGTTTGTAAGTGGTCAAAGAGGGAGGAAGGGGAGAGGTGGGAGGACAGCTCAAAATGGATGTGTTGTTCCAATAGTTTGGAGGCAGCTGCTTTTAACTGATATTACATAACAATCACACCCTTTCTTTCTCATTCCACTGTAACATTTCCGCCTGCACCTCTCTCAGTCCAGCAGCTTGTCATGTTCACCCTACTCCACCCTGTGTTAGCACAGCAGCAAACCTTAATTTGTGCATTTGTACTCACATAAAATATTCTTACCTCCTACACATGGCAAAGCTAACAGCTTGAGCTTCACCATCTTCAATTTACTACTAATAATAAAATTATATCGCAAACACATTCTGCATATCTTTACAAGTCAGCAGTTCATATAAAACAGTCAAAAGTTACCAAGTTTATTATAATCAAACAATTAAAGCAAAAATAATGATGACCCTGTTCTTCAGAGCTTACAATATACAATGAGGTGGGGTGACACAAATTACAGGTGCTTATTTACAGTGATGGTACAACTGTCTTGAGGAAATGGTGGGTCGATAAATTCTGCATGAGTGTCATGATATGTACTTTTGCCCTGTCCTGTATTTGAATAATATGCCATTTGATGTATGTAACAGTTCTCTGGTTTCTATTAGCTGTAATTTATGTATTTTCTTGTGCTGGGAGATCACCTGTAACAATATGTCTCCTTCCCCCAATACTTGCAGCCCTAAGCTATAATGTAATTAAGCTTTGTCAACATCACTAGTGGAGGAAAAGCCATTCTTCCTCACAGCGGGTGGCTAGTCAAATGTACATACTACATAGACTACGCAGAGCCCACCAGTCTAGAATCTTCTGGTGGACCCAACCATTGAATAGAAGGTGTGACCCCTACCCCCTTCATGGGCGGATCCCAGGAGCTCAGACAATCCATTCTTATTTTGAGATCAGATGTGAGTTGATCCTGGAAGGAGAAGGACTGGGGATTCTTAGCTGAGGCAAGACCCCACGTCCAGCTGTGACTGCGGAAGCGAACGGGGCGAGACTTGAGCTGAGGACATATCTCGTTGTTCATGAGATTGTTTTGGGATCCATTGGACTAATTGTGGACTATTGCTTTGTTACCTGGCACAAGGATTATCGGGAGGTGCCCCCGAACTTGTTCCGTTGGACTAATTGTGGACTCTGTAGATCTACCTGCATGTGTTGTTCCAGCGTTCTTGATAATAAATCTGTGGAATCATCCCTTGGCCTGTTGTCCCTTCTTGCTCTGCTGTACACCCCGTCACAAACTGGTTGGCAGCAGAGGGACCAGAGCAGAAGGAATGGAGGACAAAGGCCCATCAACATCGAGAACCAACACCGCAGAGTACAAGAACTGGACTTTGGGGAGCCTACAATCAAAGGCCCGTGAAGTAGGAGTCCGTTTTAAGGGACTCTCCAAGGAGCAGCTTATTGAGGCTTTGGAAGGAGTTCGCCTGCAAGATGACGCTGAGGAAGGATCCTCACAGCAAATGGAGGAAAGACTGCAGCCGGAGGTAAATACCCAAAAAAGTCAGTGGGTTATGTGGTACGAGGAGGAGTTGGCATTGCTGGGAGAAGAGGCCACCATAGACTATAAGAAAGAGGCCATTCACCGAGCTCAAGAGAGGGAGAGGGAGGCCATTCACAGAGCCGAGGAGAGGGAGAGGGAGGCCATTCACAGAGCCGAGGAGAGGGAGAGGGAGGCCATTCACAGAGCCAAGGAGAGGGAGGCCATTCACAGAGCCGAGGAGAGGGAGGCCATTCACAGAACCGAGGACAGAGCTTAGGAGATGGCATTGCTGGAGAGGCAGATCGCTTTGGAAGCAGCTAGAAGCTCCAGACAGACTCTAACCCCAACACCCACCATGAGGGAACTCCCCAGAGTGTCCCGCAAAGACTTCAAGCCCTTTAATGAGGCTGCAGGCAACATTGAGGGCTTCTTCCAGGACTTTGAGCATCAGTGTTGATTAATGGAAGTCCCGGAAAGGGACCGAGTCCGACATCTGGTGGGGCTCTTAGAGGGTGGAGCTGCCGCAGCCTATAGAGCTATGGACCCTCAGGGGAACTGTGAGTATGCGGAGATTAAACGGACTATTCTAGAACATTATGCTGTTACCCCAGACACTTACAGGACTCAGTTCCGTACTTTAGCCTGTGATGAGGAAGTGTCTTTCAAGATGTATGCCCACAGACTCAAACAAATATGTCATCGCTGGCTGGAGGCAGAGGAGGCCTTAACCTGGGAGACCTTCCTCCAGGTTATCCTAAAAGAGCAGTTTTACTTCAAGTGCCCTGCTGAGATCCGGGAATGGGTGCATGAGAGGAGACCAGCCACTGTGGAGGAAGCTGCAGCTCTAGCTGATGAGGCTCTCACCATCAAGCCTCAGTAGAGGGTTCTGTTGGAGGATGGAGAGAGGCCTACCAGCTCCACAACACCGGTGGCCCCCTGTTCTTCTGTCCCAATTGTTTCGCGTTCCTCTAAGCCACCACCTCATGCTGATACCCATGTAAATGTGCCTCCAGTTGCTTCTACTGCGTTTTCTGGAATACGATGAGGAGAGGAAGTAGCAGAGCGCAGGTGTTATGGTTGTGGGCATCCGGGGCATCTGCAGGCCTCATGCCCAGCAAGCCCATGGAGGAGTTGTCCTCAAAACCCTACAGCACCTTCAGGTGGGGGCCGGCCTCCAGGTTCCCTTACCCCTCGCCCAAGAGGACGCTTTGGATGGAGTGAAACCCAGCACAGATGCTATCGATGTGGACAGCCGGGGCATCGGCAAGCATCCTGCCCAGCTGTTCAAATGAGGATTAATCCTGTACCCAGTCATATTATTAATTATGTACAGCCAAGTGCCATGGAGGACGACGTGTCACCACTACGTGAGGACTGGCCTTGTGCCTCACCCACCCATGTTGCACCACTAGGAGTTTATGGTGTGCGACCCGCAGCTATGACGACTTCTGCTCATCGAGGTAAGCACTTGCAGGAGGTCGTGCTGGACGGACAGAGACTTATTGGATTTTGTGACTCAGGGGCTTTCCTCACACTGGCTGATCCCCGAGTGGTTCGGCCTGAGGCAATCCATCGAGGACCTGGGATTGTCATTGAACTGGCTGGTGGACAATGGAGGACTATTCCCACAGCCACTGTGGATCTGAACTTTGGTTTTGGGGTCAGGCGATGTGTGGTTGGGGTGATGGGTGGTCTGCCTGCAGATGTTCTCCTGGGCAATGATGTGGGAGAGCTACGATGCCAATTCGTGGCTGCATGAAGCCACATGTAAGTTATGCTCTGCCTGTGTGTACTTAACCAGCGACCTGTAGAGGTCCCTAGTACGTACACAAATTGGGAGGGGAAGGGATTGTCATGATATGTACTTTTGCCCTGTCCTGTATTTGAATAATATGCCATTTGATGTATGTAACTGTTCTCTGGTTTCTATTAGCTGTAATTTATGTATTTTCTTGTGCTGGGAGATCACTTGTAACAATATGTCTCCTTCCCCAATACTTGCAGCCCTAAGCTATAATGTAATTAAGCTTTGTCAACATCACTAGTGGAGGAAAAGCCATTCTTCCTCACAGCAGGTGGCTAGTCAAATGTACATACTACATAGACTACATGGAGCCCACCAGTCTAGAATCTTCTGGTGGACCCAACCATTGAATAGAAGGTGTGACCCCTACCCCCTTCATGGGCGGATCCCAGGAGCTCAGACAATCCATTCTTATTTTGAGATCAGATGTGAGTTGATCCTGGAAGGAGAAGGACTGGGGATTCTTAGCTGAGGCAAGACCCCACGTCCAGCTGTGACTGCGGAAGCGAATGGGGCGAGACTTGAGCTGAGGACATATCTCGTTGTTCGTGAGATTGTTTTGGGATCCATTGGACTAATTGTGGACTATTGCTTTGTTACCTGGCACAAGGATTATCGGGAGGTGCCCCCAAACCTGTTCTGTTGGACTAATTGTGGACTCTGTAGATCTACCTGCATGTGTTGTTCCAGCGTTCTTGATAATAAATCTGTGGAATCATCCCTTGGCCTGTTGTCCCTTCTTGCTCTGCCGTACACCCCGTCACAATGAGCCTTTTGGGTGCAGTTAGGTTTGATGGTGAATTATATTCAGAAAAGTAGAGACTAAGCCAACTTACTGGGGTGCTTGGTTGCCATGTGCTTTTGCATGCCGGTGTTGTTCAGGTTGGCAGTGATTTTGCCTCTTCTTAGCTTGGTTTGGCAGATACTGCAAATTACAGTTGTTTTTTTCTGCAGGAATTTCAGAAAAAAACTGCCATACAGGGGAAAAACGCACCCTTGACCTATTTTCTAGCTGAGTGGGAGGGCTCTGTGGAACAGTTGACCGAGTTCTCACTCTGGTCAAACCACTACCTCTTCTTCCTGTTTTCGTGCTATGGATCCATCTCTCTGCATTGCAATTCTCGCTAGACATGCCACCATACCAGGTTGGATCAATGGCCTCATCATCAACCACATCATCTTTCAATTGCTGAATCTGATCCTCCTTCTGTATTGCAATTTTAGGGTGACCTGATGGCAACTGTTCATCATGATTATCCTCCACCTCTTCAGACATGAATTGACTTTCCCCAACGTGGCTTTCTCCTGGCCGTGGGTGCTCAAATGTTTTGTGAATAACTGCACTCCACCTCCTCATGAACCTCTTTAATGGTGCATGGTGAGAGGCCTGAAAAAATTACAAGGGAACGTAAACAGTTCCTCAGAGTGGCCAGCGTTGGGGTTGTATGTCTTCTGGGACTCTTGATGGTGGGAGGAAGGAGGACCAGGTTGAGGATTCAGAGGCCCAGACTCTTGGCTACAGAGACTGGACCATGTGGAAGACTTTGTGGTGCTGCTTGTCATCACACTGGAGCCATTGTCTGCCATCCAACCCACAACATGTCTTGGTTTGTTTATTCTGTAGCACGCTGATTAAATTTTGATAGGATACTAGTACGAGATACAGTCACCTTCGGATCTGTCACATGGCCTTGGTGGGCACCACCATATCCATGTCCCTTAAAGTTACCTTTTCTCATGTTGAATGCATTATGCTAATGAAAAAAAGGCTTTATTTTTTACAAGTACCCTCACAAAGGTCTTATGTACAAATTCACTTTATCTAACAATGTGTGGCTAATTTTTTTACATCTCAGATTTATTATACACGAAAACAGCAGACTGACGTAAATTACAAGTAAATAGTGATGTTTGCTTATTTCTGCAGGCTTTGCGCAAGTCGCACAGCTGCCAGATAAACATATGCTATTTATTAAACCAATAGAAAATTATGATTTTTTTATATTGCCTTCCTGACACACTGCAACAGCAGAGCAATGGAAATTATTGTGACTGTTAAATTGTGACATTTGCTTACACTCCCTGACAGAAGTTATGTCGCTTATCCATGTTATGTAAATAACCTGACATTAAATTCATCCATTGGTTGCATAAATTATTCTTTTGAAAGCTGAAACCCTCCGAAATGTGGTTTAGGTTAAGAAAATAAATTGTCATCAGTGCAGAAATAGTGATCAGTAAATGGACCCAGAATGGTCAGATTTTGGCAAGACAAAAGTTTTGTCACCTAGTCATATAATTCACCCAATCCTAGATTGCATCCTCACCTGTGCTCAGTAAATGATCGGTTAATTAGTGTGTGTGTATTAAAGAAACCCAGCACCCCAGACCTTCTCTTGAACTGCAACTTGAGCTCTGACAACATGCCAAAAATCCACCCTGCGGCCAAAGACTGGATTATCAAGAGGCTGAAGACCAGATCCACTGCAGAGGTGGTTGGCACCTTTAATGTGTCTCAGCGTCAAGTACAAGGAATTAAAAAAAAAGATTTGAAGAAACTGTAGATGTGTTTGACAAGTTTGTTGGTTAGAAAATCCAAAGCAAACCCCTCTTCCACTGCAGCAGAGCTCCAACAGGCCTGGTAACCTCAAGTCCCTGTGTCAAGTAGAACAGTTTGTAGGATTCTGTCTCGAAATGGCCTCCATGGTCGAATCAGTGCCCAGAAGCCAGCACTAAACAAAAGGAAGATAAAAAACCGTGTGGCATTTGCAAAGTCCCACAGTCTGCTAAACAGATGGATGCTGGAAGAGTGGCAGAAGGTGGATTTCTCTGATGAATCTTCAGTACTAGAATTACACCACAGCCACCACAAATAATTCAGGAGACCTACTGGAGCACATATGGATCCAAAATACACCCAGAAAACAGTTAAATTTGGTGGTGGAAAGATCATGGTCTGGGGTTACATTCAGTATGAGGGTGTGCAAAACATTTGCAAGGTGGAAGGCAATATTAATAGCCTCAAATATCAAGAAGTATTAGCTACCTCTTATATTCCAAATCATAAAAGGGGTCAAATTCTGCAGCAGGATGGTGCTACATACATCTCTACAACAAAGTTCCTCCAGGCAAAAGAGATCAAGGTGCTCAAGGACTGCCAGCCCAGTCACCAGACATTAACATCATTGAGCATGTTTGGGGTAGGATGAAAGAGGATGCTTGGAAGACAAAACCAAATAATCTAGATGAACTCTGGGAGGCATGTAAGACTGCATTCTTTGCTATTCCTGATGACTTCATTAATAAATTGTATGAATCATTGTTGAACCGCTTGGATGCAGTCCTTCAAGCTCATGGAAGTCACACAAAATATTAAATATGACTCTAATAGCACCACATCTTCACTTACCAATGTCATGCAACATATATTTGTATTTTAAGTTAATTATTTGTTTGAATATCACATTACTTTCTGTGGGCGACAAAACTTTTGTCTTGCCAAAATCTGACCATTCTGTGTCCATTAACTGATCAATATTTCTGCATTGATTCCAATTTATTTTCTTAACCTAAGCCACATTTTGGAGGGTTTCAGCTTTCAAAAGAATAATTTATGCAACCAATGGATGAATTAAATGTCAGGTTATAAGTAGTGTTGAGCATTCCGATACCGCAAGTATCGGGTATCGGCCGATATTTGCGGTATCGGAATTCCGATACTGAATTCCGATACTTCCCGCGTATCGGATACCGGAATCGGAAGTTCCCAGAATTCAAATTGAACGCAGCAGCCAATGAGGAATGAATGAAAGTGTGGGCACATCCTGTTTAGCATGGTGGGCATGTAAGTACTGGCAAGGCTTGGATTGGCTGCTGAAATGATGTCACTCTGCACTATAAAAAAGCGCTGCCGCCATTTTGCGCTCACTCTGCTGTGATTTCAGTTAGGGACAGGACGCTGTGTTCTAACTGAGGGCCAGTTGAGCTTGCTAATTGCTTTATTTTCCTTTCCAAAGGCTAATTTAGCAAAACGCTGTGTGTTCTTCACTGTTCACCTTGCTCTTGCCTTGCAGCGCTGTTTTAACAGCGTTCTGCAAGGTCTCTGTGTGTGTGTGTGTGTGCAGCTCACTCTGTAGTCTGTGTGCAGCCATATACCCGGTTGTATTCAGCTCTGGGGGGGTTCACACTGCCTCACACAGTTGTTCTTTTTTGCTCTTAGTGCAGCCTGCTGCACATTTTTTCTCAAATTTCCTATTAGTGTTTTTCCACCAGTCTCCAGCTCTATTGTGGAAAAACACTACATAGGATAACCTAGAGGGGGTTTTTGGGCCTTGCAGCGCCGTTTACGGCTGTCTGCACGGTCTCCGTGTGAGCCCAGCTCGCCCTGTAGTCTGTGTGCAGCCATAGCCGGTTGGATTCAGCTCAGGGTTCGTTACTGGCTCATACCTTGAGAAAAATTTTCCTTTTTTTCAAATAGTGCAGCCTGTTTAAAATTTGAAAAAAAAAATTCCTATTAGTGTCTTTCCACTCGTATCCAGCTAAATAGTGGAAAAACACTATATAGGATAACCTAGAGGAGGGTTTTTTGGCCTTGCAGCGCCGTTTACGGCTGTCTGCACGGTCTCCGTGTGAGCCCAGCTCGCCCTGTAGTCTGTGTGCAGCCATAGCCGGTTGGATTCAGCTCAGGGTTCGTTACTGGCTCATACCTTGAGAAAAATTTTCCTTTTTTTGAAATAGTGCAGCCTGTTTAAAATTTGAAAAAAAAAAAATTCCTATTAGTGTCTTTCCACCAGTCTCCAGCTCAATTGTGGAAAAACACTACATAGGATAACCTAGAGGGTTTTTTTGGGGCCTTGCAGCGCCGTTTACGGCTGTCTGCACGGTCTCTGTGTGAGCGCAGCTCGCCCTGTAGTCTGTGTGCAGCCATAGCCGGTTGGATTCAGCTCAGGGTGCGTTACTGCCTCATACCTTGAAAAACAATTTCCTTTTTTTCAAATAGTGCAGCCAGTTTAAAATTTGAAAAAAAAATTCCTATTAGTGTCTTTCCACTTGTATCCAGCTAAATAGTGGAAAAACACTATATAGGATAACCTAGAGGAGGGTTTTTTGGCCTTGCAGCGCCGTTTACGGCTGTCTGCACGGTCTCCGTGTGATTTAAACTAGCTCTGTAGCCCGATCTGCACCAAAAAAAAGGTTAAGTTCACCAAACACAACTTAACACTTGTGTAGGCCACATTTGAAAAATAATAAAGTTTAGTCCACAATTTACAACATTAGTGTTTCTTACACCTGTTAGGAGGAGCATTACAGGAATAAGCACACTAAGGCCTTAGTACTTTTCTGCTTATCTTTATCTGTCAACCAAGATGAAGAGGGCAGGGAGTAAGGCACGTGGGCGTGGGCGCGGAGCAGGGAGAGGAGCAGGGAGAGGACGTGGTGATTCTGTGCCTGCTGCGGGCGCCGGTGACTCGTCGTCACTCAGTTTCAGCAGGGAACATTCCTTCATGCGCAGCTTTGTCGGAGAGCGCCGTGCACCGCTGCTGCGTGAAGACCAAATTGAAGCCGTTGTCGGGTGGATGGCAGCTAACGCCTCGGCATCGACTTCAGTTAGTGCCACATCCTCTCAGGCACAGAGCACTGGAGAGCAGCCATCTGTCTCTTCACCACCTGCCAAATTGGCCAGGCAGTCAGAGAGCCCAGGACAGGAGCCGTCTCTACTTCTGTTCTCTGAATCTCTTGGCTTGGAAACAGGGGGCCAGCCAAGCAGCATTGGAGAAATGGAAGAAGAGGCAGTGTGCAGTGATGCCCAACACCTTTTTCTCTCTGACTCTGAAGAGGCAGGTGGGCCAGTGCCTCCGGTGACCACAGCGCAGTACGCACCTGATGATGAAACTCAGGTGCCGCTTTCTCGTGCGTACTGTGCTGCTGAGACTACCCAGGAGGAGCAGTTGGTGGCAGAGGGTAGTGGAGATGATGAGGTCCTTGACCCATCGTGGCGTGAGGAACAGGAAGGTGGTGGGAGCAGCTCAGAGGAAGAGCTTCCTCTTACGGGCCAAAGAGGGAGAGGGAGGGGGAAGACTGCGGAGCCTGTAGCCTCCACTTTGGCACCCGTTAGGAGCCTGTCTCTTTCCAAAGCCAAAAAGGGCGCTCCCAAGACTTGCAGTGCCTGGTCCTTTTTTGACACAGTTGCAGATGACATTTGTTTTGTCAAATGCAAGCTGTGTCATCATAAAGTAAAAAGAGGGAAAAATGTCAGCAACCTCAATACCACAAATATGTGGAAACATGTGCGGACCAGGCATGCGGTGGAGTTACAGAAACACACTGAAGATGTAGGCCAACCAACAGCGGCAGCTACCACCTCTTCAGCTCGTGTTGCCTCTTCCTCCAGCTCACGCACAGCTGGTTTGGCTTCCTCCCAGAGACCTTGTGTAATTCCACCCACAGCACCACCTTCCCAGTCATCCTCACACTCCCAGTCTACTCTACAGCCATCGGTAGTACAGGCATGGGAGAAAAGGCGGGCATTCTCGGCCAACCACCCCCGAGCACAGGCTCTGAATGCAGGCATTGCCAAACTGTTGTCCCTGGAAATGCTCTCGTTCAGGCTGGTGGAGACTGACAGCTTCCGTGACTTGATGGCATTGGCAGTCCCACAGTACAAGGTGCCCAGCCGCTTTTACTTCAGCAGGCAGGCTGTCCCTGCCCTGCACAGGCATGTTGAGGCAAACATAAAACATGCGCTACTGAACGCCGTCAGTAGCAAGGTCCACCTCACCACCGATGCGTGGACCAGTCAGCATGGACAGGGGCGATATGTTTCCCTCACTGCCCATTGGGTTAATGTTGTTGAGCCAGGTACAGATCGTGCGAGTGGCGCAGGATGTGTCCTGCCCACTCCAAGGATTGCAGGAATCCAGTCTGTACGCATCGACTCCTCCTCTTACACCAGTTCCTCTGATTCCTCTCTGCAGGATCCGTCACAGTCCACCCCCACATGGACCCGTGAACGTTTACCTATGACCGACATGAGCACAGCCGTGGCCAAACGTCAGCAGGCCGTCTTGAAACTAGTTTCATTGGGGCATCGAAGCCACACAGCGCAGGAGCTCTGGAATGCCATAAAGCAGGAGAGCGATGTGTGGTTACTGCCAGCGAATCTCCAGCCAGGCATGGTAGTGTGTGACAATGGCCGAAATCTGGTGGCAGCTTTGGCCCTTGGCAACCTCACTCACATCCCATGTCTGGCACATGTGCTCAATTTGGTTGTGCAGAGTTTTCTGAGGGACTATCCGGATCTTGATGCCCTGCTGCACAAGGTCCGCCTAGAGTGTGCTCACTTGCGGCGTTCCAGCTTGGCCAGATCCCGCATTGCTGCTCTGCAGCGCCGATTCCGCCTTCCGGAACACCGCATCATATGTGACCTACCTACCCGGTGGAATTCCACGTTACATATGTTGGAGCGGTTGTGTGAGCAGCAGCAAGCAGTTATGGAGTACCAGCTGCATCAGGCGCAAAGAAGTCGCAGTCAGCGCCAATCAGACTTCACAACCACAGAGTGGGCCACTATGAAGGATGTCTGCCAGGTTTTGCGTCCTTTTGATTATTCCACGCGGATGGCAAGTGCAGATGATGCACTAGTCAGCATGACTGTCCCCCTTATCTGCCTGCTTCAGCAAACTTTGCAAGGGTTAAGGGATGATGTGGTGGAAGAGGTGGAGGATGAGGAGTCACCTTTTCCATCAGCTTCTGGAGAGTCAGCGCCACGTGGTTCCTCACAAAGGGGTACGCAGGGGCCAATTTGTGAGGAGGATGAGGAGGAGTCAATGGAGGAGGAAGAGCTCCGTCCAGAGGAGGGAGCGACACAATTGTCCAGTGGTCAGTGTGTACAGCGAGGGTGGGGTGATGACGAGCGGGCAGAGATCATGTCTCAAGCAGGGGACAGCGTTTCTGGGCCGGTTGGCACTCTGCAGCACATGGTGGATTTCATGCTGCAGTGCCTGAGAAACGACCGCCGCATCGACCACATTCTCAACATGCCTGATTATTGGGTGTTCACCCTCCTCGATCCTCGCTACCGGGACAACGTCCAAAACCTCATCCCTGCGTTGACCCGGGAGCGTAAATTGCGGGAGTACCACGACACACTGGTGAATTCCATCATCTTCTCCTGTCCAACTGAGAGGAGTGCTGCTAGTGCTTTACAAAGCAGCTCAGTGCGTCGAGGCAGTGGGGGAGGCTCTGCCCAAAGAGGGAGCAGAAGCAGTGCCTCTGCCCAAGGCAAGCCCAGTATGGCACAACTCTGGCACACTTTTGTGTGCCCGCCCCAAATGTCTACACCATCACCGGCGGCTCCAGTCAGCAGGAGGCAACGGTTCCGTCAGATGGTGACAGACTACATGGCTTGCCCTCTTACTGTACTCCCAGACGGCTCTTCCCCGTTCAAGTTTTGGGTCTCTAAGCTGGATACATGGCCAGAGCTAAGCCAGTATGCATTGGAGGTGCTGGCTTGCCCTGCGGCTAGTGTCTTATCGGAACGTGTCTTTAGTGCCGCAGGTGGTGTACTAACAGACCGTCGCATGCGACTATCCTCCGATAACGTTGACCGGCTTACTTTCCTGAAAATGAACCAGGCCTGGATCTCGCAGGAATTTGCCACTCCTCTGCCTGATTAAGTAATTGGGTGTCATCCAGGTCTCCTGCTGTGTTCATCTTTCTACCACCTGAACTGCTATTCCTGGGCTCCAACACCGCCAGTTGCGGCTCAGAAGTGCAGGCTGCACAGTAAAAACATACGACCCAGTGTTATTGGGTTTCAGTAACGTCAGCTGATCCCCAGCTGTGTAGCCGGCAATGTGTCCTGCGACCGCCACGCTGGCACAACAACCTAAATGTAAGGGAACCTGTCCCCCCCCCCCCCCCGTCGTTTGTTACTGAAAGAGCCATCTTGTGCAGCAGTAATGCTGCACAAGGAAAAGGTAGCTCTTTTTTTTTAGCTCTTTGCACACGCAGAACTTAACACTTATAAAATGTGTTCACTGATACCGTTATACCGTCCCGGAGCTGGGACTTTCCTTCGTAATGTGACGCAGCACAGCCGTCATTCCTACCCCCTTGGTGCCATGCGCTGCCTCCTCAGCGTTGTTTTAAGCTGTCACGGAGCCTGCGCTGTTCTGTTATCCCTTGGGCATGCCCTATTTGCGCTGCCTGTCTTCTGACATAATTTGGTGTCAGGCTGGCTGCGCCTGTGCGGCCGCACTGCCCGAGATCCCGCCTCGCAGTGTCTTCTGATTGAGTCACACTGCGGGCCTGGGATCCATGAGCATGCGCAGTGCATATCTTCCCCTCGGGCTCTCGCTCATTTCCCTCCGCCTTCTTTAGACTGTGCGCCGTCAGCTGATCCCTAGCATGCCACGGCCGTGACACCGCACAGTCTGAAGAAGAGGGAGGAAGGGGAGTGAGAGTCGAGGTTATGCACTGTGCATGCCCATGGTTCCAAGGCCCGCAGTGGGATTACATTAGATGAGACTGCGAGGTGGGATCTGGAGCAGCGTGGACGCACAGGCACTGACAGCCTGACACCAAATTATGTCAGAAGACAGGCAGCGCTAATTGGGCATGGCCAAGGGCTAACAGAACAGCGCAGGCTCCGTGACAGCTTAAAACAACGCTGAGGAGGCAGCGCACGGCATCAAGGGGATAGGAATGACAGCTGTGCTGTGTCCCATTACGAAGGAAATTCGCACCTCCGGAACGGTTTAACGGTATAAAGGGACACATTTTTAGTGTTTACTTCGGTGTTTGCAAGGAGCATAATTAAAAGAGCAACCTTTTCCTTTTGCATCCTTAGTGCTGCACAACATGGCTCTTTCAGCTACAAACGTCTTGGGGGGGGGGGGGTTAAAGGTTTCCTTTCAACTTGCTCCAATCAGGCTTCGGCCTACACTCTGTTCCTCTGCTCCTCCTGCTGTCCCTGGGCTCTAACACCGCCAGTTGGTGCCTGGAAGTGCTGTGTGCACAGTCAACAGTCGCTCCTCTGTTATTGGGGTTCAGTAACGTCAGCTGATCCCCAGCTGTGTGTGCGGCAATACCTCCAATCTGCTCCTCCTGCTGTCCCTGGGCTCTAACACCGCCAGTTGGTGCCTGGAAGTGCTGTGTGCACAGTCAACAGTCGCTCCTCTGTTATTGGGGTTCAGTAACGTCAGCTGATCCCCAGCTGTGTGTGCGGCAATACCTCCAATCTGCTCCTCCTGCTGTCCCTGGGCTCTAACACCGCCAGTTGGTGCCTGGAAGTGCTGTGTGCACAGTCAACAGTCGCTCCTCTGTTATTGGGGTTCAGTAACATCAGCTGATCCCCAGCTGTGTATCCGGCAACGTGTCATGCGACCGCCACGCTGGCACAACTAAAATGTAAGGGGACCTGTCCCCCCCCCCCTAGGCGTTTGTTACTGAAAGAGCCACCATGTGCAGCACTAATACTGCACAAGGGAAAGGTCGCTCTTGAAATTATGCTCCTTGCAAACGCTGAACTACACACTCATGTAATGTGTCCCCTCACACCGTCCAACCGTCCCGGAGGTGGGACTTTCCTTTGTAATGTGACGCAGCACAGCCGTCATTGCTACCCCCTTGGCACCGTGCGCTGCCTCCTTAGCGTTGTTTGATTCCGTCATGGACCCTGCGCTGTTATGTTATCCCTTGGCCATGCACAGTTTGCGCTGCCCGTCCTCTGACATCATTTGTTGTCGTCCTGGCTGCGCCTGTGCGTCCACGCTGCCCGAAATCACACCTCGCAGTGTCGTCTAATGTGATCCCACAGTGGGCCTGGTATCCATGGCCATGCGCAGTGCATATACTAGCCTCTCACTCCCCTTCTTCACGCTTCTTCAGACTAGGCGGCGTCAGCTGATCCCTAATAGCATGCCACGGCCGTGACGCCGCACACTCTGAAGAAGCAGGAAGGAGGTGAGTGAGAGGCGATGATATGCACTGCGCATGCCCATGGATCCCTGGCCCGCAGTGGGACTACATTAGATGACACTGCAAGGTTGGATCTCGGGCAGCTTGGACGCACAGGCACTGCCAGCCTGACACCTACATGATGTCAGAAGACGGGCACCGCTAACTGTGCATGGCCAAGGGATAACATTACAGTGCGGGCTCCGTGACAGAACCAAACAACGTTGAGGAGGTGGTGCCCGGCACCAAGGGGGTTGGAATGACGGCTGTGCTGTGTCACATTACAAAGGAAAGTCCCACTTCCGGGATGGTTTGACGGTGTGAGGGGACACATTATATGAGTGTGTACTTCAGCGTTTGCAAGGAGCATAATTTTCGGAGCCACCATTTTCCATGTGCAGTATTACTGCTGTACAAGATGGCTCTTTCAGCAACAAATGCCTGGGGGGGGGGGTTAAAGGTTCCCTTTCAACTTGCTCCACTGCAGGCTTCGGCCTACACTCTGCTCCTCTTTGATTCCCTGGGTTTCAACACTGTCAGTTGCCACCTGGAAGTGTTGTCTACACAGAAAAAACACTAGGTGATGTGTCAGTGGGGTTCAGCACCGCCAGCTGTTCCCCTGCTGTGTAGTCGGCAATGTGTCCAGCACAAGCCACGCTGGCACAACAGAACAAAAGCTGCCACCAGTGCAGGCTTCGGCCTACACTCTGCTCCTCTACTCCTCCTGCTGACCCTGGGCTCAAACACCGCTAGTTTTTGCCCGGAAATGCTAGCTGCACAGAGAAAAACACCAGCCAATGTGTTAGTGGGGTTCAGCACCGCCAGCTGTTCCCCTGCTGTGTAGTCGGCAACGTGTCCAGCACAAGCCACGCTGGCACAACAGAACAAAAGCTGCCACCAGTGCAGGCTTCGGCCTACACTTTGCTCCTCTCCTCCTCCTGCTGACCCTGGGCTCAAACAACGCCAGTTTCTGCCCGGACATGCTAGCTGCACAGAGAAAAACACCAGCCAATGTGTTAGTGGGGTTCAGCACCGCCAGCTGTTCCCCCGCTGTGTAGCCGGCATCGTGTCCAGCACAAGCCACGCTGGCACAACCGACCAAAAGCTGCCACCAGTGCAGGCTTCGGCCTACACTTTGCTCCTCTCCTCCTCCTCCTGCTGACCCTGGGCTCTAACACCGCTAGTTTTTGCCCGGACATGCAATCTGCACAGAGAAAAACACCAGTCAATGTGTCAGTGGGGTTCAGCAACGCCAGCTGTTCCCCTGCTGTGTAGCTTGCAACGTGACCTGCAAACGCCACGCAGGCACATGAACTGAAATTGAAGGGAGCCTGCCCCCCACCCACAGGTGTTTCTATGTATATCAGCCACCTTGTACAGCAGTACTGCTGCATTTGTACAAGGTGGCTGACTTTTTCTCCTTGCCCACGTGGAACTCAACACGTACAAAATGTGTCTCATTAGAGACCATTACAATGTCCCTGAGGTGTGACTTTCCTTTGTAATGACACGCAGCACCACCCTTGTTAGCGCTGCCCGTCTTTTGACATCATTGGTTAGCTGGCTGCGCCTGTGCATCTCCCCTGCTCGAAACAACGGCCCTCGGTGTCTTATTTTTTTGGACAGCGAGGGTGTGATTGATGGGCATGTGCAGTGCATATGTTTGCCTGTGTTCACTCATCTCCTTCCGCCTTCTTCAGACTGGGTGTCCTCATGGCCGCGGCAGGCGATAAGGGATCAGATGAGGCCGCCCAGTCTGAAGCAGGTGTAAGGACATGTGTGAGCGGCAAACATATTTAGTGCACCAGGGCACGAATCCCAGCACCGCAGTGTGATTTTTTAAAAACACACTGTGGGTCTGGGATTCATGTCCATCGCTAACCGCAACGGCCAACATGAAATGAGGTCATAAGACAGGAAGCGCTCACAGCGCATGGCCAAAGGATCACAAGAGCGCAGACTCCTGTACAGCAACTAACAACGCTCAGGAAGCTGCGCCCATGCAAAAAGGTGTTGTTTTCGACACCTGTGCTGCTTTTCTTTAAAAAGACAAGTCACGCCTCCACTACTGATTAACAGTATAATGGGCTAAATAGTCTACGTGTTGCATTCAGCTTGTGCAAGTAGAAAAATTAATAGAGCAACCTTTTACTTGTGCAGCATTAATGCTGCAGAAGGAGTGGCTCTTGTACTTTGTAACACCTGAGGGGGGTTAAAGGTAACCTTTGAAATTGGTTCAACTAGGCTTCGGCCTACACTCTGCTCCTCTCCTCCTCCAGCTGACCCTGGGCTCTAACAACGCTAGTTTTTGCCCGGAAATGCTAGCTGCACAGAGAAAAACCCCAGCCAATGTGTTAGTGGTGTTCAGCACCGCCAGCTGTTCCCCCGCTGTGTAGCCGGCATCGTGTCCAGCACAAGCCACGCTGGCACAACCGACCAAAAGCTGCCACCAGTGCAGGCTTCGGCCTACACTTTGCTTCTCTCCTCCTCCTGCTGACCCTGGGCTAAAACAACGCCAGTTTCTGCCCGGACATGCTAGCTGCACAGAGAAAAACACCAGCCAATGTGTTAGTGGGGTTCAGCACCGCCAGCTGTTCCTCTGCTGTGTAGTCGGCATCGTGTCCAGCACAAGCCACGCTGGCACAACTGACCAAAAGCTGCCACCAGTGCAGGCTTCGGCCTACACTTTGCTCCTCTCCTCCTCCTGCTGACCCTGGGCTAAAACAACGCCAGTTTCTGCCCGGACATGCTAGCTGCACAGAGAAAAACACCAGCCAATGTGTTAGTGGGGTTCAGCACCGCCAGCTGTTCCCCTGCTGTGTAGCTTGCAACGTTTCCTGCAAACGCCACGCAGGAACATGAACTGAAATTGAAGGGAGCCTGCCCCCCACCCCCCCAGGTGTTTCTATGTATAACAGCCACCTTGTACAGCAGTACTGCTGCATTTGTACAAGGTGGCTGACTTTTTCTCCTTGCACACGTGGAACTCAACAAGTACAAAATGTGTCTCATTACAGACCATTACAATGTCCCTGAGGTGTGACTTTCCTTTTTAATGACACGCAGCACCCCCATTGTTAGCGCTGCCCGTCTCCTGACATCATTGGTTGGCTGGCTGTGCCTGTGCGTCCCCCCTGCCCGACACAACGCCCCCCGTTGTCTCATATATTTTGACTGCGAGGGTGTGATTGATGGGCACGAGCAGTGCATATGTTCCCCTGTTTTCACTCCCCTCCTTACGCCTTCTTCTGACTGTGCGGCCTCATGGCCGCGGCATGCGATAAGGGATCAGCTGAGGCCGCCCAGTCTGAAGCAGGTGTAAGGACATGTGTGAGCGGCGAACATATTTACTGCACAAGGCCACGAATCCCAGCACCGCAGTGTGACTTTAGGAAAAGCCACTGTGGGTCTGGGATTTATGGCCATCGTTAACCGCACCGGCCAACATGAAATGAGGTCATGAGACGGCCTGCACTAACAGGGTATTGCCAAGGGATAACACAAGAGCGCAGTTTCCTGTACTGCAAATAACAACGGTAAGGAATCAGCGCACAGCACCTAGGTGTAAATTTGTACACCTGTGCTGCGTCTCCTTAAAAAGACTAGTAGTCACGCCTCCACTACTGTTTGACAGTATAATGGGCTAAATAGTGTACGTGTTTAATTCAGCGTGTGCAAGGAGCAAAATTAAATAGAGCAACCTTTGACTTGTGCATCAATAATGCTGTTCAAGGTGTGGCTCTTGTACCTTGCAACACCTGAGGGGGGGGTTAAAGGTAACCTTTGAAATTGGTTCAACTAGGCTTTGGCCAACACTCTGCTCCTCTACTCCTCCTGCTGACCCTGGGCTCAAACACCGCTAGTTTTTGCCCGGAAATGCTAGCTGCACAGAGAAAAACACCAGCCAATGTGTTAGTGGGGTTCAGCACCGCCAGCTGTTCCCCTGCTGTGTAGTCGGCAACGTGTCCAGCACAAGCCACGCTGGCACAACAGAACAAAAGCTGCCACCAGTGCAGGCTTCGGCCTACACTTTGCTCCTCTCCTCCTCCTGCTGACCCTGGGCTCAAACACCGCTAGTTTTTGCCTGGAAATGCTAGCTGCACAGAGAAAAACACCAGCCAATGTGTTAGTGGGGTTCAGCAACGCCAGCTGTTCCCCTGCTGTGTAGTCGGCAACGTGTCCAGCACAAGCCACGCTGGCACAAGAGAACAAAAGCTGCCACCAGTGCAGGCTTCGGCCTACACTTTGCTCCTCTCCTCCTCCTGCTGACCCTGGGCTCAAACAACGCCAGTTTCTGCCCGGACATGCTAGCTGCACAGAGAAAAACACCAGCCAATGTGTTAGTGGGGTTCAGCACCGCCAGCTGTTCCCCTGCTGTGCAGCTTGCAACGTGACCTGCAAACGCCACGCAGGCACATGAACTGAAATTGAAGGGAGCCTGGCCCCCACCCCCAGGTGTTTCTATGTATAACAGCCACCTTGTACAGCAGTACTGCTGCATTTGTACAAGGTGGCTGATGTTTTCTCCTTGCCCACGTGGAACTCAACACGTACAAAATGTGTCTCTTTGAGACCATTCCACTGTCCCTGAGGTGTGACTTTCCTTTCTAATGATACGCAGCACCCCCCTTGGTAGCGCTTCCCGTCTTCTGACATCATTGGTTGGCTACTTGCGCCTGTTCGTCCGCCCTGCCTGAATAAAATGCTCCTCGTTGTCTTAATTATTTTGACTGCGAGTGTGTGATTGATGGGCACGAGCAGTGCATATCTTCGCCTGTCTTAACTCATCTCCTTCCGCCTTCTTCAGACTGTGCAGCCTCATGGCCGCGGCATGCGAGAAGGGATCAGCAGAGGCCGCCCAGTCTGAAGCAGGTGTAAGGACGTGTGTGAGCGGCCAAAATATTTACTGCTCAAGGCCACGAATCCCAGCACCGCAGTGTGGCTTTATGAAAAGACACTGTGGGTCTGGGATTTATGGCCATCGTTAACCGCACCGGCCAACATGAAATGATGTCATAAGATGGGCAGCGCTAACAGGGCATTGCCAAGGGATAACACAAGAGCGCAGACTCCTGTACAGCAAATAACAACGCTTAGGAAGCTGCGCCAAGCACCAAGGCGTTATTTTGGACACCTGTGCTGCGTCTCATCAAAAAACCAAGTCACGCATCCACTACAGTTTGACTGTAGAATGGGGTAAATTGTGTATGTCTTTCATTCAGCGTGTGCAAGTAGACAAATTAATAGAGCAACCTTTCACTTGTGCAGCATTAATACTGCACAAGGTGTGTCTCTTGTATTTTGTAACACCTGAGGGGGGGGGTTAAAGGTTTCCTTTGAAATTGGTTCAACTAGGCTTCGGCCTACACTCTGCTCCTCTCCTCCTCCTCCTGCTTCAACACGGGCTCTAACATCGCTAGTTTTTGCCCGCAAGTGCTAGCTGCACAGAGAAAAACACACGCCATTGTGTTAGTGGGGTTCAGCAACGCCAGCTGTTCCCCCAGTGTGTAGCCGGCAAAGTGTCCTGCAAACGCAACGCAGACACAAAGCTGCCTCCAGTGCAGGCTTCGGCCTACACTCATCTCCCCCTGCTTACCCTTTGCTCCAACACCGCTAGTTGGGGCTCTAGGAAGACAATCTTTAATAGGCAAGGCAACGCATCTGGGTTCCAGCACCGCCAGCTGGTTCTCGGCAGTGTTCTTGTCACAGGTACTCCCTCGTGCCAAGCCTGGTTTCAGCACCGTCAGCTGTTTCCGGGTTGTGTCAAGCTCACTGAGACACCTATGCTTGCCTCGTCGTGGTGCGGTCGGGTTAGCCAACTCCAGGGTGCCTCCAGTTTAGGAGCTTCCTATGTGGGCTGCGTGAACTGGTAGTCAAGGCTGGTTCTGTAGTGCCAGTAGGCCCAGCTCCCCCTGTAGGACTGTTGGGGTTCGGTAACTGCGGCTGCCTCGCGGCCTAGCTGTTCTCTCCTCTCCTGTGGGCCTTCGGGTCCACCACCTGGTTCCAGCACCGTCAGCTGGTTCCGGGCCGAGCCTTTGGCTTAGGTGCCTCCTCCTGGGTATCCGAGTTCCGCCAACGCCAGGCGGTCCTTGGTAGTGCTTTTAAGCGCGGGCACCTACAGCTTAGTAACCGGGTTCCAGCACCGTCAGCTAGTCCTCGGTCGTGCCATTGGCTCTTGCACACTGGGGCAACGCATCCGGGTTCCAGCACCGCCAGCTGGTTCTCGGCAGTGTTCTTGTCACAGGTACTCCCTCGTGCCAAGCCTGGTTTCAGCACCGTCAGCTGTTTCCGGGTTGTGTCAACTTCACTGAGACGCCTATGCTTGCCCCGTCGTGGTGCGGTCGAGTTAGCCAACTCCAGGGTGCCTCCAGTTTAGGAGCTTCCTATGTGGGCTGCGTGAACTGGTAGTCAAGGCTGGTTCTGTAGTGCCAGTAGGCCCAGCTCCCCCTGTAGGACTGTTGGGGTTCGGTAACTGCGGCTGCCTCGCGGCCTAGCTGTTCTCTCCTCTCCTGTGGGCCTTGGGGTCCACCACCTGGTTCCAGCACCGTCAGCTGGTTCCGGGCCGAGCCTTTGGCTTAGGTGCCTCCTCCTGGGTATCCGAGTTCCGCCAACGCCAGGCGGTCCTTGGTAGTGCTTTTAAGCGCGGGCACCTACAGCTTAGTAACCGGGTTCCAGCACCGTCAGCTAGTCCTCGGTCGTGCCATTGGCTCTTGCACACTGGGGCAACGCATCCGGGTTCCAGCACCGCCAGCTGGTTCTCGGCAGTGTTCTTGTCACAGGTACTCCCTCGTGCCAAGCCTGGTTTCAGCACCGTCAGCTGTTTCCGGGTTGTGTCAACTTCACTGAGACGCCTATGCTTGCCCCGTCGTGGTGCGGTCGAGTTAGCCAACTCCAGGGTGCCTCCAGTTTAGGAGCTTCCTATGTGGGCTGCGTGAACTGGTAGTCAAGGCTGGTTCTGTAGTGCCAGTAGGCCCAGCTCCCCCTGTAGGACTGTTGGGGTTCGGTAACTGCGGCTGCCTCGCGGCCTAGCTGTTCTCTCCTCTCCTGTGGGCCTTGGGGTCCACCACCTGGTTCCAGCACCGTCAGCTGGTTCCGGGCCGAGCCTTTGGCTTAGGTGCCTCCTCCTGGGTATCCGAGTTCCGCCAACGCCAGGCGGTCCTTGGTAGTGCTTTTAAGCGCGGGCACCTACAGCTTAGTAACCGGGTTCCAGCACCGTCAGCTGGTCCTCGGTCGTGCCATTGGCTCTTGCACACTGGGGCAACGCATCCGGGTTCCAGCACCGCCAGCTGGTTCTCGGCAGTGTTCTTGTCACAGGTACTCCCTCGTGCCAAGCCTGGTTTCAGCACCGTCAGCTGTTTCCGGGTTGTGTCAACTTCACTGAGACGCCTATGCTTGCCCCGTCGTGGTGCGGTCGAGTTAGCCAACTCCAGGGTGCCTCCAGTTTAGGAGCTTCCTATGTGGGCTGCGTGAACTGGTAGTCAAGGCTGGTTCTGTAGTGCCAGTAGGCCCAGCTCCCCCTGTAGGACTGTTGGGGTTCGGTAACTGCGGCTGCCTCGCGGCCTAGCTGTTCTCTCCTCTCCTGTGGGCCTTCGGGTCCACCACCTGGTTCCAGCACCGTCAGCTGGTTCCGGGCCGAGCCTTTGGCTTAGGTGCCTCCTCCTGGGTATCCGAGTTCCGCCAACGCCAGGCGGTCCTTGGTAGTGCTTTTAAGCGCGGGCACCTACAGCTTAGTAACCGGGTTCCAGCACCGTCAGCTAGTCCTCGGTCGTGCCATTGGCTCTTGCACACTGGGGCAACGCATCCGGGTTCCAGCACCGCCAGCTGGTTCTCGGCAGTGTTCTTGTCACAGGTACTCCCTCGTGCCAAGCCTGGTTTCAGCACCGTCAGCTGTTTCCGGGTTGTGTCAACTTCACTGAGACGCCTATGCTTGCCCCGTCGTGGTGCGGTCGAGTTAGCCAACTCCAGGGTGCCTCCAGTTTAGGAGCTTCCTATGTGGGCTGTGTGAACTGGTAGTCAAGGCTGGTTCTGTAGTGCCAGTAGGCCCAGCTCCCCCTGTAGGACTGTTGGGGTTCGGTAACTGCGGCTGCCTCGCGGCCTAGCTGTTCTCTCCTCTCCTGTGGGCCTTGGGGTCCACCACCTGGTTCCAGCACCGTCAGCTGGTTCCAGGCCGAGCCTTTGGCTTAGGTGCCTCCTCCTGGGTATCCGAGTTCCGCCAACGCCAGGCGGTCCTTGGTAGTGCTTTTAAGCGCGGGCACCTACAGCTTAGTAACCGGGTTCCAGCACCGTCAGCTGGTCCTCGGTCGTGCCATTGGCTCTTGCACACTGGGGCAACGCATCCGGGTTCCAGCACCGCCAGCTGGTTCTCGGCAGTGTTCTTGTCACAGGTACTCCCTCGTGCCAAGCCTGGTTTCAGCACCGTCAGCTGTTTCCGGGTTGTGTCAACTTCACTGAGACGCCTATGCTTGCCCCGTCGTGGTGCGGTCGAGTTAGCCAACTCCAGGGTGCCTCCAGTTTAGGAGCTTCCTATGTGGGCTGCGTGAACTGGTAGTCAAGGCTGGTTCTGTAGTGCCAGTAGGCCCAGCTCCCCCTGTAGGACTGTTGGGGTTCGGTAACTGCGGCTGCCTCGCGGCCTAGCTGTTCTCTCCTCTCCTGTGGGCCTTCGGGTCCACCACCTGGTTCCAGCACCGTCAGCTGGTTCCGGGCCGAGCCTTTGGCTTACGTGCCTCCTCCTGGGTATCCGAGTTCCGCCAACGCCAGGCGGTCCTTGGTAGTGCTTTTAAGCGCGGGCACCTACAGCTTAGTAACCGGGTTCCAGCACCGTCAGCTGGTCCTCGGTCGTGCCATTGGCTCTTGCACACTGGGGCAACGCATCCGGGTTCCAGCACCGCCAGCTGGTTCTCGGCAGTGTTCTTGTCACAGGTACTCCCTCGTGCCAAGCCTGGTTTCAGCACCGTCAGCTGTTTCCGGGTTGTGTCAACTTCACTGAGACGCCTATGCTTGCCCCGTCGTGGTGCGGTCGAGTTAGCCAACTCCAGGGTGCCTCCAGTTTAGGAGCTTCCTATGTGGGCTGCGTGAACTGGTAGTCAAGGCTGGTTCTGTAGTGCCAGTAGGCCCAGCTCCCCCTGTAGGACTGTTGGGGTTCGGTAACTGCGGCTGCCTCGCGGCCTAGCTGTTCTCTCCTCTCCTGTGGGCCTTCGGGTCCACCACCTGGTTCCAGCACCGTCAGCTGGTTCCGGGCCGAGCCTTTGGCTTAGGTGCCTCCTCCTGGGTATCCGAGTTCCGCCAACGCCAGGCGGTCCTTGGTAGTGCTTTTAAGCGCGGGCACCTACAGCTTAGTAACCGGGTTCCAGCACCGTCAGCTAGTCCTCGGTCGTGCCATTGGCTCTTGCACACTGGGGCAACGCATCCGGGTTCCAGCACCGCCAGCTGGTTCTCGGCAGTGTTCTTGTCACAGGTACTCCCTCGTGCCAAGCCTGGTTTCAGCACCGTCAGCTGTTTCCGGGTTGTGTCAACTTCACTGAGACGCCTATGCTTGCCCCGTCGTGGTGCGGTCGAGTTAGCCAACTCCAGGGTGCCTCCAGTTTAGGAGCTTCCTATGTGGGCTGCGTGAACTGGTAGTCAAGGCTGGTTCTGTAGTGCCAGTAGGCCCAGCTCCCCCTGTAGGACTGTTGGGGTTCGGTAACTGCGGCTGCCTCGCGGCCTAGCTGTTCTCTCCTCTCCTGTGGGCCTTGGGGTCCACCACCTGGTTCCAGCACCGTCAGCTGGTTCCGGGCCGAGCCTTTGGCTTAGGTGCCTCCTCCTGGGTATCCGAGTTCCGCCAACGCCAGGCGGTCCTTGGTAGTGCTTTTAAGCGCGGGCACCTACAGCTTAGTAACCGGGTTCCAGCACCGTCAGCTGGTCCTCGGTCGTGCCATTGGCTCTTGCACACTGGGGCAACGCATCCGGGTTCCAGCACCGCCAGCTGGTTCTCGGCAGTGTTCTTGTCACAGGTACTCCCTCGTGCCAAGCCTGGTTTCAGCACCGTCAGCTGTTTCCGGGTTGTGTCAACTTCACTGAGACGCCTATGCTTGCCCCGTCGTGGTGCGGTCGAGTTAGCCAACTCCAGGGTGCCTCCAGTTTAGGAGCTTCCTATGTGGGCTGCGTGAACTGGTAGTCAAGGCTGGTTCTGTAGTGCCAGTAGGCCCAGCTCCCCCTGTAGGACTGTTGGGGTTCGGTAACTGCGGCTGCCTCGCGGCCTAGCTGTTCTCTCCTCTCCTGTGGGCCTTCGGGTCCACCACCTGGTTCCAGCACCGTCAGCTGGTTCCGGGCCGAGCCTTTGGCTTACGTGCCTCCTCCTGGGTATCCGAGTTCCGCCAACGCCAGGCGGTCCTTGGTAGTGCTTTTAAGCGCGGGCACCTACAGCTTAGTAACCGGGTTCCAGCACCGTCAGCTGGTCCTCGGTCGTGCCATTGGCTCTTGCACACTGGGGCAACGCATCCGGGTTCCAGCACCGCCAGCTGGTTCTCGGCAGTGTTCTTGTCACAGGTACTCCCTCGTGCCAAGCCTGGTTTCAGCACCGTCAGCTGTTTCCGGGTTGTGTCAACTTCACTGAGACGCCTATGCTTGCCCCGTCGTGGTGCGGTCGAGTTAGCCAACTCCAGGGTGCCTCCAGTTTAGGAGCTTCCTATGTGGGCTGCGTGAACTGGTAGTCAAGGCTGGTTCTGTAGTGCCAGTAGGCCCAGCTCCCCCTGTAGGACTGTTGGGGTTCGGTAACTGCGGCTGCCTCGCGGCCTAGCTGTTCTCTCCTCTCCTGTGGGCCTTCGGGTCCACCACCTGGTTCCAGCACCGTCAGCTGGTTCCGGGCCGAGCCTTTGGCTTAGGTGCCTCCTCCTGGGTATCCGAGTTCCGCCAACGCCAGGCGGTCCTTGGTAGTGCTTTTAAGCGCGGGCACCTACAGCTTAGTAACCGGGTTCCAGCACCGTCAGCTAGTCCTCGGTCGTGCCATTGGCTCTTGCACACTGGGGCAACGCATCCGGGTTCCAGCACCGCCAGCTGGTTCTCGGCAGTGTTCTTGTCACAGGTACTCCCTCGTGCCAAGCCTGGTTTCAGCACCGTCAGCTGTTTCCGGGTTGTGTCAACTTCACTGAGACGCCTATGCTTGCCCCGTCGTGGTGCGGTCGAGTTAGCCAACTCCAGGGTGCCTCCAGTTTAGGAGCTTCCTATGTGGGCTGCGTGAACTGGTAGTCAAGGCTGGTTCTGTAGTGCCAGTAGGCCCAGCTCCCCCTGTAGGACTGTTGGGGTTCGGTAACTGCGGCTGCCTCGCGGCCTAGCTGTTCTCTCCTCTCCTGTGGGCCTTGGGGTCCACCACCTGGTTCCAGCACCGTCAGCTGGTTCCGGGCCGAGCCTTTGGCTTAGGTGCCTCCTCCTGGGTATCCGAGTTCCGCCAACGCCAGGCGGTCCTTGGTAGTGCTTTTAAGCGCGGGCACCTACAGCTTAGTAACCGGGTTCCAGCACCGTCAGCTGGTCCTCGGTCGTGCCATTGGCTCTTGCACACTGGGGCAACGCATCCGGGTTCCAGCACCGCCAGCTGGTTCTCGGCAGTGTTCTTGTCACAGGTACTCCCTCGTGCCAAGCCTGGTTTCAGCACCGTCAGCTGTTTCCGGGTTGTGTCAACTTCACTGAGACGCCTATGCTTGCCCCGTCGTGGTGCGGTCGAGTTAGCCAACTCCAGGGTGCCTCCAGTTTAGGAGCTTCCTATGTGGGCTGCGTGAACTGGTAGTCAAGGCTGGTTCTGTAGTGCCAGTAGGCCCAGCTCCCCCTGTAGGACTGTTGGGGTTCGGTAACTGCGGCTGCCTCGCGGCCTAGCTGTTCTCTCCTCTCCTGTGGGCCTTCGGGTCCACCACCTGGTTCCAGCACCGTCAGCTGGTTCCGGGCCGAGCCTTTGGCTTAGGTGCCTCCTCCTGGGTATCCGAGTTCCGCCAACGCCAGGCGGTCCTTGGTAGTGCTTTTAAGCGCGGGCACCTACAGCTTAGTAACCGGGTTCCAGCACCGTCAGCTAGTCCTCGGTCGTGCCATTGGCTCTTGCACACTGGGGCAACGCATCCGGGTTCCAGCACCGCCAGCTGGTTCTCGGCAGTGTTCTTGTCACAGGTACTCCCTCGTGCCAAGCCTGGTTTCAGCACCGTCAGCTGTTTCCGGGTTGTGTCAACTTCACTGAGACGCCTATGCTTGCCCCGTCGTGGTGCGGTCGAGTTAGCCAACTCCAGGGTGCCTCCAGTTTAGGAGCTTCCTATGTGGGCTGCGTGAACTGGTAGTCAAGGCTGGTTCTGTAGTGCCAGTAGGCCCAGCTCCCCCTGTAGGACTGTTGGGGTTCGGTAACTGCGGCTGCCTCGCGGCCTAGCTGTTCTCTCCTCTCCTGTGGGCCTTGGGGTCCACCACCTGGCTCCAGCACCGTCAGCTGGTTCCGGGCCGAGCCTTTGGCTTAGGTGCCTCCTCCTGGGTATCCGAGTTCCGCCAACGCCAGGCGGTCCTTGGTAGTGCTTTTAAGCGCGGGCACCTACAGCTTAGTAACCGGGTTCCAGCACCGTCAGCTGGTCCTCGGTCGTGCCATTGGCTCTTGCACACTGGGGCAACGCATCCGGGTTCCAGCACCGCCAGCTGGTTCTCAGCAGTGTTCTTGTCACAGGTACTCCCTCGTGCCAAGCCTGGTTTCAGCACCGTCAGCTGTTTCCGGGTTGTGTCAACTTCACTGAGACGCCTATGCTTGCCCCGTCGTGGTGCGGTCGAGTTAGCCAACTCCAGGGTGCCTCCAGTTTAGGAGCTTCCTATGTGGGCTGCGTGAACTGGTAGTCAAGGCTGGTTCTGTAGTGCCAGTAGGCCCAGCTCCCCCTGTAGGACTGTTGGGGTTCGGTAACTGCGGCTGCCTCGCGGCCTAGCTGTTCTCTCCTCTCCTGTGGGCCTTCGGGTCCACCACCTGGTTCCAGCACCGTCAGCTGGTTCCGGGCCGAGCCTTTGGCTTACGTGCCTCCTCCTGGGTATCCGAGTTCCGCCAACGCCAGGCGGTCCTTGGTAGTGCTTTTAAGCGCGGGCACCTACAGCTTAGTAACCGGGTTCCAGCACCGTCAGCTGGTCCTCGGTCGTGCCATTGGCTCTTGCACACTGGGGCAACGCATCCGGGTTCCAGCACCGCCAGCTGCTTCTCGGCAGTGTTCTTGTCACAGGTACTCCCTCGTGCCAAGCCTGGTTTCAGCACCGTCAGCTGTTTCCGGGTTGTGTCAACTTCACTGAGACGCCTATGCTTGCCCCGTCGTGGTGCGGTCGAGTTAGCCAACTCCAGGGTGCCTCCAGTTTAGGAGCTTCCTATGTGGGCTGCGTGAACTGGTAGTCAAGGCTGGTTCTGTAGTGCCAGTAGGCCCAGCTCCCCCTGTAGGACTGTTGGGGTTCGGTAACTGCGGCTGCCTCGCGGCCTAGCTGTTCTCTCCTCTCCTGTGGGCCTTCGGGTCCTCCACCTGGTTCCAGCACCGTCAGCTGGTTCTCGGCAGTGTCTTTTGCTCTTGTACCTTCTGCTCCCCATCCTGGTTCCAGTACCGTCAGCTGGTTCCGGGCAGAGCCTTTGGCTTAGGTGCCTCCTTCTGGGTATCCAAGTTCCACCAATGTCAGGTGGTCCTTGGTAGTGCTTTCAGGCACGGGTACCTCCTGCTTAGTAACCGGGTTCCAGTAACGTCAGCTGGTCCTTGGTAGTTCCATTGGCTCTTGGACATTCGGCTACCCATCCGGGTTCCAGTACCGTCAGCTGGTTCTCGGCAGTGTCTTTTGCTCTTGTACCTTCTGCTCCCCATCCTGGTTCCAGTAACGTCAGCTGGTTCCGGGCAGAGCCTTTGGCTTAGGTGCCTCCTTCTGGGTATCCGAGTTCCGCCAACGTCAGGCGGTCCTTGGTAGTGCTTTTTAGCACGGGTACCTCCTGCTTAGTAACCGGGTTCCAGTAACGTCAGCTGGTCCTCGGTAGTTCCATAGGCTCTTGAACCTTCGGGTAGCCATCCGAGTTCCAGTTCCATCAGCTGGTTCTTGGCATTTTCTCAGCCTTCTTGTACCTTCTGCTACATTTCCAAGTTGAAGAACCTAACGTCGACAACCCGGAAGACCACCCCGATGACGACGACCCGGAAGACCACCCCGATGACGACGACGGCGGAGACGACGACGGCGGAGACGACGACGGCTGAGACGACGACGGCGGAGATGACGACACTGGAGACGACGACCCTGGAGACGACAACATGGAAGACCGAGAAGCAGAAGAACAAGAGGCTGCAGAACAAAGAGCAGAAGAACATTAAGCATAAGACTTAATATCAGAGCAAAAGATATTATCTAAATTATATGCAGAAGAAGACTAAGTAGTGTATGGGGGTGAGTCCGTTCCTCCTCGTGGTGCCCCTGGATAAAGCCTGATGCTGCAGGCCAAACTGAACGCGGACAAATGTAACTTTTGTGACTGGCAGAACGGAAGGTGTAATCTTCCAACTTTTATAGATAACAACTACGGGAATGCCTGTCACAAATGAGAATATGATGAAGAAGTAGAATAGGAAGAATAATAACAGTGGAATAAAAAGAATATGTAGAATAGGAAGAATAATAATAGTTGAAGAAAATGAATATGAAGAATGTAATAAAAAAAAAAAAATAGGTAGAAGATGAAGAAGAAGATGAATAAGGTGAAGAAGTTGATGTCAAAGATGCTGATGATGATGAAGATGAAAGTGTGGGAAAAGAAAAAAAAAAAGAAAAAAAAGAAGGGGAAGGGCGTGGAATAGTGAAACATCAATATCTGACAAAATAAAAAAAATTTACATAGTCAATATCTTTTTCAATCCGAACGTCTTTAAAAAAAAACAAAACATGCTATTCTATTTGATTGGACTAATCCTCATTGCCTTTAATGTCTCCGCCACCTCCCCCATACATCCTACATTATTCTTAGTTGTTTTCCTTCATGTAGAATGAACCTACAAGGAAAGAAAGGGTTTATTTTAATTCCGATATTTTGGTCCCATTGACTTGCATTGGGATCGGGTATCGGTATCGGCGATATCCGATATTTTTTGAATATCGGCCGATCCAAACCGATACCGATACTTTCCGATATCGGAAGGTATCGCTCAACACTAGTTATAAGCTTTTATTTACATAACATGGATAAGCGACATAACTTCTGTCAGGGAGTGTATCTCTGCCCGGATTTTGCCTGTCGCACAACTGTTAGATAAAGATACACTATTTATTAATATTGCCTTGCTGACACACTGCAACAGAAGACTAATGAAAATGATTGCCACTGCTAAATTGTAACATTTGCTTATCCCTGCCTGGATTGCACCAGTCGCACAACTGCTAGATAAAGATACGCTATTTATTAAACCAATAGAAAATTATTTTTATTTTTATATTGCCTTGCTGACATACACTGCAACAGCGGACTAATGAAAATGATTGCCACTGGTAAATTGTGATGGTTGCTTATGTCTTCACAGAATACGCTATTAATTTAACCAGTAGAATTTTGGGGGGATTTTTAGATCTCCTTTATGAGACACACCAACAGCAGATTTAGGGAAATTATTGTTAAATAGTGATGTTTCCGTACCTCAGCAGTCGCACAACTGCTAGATAAGTATTAGCTATTTAAGCAATAGATGAGGAATATTTTTTAGCAATTAGCTTTTAATAGCTTTTAAAATGGATGTTACCATATGCTGACACTGAGGAAAATTATTTAGCTTTAATATATATATATATATATATATATATATATATATATATATATATATATATATATATATGTATATATGTATATATATATATATACAGTGGGGCAAAAAAGTATTTAGTCAGTCAGCAATAGTGCAAGTTCCACCACTTAAAAAGATGAGAGGCGTCTGTAATTTACATCATAGGTAGACCTCAACTATGGGAGACAAACTGAGGAAAAAAAATCCAGAAAATCACATTGTCTGTTTTTTTAACATTTTATTTGCATATTATGGTGGAAAATAAGTATTTGGTCAGAAACAAAATTTCATCTCAATACTTTGTAATATATCCGTTGTTGGCAATGACAGAGGTCAAACGTTTTCTGTAGGTCTTCACAAGGTTGCCACACACTGTTGTTGGTATGTTGGCCCATTCCTCCATGCAGATCTCCTCTAGAGCAGTGATGTTTTTGGCTTTTCGCTTGGCAACACGGACTTTCAACTCCCTCCAAAGGTTTTCTATAGGGTTGAGATCTGGAGACTGGCTAGGCCACTCCAGGACCTTGAAATGCTACTTACGAAGCCACTCCTTCGTTGCCCTGGCGTTGTGCTTTGGATCATTGTCATGTTGAAAGACCCAGCCACGTTTCATCTTCAATGCCCTTGCTGATGGAAGGAGGTTTGCACTCAAAATCTCACGATACATGGCCCCATTCATTCTTTCATGTACCCGGATCAGTCGTCCTGGCCCCTTTGCAGAGAAACAGCCCCAAAGCATGATGTTTCCACCACCATGCTTTACAGTAGGTATGGTGTTTGATGGATGCAACTCAGTATTCTTTTTCCTCCAAACACGACAAGTTGTGTTTCTACCAAACAGTTCCAGTTTGGTTTCATCAGACCATAGGACATTCTCCCAAAACTCCTCTGGATCATCCAAATGCTCTCTAGCAAACTTCAGACGGGCCCGGACATGTACTGGCTTAAGCATGGGACACATCTGGCACTGCAGGATCTGAGTCCATGGTGGCGTAGTGTGTTACTTATGGTAGGCCTTGTTACATTGGTCCCAGCTCTCTGCAGTTCATTCACTAGGTCCCCCCGCGTGGTTCTGGGATTTTTGCTCACCGTTCTTGTGATCATTCTGACCCCACGGGGTGGGATTTTGCGTGGAGCCCCAGATCGAGGGAGATTATCAGTGGCCTTGTATGTCTTCCATTTTCTAATTATTGCTCCCACTGTTGATTTCTTCACTCCAAGCTGGTTGGCTATTGCAGATTCAGTCTTCCCAGCCTGGTGCAGGGCTACAATTTTGTTTCTGGTGTCCTTTGACAGCTCTTTGGTCTTCACCATAGTGGAGTTTGGAGTCAGACTGTTTGAGGGTGTGCACAGGTGTCTTTTTATACTGATAACAAGTTTAAACAGGTGCCATTACTACAGGTAATGAGTGGAGGAAAGAGGAGACTCTTAAAGAAGAAGTTACAGGTCTGTGAGAGCCACAAATCTTGATTGTTTGTTTCTGACCAAATACTTATTTTCCACCATAATATGCAAATAAAATGTTAAAAAAACAGACAATGTGATTTTCTGGATTTTTTTTTCTCAGTTTGTCTCCCATAGTTGAGGTCTACCTATGATGTAAATTACAGACGCCTCTCATCTTTTTAAGTGGTGGAACTTGCACTATTGCTGACTGACTAAATACTTTTTTGCCCCACTGTATATATATATATATACTGTGTATACTGTATACTCTATATATGTCTATATTTAGGCTGCTACACAGGAATGTTGTGTACCCAGTGGCGTATCCAGGGGGGGGCAGCCGGGGCATGTGCCCCGGGCGCTGCCGGCAGGGGGGCGCCAGCGGGCCGCCTGATGATGTGGCGGTCCAAGGAGGCTCCTCATCGGCGGCATTCTGCCGCCCCCACACTCAGATAGTCACATTCTCTAAGCAGCTGTCAAATTGACAGCCGGCTCAGAGAAAGTGCTGCGCGTCGATTCACAGTGGCGTAACTACCCCACAGCAGAGCCCCTCCACCGCAGAGAGCCGCACACCACAGCTCTTGCTGCCGCTGCTCTGTGTGCACAGGACCTGTGATGAGGTAACACTAAAAACACATCCCGCATGGAGGCCCAATCATTGGTACTGCAGAGTGACTCAGCTGTGCGTGCTGCAGATAAAACTCCACCATAGCATGCTGATGTTCGCACAGTCTCTCCAGAATATGCAAGGTTGAGTTCCACCTTATAGGTACATTACATGTGCAGCGGTGAGCGGAAAGGTAGAAGGGACGCTGCAGCACAGACAGGCGAGCAGCAGCAGGGTGAGAATGGCGAAAGTGCGCACACACTACCCACACTTTCAGCAGCAGCTCCGACATATGTGGATACATTTTCAAGAAGCTCTGCAGCACCAAATTCAGCACATGTGGCACGCAAGGGATGTGCATCAAATGGCTAGGCCTAGAACTACTAGGAGATTTTGCCTATAATTTCACACCATGAGGCCGGGCTTGAGGTTCACCGACACCAACCACTCATCTGTCTGCTGTTTGATCCACAGCTCCTGCGTGGTGTGGGATTTGTCCTACAAATAGATTAGTTTCAGAACAGCCTGCTGTTGTTTCCCCCTGATTGTGCTGAAGCTGGTAGTGCAGATCTTACTGTGACTAGATGAGGAGGTGCACATGTAATGTACCTATAAGGTGGAACTCAACCTTGCATATTCTGGAGAGACTGTGCGAACATCAGCATGCTATGGTGGAGTTTCATCTGCAGCACGCACAGCTGAGTCACTCTGCAGTACCAATGATTGGGCCTCCATGTGGGATGTGTTTTTAGTGTTACACTGCTTCAAATACTCCACCAACATGACAAGGGCTGATGATGTTATCATGAGTTTTATACACCACTGCTATGCCTGCTAGAAAAAACACCTGAGCCGACGATGGATGAGGTGACAGCACAGAAGAGGAGCAGAAGGAACAGGGACCAATCACTCCGTTATCAGGCCTGTCATCAACACATGGCTCAGGGGGTAGCTTACTGTAACAACAGTGGCCAGGTGCACAACTGTCCATTCAAGGGACAGTTTAGGATGATGAGGAGGAACAACTGTGTTCACAGCAGGATGGCACACAAAGCAGCTCATTGACATCACTGGAGCGTGTCTGGGGGAATTCATAGAACCCAGACCATACACCTCCAAAAAAGGACAGCTTGATTTTGCCTCCAGACAGCCTTGCCCACATTAGAAAATACATGCTGCTGTTCCTGCGCAAAGACCACCAAGTTGCCTGGATTGTTATCACTTCTAATTACTGGGTGGCCACCCTGCTAGATTCCCGCTACAAGGATAACATACCATTACTACTTACAGCTTTTTTAAAATGAATTAATATTAATTAATTATTATAATAAATTAATACTTATTTTTTCATTTAATGCTATCTTTAGTCTTTTGCCGATTGTAACAACTCTGTCGGCATCACTGCATGGCATTTCATCCCCCACCTGCATTACACACCAACTTGCTCACTACTCCGGGCCATGCTGTGAGTTGTCTGCTGCCGGCTCCATGCTGTGTGCCTCATGTTTCCTGCTTGCTCTGTGCATGGTTCCTGGCTGTGTGCTTAGGGCGGTGGCCCCAGCACTTCCGGGTTCTTATAGAGTCAGTATGCACCTTCCTAAGGTATCCCTGGCCAATTGCCTAGAGTCCTCTGGTACATAAGGCATTCCCACCTCTAGGGGAATGCCTGAGCAACTTACTTCCTCAGTCAGTGTCTCGCTGCTGAGGTGCCAGATTCTGTCTCTATCTCTTGTGTTAGCCACCCAGTGGGGTGTCGCACCCTGGCCTGTACCTGTGTTCTGTTACTCCCGTGTCTGCCACCCAGTGGGACATTGTACCCCCTGGCATGTGTCCTTGTTTCTGTGCCTTATCATGTTCCTGCCCCTGTCTTAACTTAGTCCTATTCCTTTGTCCATTTGTATCCCAGTCTTGAGCCTTCCCTATCTCTCTGGCTGTTTCCTTGTTTTCACTCCTTCTGCTTGCCGCCCCGCCTCCTGTGGTTCTGCTCCACCTCCTGTGACTTTGCTCTGCTTCCAGCTCCACACTCTGTGGCTTTGCTCTGCTCTGGGCTCTGCACTCTGCGACTTTGCTCTGCTCTCAGCTCTGCACTCTATTGCTTTGCTCTGCTCTTGGCTAGAGATGAGCGGTGTTCGAGTCGAACTGTTCACCAATTTCAAATTCGAGCTGTTTTGGGCGGTGTTCGAGTCATTCGACGAACCCGAACAATTTGCTTAAAATTCGGCTGTTCGAATTTCTGTTTGATAACTGTTCGTTCAGCAAAAGCCTAGATTTATTTGCACATTAAAACTGTTTATCATTGTTAATAGAGTGTTTCAGTGTATAGTGGGCGGGGGATAGATCTGTGCTGAAATAACGCCGATCTCCATTTTTTTTCTTTCCCGCAATTACAGTGGGGCAGTGCAGTTTCTCAGCCTATCAGCAGTGTGCACACACACAGCAATGGGCGTGGGATGCACACAAGCAACGGCATGTGTCATTGGCTGTGTATGTCACATGTCCTCCTTGCCCTATAAGAACCAGCCATTTGCCCCATCGCCACCATTTCCTCACTGCTGCAGCTTAGTGTTAGACGGCACCACTGCTGCTGTGGACACTATACAGACTAAGAGTGTTTTTTTGGAGCGAATTTTCAGAGAGACAGGTTTAGGGAGTCGGGAGGAGTCAGGACTAGTTGTAATATCAGCCCTATTCAGGGTAGGTTACAGCAGTTCATAGCACTGTGTGCCAGGCAGGTCTGTGCCAGTGCTGTGCAAGTGTTTGTCACAGAATTTGGTGTAATCTAGCTCAGCCAATCATTTTGGGCTAGTAGCATTGTCTGATAGTCATCTGAGTAACCAGCCTGTGAAGCTAACTACACCGCCTGTGTATCTCAATTTTTACTGCATCTAATCCAGTTATTAGTTTAGGGCCTAGGAGCAGTGTCTGCATGTCAGCAGAGTAGCCTGCCTGTGAAAGAGTAGAGTAAAGATAATCCTAAAATATTCTTTAACTACATAAATAGTAAGAAACTAAAAAATGATAGTGTTGGCCCCCTTAAAAATAGTCTGGGTGAGATGGTGGATGAGGATGAGGAAAAAGCCAATATGCTAAATGACATTTTTTCATCAGTATTTACACAAGAAAATCCCATGGCAGACAAAATGTCTAGTGATAAAAATTCCCAATTAAATGTCACCTGCTTAACCCAGCAGGAAGTGCGGCGGCGTCTAAAAATCACTAAAATTGACAAATCTCCGGGCCCGGATGGGATACACCCTCGAGTACTGCAGGAATTAAGTACAGTCATTGATAGACCATTATTTTTAATCTTTAAAGACTCCATAATAACAGGGTCTGTGCCACTGGACTGGCGTATAGCAAATGTGGTGCCAATATTCAAAAAGGGAACAAAAACTGAACTCGGAAACTATAGGCCAGTAAGCTTAACCTCTACTGTGGGTAAAATCCTGGAGGGCATTCTAAGGGACGCTATACTGGAGTATCTGAAGAGGAATAACCTCATGACCCAGTATCAGCACGGGTTTACTAGGGACCGTTCATGTCAGACTAATTTGATCAGTTTCTATGAAGAGGTAAGTTCCGGATTGGACCAAGGGAACCCAGTGGATGTAGTGTATATGGACTTTTCAAAAGCTTTTGATACGGTGCCACACAAAAGGTTGATACATAAAATGAGAATAATGGGGATAGGGGAAAATATGTGCAAGTGGGTTGAGAGCTGGCTCAGGGATAGGAAACAAAGGGTGGTTATTAATGGAGCACACTCGGACTGGGTAGCGGTTAGCAGTGGGGTACCACAGGGGTCAGTATTGGGCCCTCTTCTTTTTAACATATTTATTAATGACCTTGTAGGGGGCATTCAGAGTAGAATTTCAATATTTGCAGATGACACTAAACTCTGCAGGGTAATCAATACAGAGGAGGACAATTTTATATTACAGGATGATTTATGTAAACTAGAAGCTTGGGCTGATAAATGGCAAATGAGCTTTAATGGGGATAAATGTAAGGTCATGCACTTGGGTAGAAGTAATAAGATGTATAATTATGTGCTTAATTCTAAAACTCTGGGCAAAACCGTCAATGAAAAAGACCTGGGTGTATGGGTGGATGACAAACTTAAATTCAGTGGCCAGTGTCAGGCAGCTGCTACAAAGGCAAATAAAATAATGGGATGCATTAAAAGAGGCATAGATGCTCATGAGGAGAATATAATTTTACCTCTATACAAGTCACTAGTTCGACCACACTTAGAATACTGTGCACAGTTCTGGTCTCCGGTGTATAAGAAAGACATAGCTGAACTGGAGCGGGTGCAGAGAAGAGCGACCAAGGTTATTAGAGGACTGGGGGGTCTGCAATACCAAGATAGGTTATTACACTTGGGGCTATTTAGTTTGGAAAAATGAAGACTAAGGGATGATCTCATTTTAATGTATAAATATATGAGGGGACAGTACAAAGACCTTTCTGATGATCTTTTTAATCATAGACCTGAAACAGGGACAAGGGGGCATCCTCTGCGGTTGGAGGGAAAAAGGTTTAAGCATAATAACAGACACGGATTCTTTACTGTAAGAGCAGTGAGACTATGGAACTCTCTGCCGTGTGATGTTGTAATGAGTGATTCATTACTTAAATTTAAGAGGGGACTGGATACCTTTCTGGAAAAGTATAATGTTACAGGGTATATACACTAGATTCCTTGATAGGGCGTTGATCCAGGGAACTAGTCTGATTGCCGTATGTGGAGTCGGGAAGGAATTTTTTTCCCCAATGTGGAGCTTACTCTTTGCACATGGGTTTTTTTTGCCTTCCTCTGGATCAACATGTTAGGGCATGTTAGGTTAGGCTATGGGTTGAACTAGATGGACATATAGTCTTCCTTCAACCTTAATAACTATGTAACTATGTAACTATGAAACTAACTACACCACCTGTGTATCTCTATTTTCACTGCATCTAATCCAGTTAATAGTTTAGGGCCTAGGAGCAGTGTCTGCACGTCAGCAGAGTAGCCCGCCTATAAAACTAACTACACCGCCTGTGTATCTCTATTTTTACTTCATCTAATCCAGTTAATAGTTTTGGGCCTAGGAGCAGTGTCTGCACGTCAGCAGAGTAGCCCGCCTGTGAAACTAACTTCACCGCCTGTGTATCTCAATTTTCACTGTATCTAATCCAGTTAATAGTTTTGGGCCTAGGAGCAGTGTCTGCACGTCAGCAGAGTAGCCCGCCTGTGAAACAAACTATACCTCTGTGTATCTCAATTTTCACTGCGTCTAATCCATTTATTAGTTTTGGGCCTAGTACCACAGTTTGGCCACTCAGTTCTGCTCGGTTTTCATCCATCGGTTTTTGTGCCAACAACTACAGATACAGAGTTGCCAATTAGTAAAGCACTAAAATGAGTGACAAAAGGCCTGCTGCTGGTGGAAAGGGGAATAGGCATGTTGGAAAGGGAAACAAAGGTTGTGTCCGTGGGGTAGGTGGTAAACCAACAGTAACATCTGCAGAAGAAAGACCATCTTCCAGCCAAAGTAAGATGTCTACTTCTTTTTGTGGACAATCTGATATGATCCCTTTCTTACGACCATCGCTACAAGCATCACCAAAAATTCCAGATGAGGCACAAAAACAGCAGGTGCTTGAACGGATCTCAAGTGCTCGTTCAAGTGGGCTCCTCTCCATGTCAACTTCAACATCACAACTACTCCAGTCCTCAGAGTTGTCACCCCAATCGCACTTGCTTCCTCACAGCTCACAAGTCACCAGCTGCCCATCTGAGCATGGGGTAACACACATGGTTGAGTCTGTAGAGCTGTTTACGCATACTATAGCCTGGGAATCAGAGGTCTGCTCCAGAGCTTCTGTGAATCCAGACGAGAAAATGATCTGCACTGATGCCCAGAATCTTTGTGAGTCGAATCCAGGCCCAGATGAAGAAGGTTCTGAGCATAATGTAGACCCTCGTTCCCAAACTATCTCCTGTTGGTGGAGACAAAAAGGAAGATGATGATGAGACTGAGATACCTGATTGGAACGAAAACTTGACTTTTCGGTCGGGGCAGGAAGAGGTTGGCTCTGAGGATGACGGGTGTGAGAACACACAGGATGATGACGAGTTTGTAGACCCCACTTACTGTCAACCCCCAGTCCGCCAGTCCATGAGGTCAGCAGAGGAGGTGGAGGAGGATGCTAGAGACAAGTCTGACGTTGCAGTGGGAAGCTCACTGTGCTACAATGCGGCCTAGTGGGCCGGGCCAACCACCGTCTGCCCCATCAAGTGCGTCCGCGTCCTCTTCATCCTCTGTGACTATGGGGACAGCAGTCGCACATGGTTTTGGATGCAGACCTTCCACCTCTTTACCCGCAACAGCCAGTGTGATTGGCAGGTCATCAGGACATTTGCAAGTGGAAACACCTGCTGGTGTTGAGCGCTTTCCGACATCGACACCATATTTTGATCAAGGCAACATAACATCTCCGCCTGCACCTTCCTCACAGACCAGCAGTTTGCCGGGGACACCCTACTCAACTCCATCTAAGCACGGCAGCCAGCCCTCAGTCCCTTAGATGTGGACAATTAAAAGACCATTTCCTCCTAGCCATGACAAAGCTAAGAGGTTGAATTTTTCCATCTGCAAGCTGTTGGCTACAGAAATGCTGCCTTTCCGCCTGGTGGACACTGAGGATTTTCAAGACCTTATGTCCGTCGCAGTGCCCCAGTACCAGATGCCCAGTCGCCACTACTTCTCAAGGAAAGCTGTGCCTGCGCTACACCAGCATGTCACACACAACATCACCACTTCCTTGAGAAACTCTGTGTGTGACAGGGTGCATTTCACCACAGACACTTGGACGAGTAGACATGGATAAAGGTGTTACATGTCGGTGACTGGGCACTGGGTAACTACGGCGACATCAGGAGAAGGGGCTGCTGTCCAAGTCTTGCCGTCCCCACGAGTTGCTCGTCAATCCTCTGTATCAAGAAGTTCATCCACTGTTTCTGCCTCCTCAACCTCCTCTCGGTCCTCCACCTGCACCCACAGCCTGTCTGGTAATGCCATCCGCGTTGTAACTGCGTAGAAGGAATCCTGCACACCTCCTCACTATGCTGTCACCAGGGCCCAACAGCATCAGGCAGTGTTTACATTGAAATGTCTGGGAAATGTGAGTCACACAGCTGAGGATTTGTGGTTAGCTCTGGAGACTGAGTTCCATCAATGGTTGTCTCCACTCAACCTGCAGCCCGAGAAGGCTGTGTGCGACAATGCTGCAAATCTGGTGCGGCCCTTCGCCGGGGCAATATCACACACGTGCCTTGTATGGTTCACGTTTTGAACCTGGTTGTCCAGCAATTTTTATCCCACTATCCCGGACTAGATGGGCTTCTGCAGAGGGCACGGTAGCTGTGTGCTCACTTCCGCCGTTTGCTTCCCGCAGCTCGACGACTTGCATTTCTACAGAAGTCGTTGGGCCTGCCAGTTCACTGGCTGAAAAGCAATGTGCCCACACAGTGGAATTCAACTCTGCACATGTTGCAGCGTCTGTGGCAGCACCGACGAGCCCTGGTGCAATACGTTATGATGTATAGCCTGGGCCAACGAGATCAAGAGGTGGGGCAAATCACGCTGCAGGAGTGGTCTCAGATCAGGGACTTATGCATCCTTCTGCACATTTTTGAAATAGCGACGAAGATGTTTAGTGCTGATGATGCCATTATCAGCATGACCATTCCGGTGATTTACATGCTGGAGCACACCTTACACAGTGTTCGGAGTCAGGTGATGGAACAAGAGGAGGAGGAGGAGGAGGAACAGGAGGAGTCGTATGCGGAAGGGATCATATCTCCAAGGACAAGAAGGTTGGCAGCACCAAGGCGGCTGGCATTGGAGGCTGGGGGAGAGGGATTACCGAGGGCGCATGGTAGCAGCCAAACTGTTGAGGAAGGTGCAGGAGGCGAGGAAGAAGTGGAGGACGAACTGGCGCTGGGCATGGAAGACTCATCAGATGAGGGAGACCTTGATCAAATTTCTGTTGTGCGAGGTTGGGGGGGAGAGAGCTGACGAAGGAAGTATGATTTTCACCTCGCCACCACCAAGACAACAAGGACTTGGTCCTCCTGGATGCGCAAGACACATGAGTGCCTTCTTGCTGCACTACCTGCAACATGACCCTCGGATTGTCAGAATCCGAAGTAATGCCGACTACTGGGTTGCCACACTCTTAGATCCCCGGTACAAAAGCAAATTTGGCAAAATAATTCCTGCCATAGAAAGGGATTCACGCATGCAGGAGTATCAGCAGAGACTGTTACAGAATCTAACATCTGCTTTTTCCACAAATCACCAGTGGTGCGCGTAGTGAATCTCTGAGTTCTAACTTGCCAACCGTGGGACTATTGAGTCATAGCTCAAACCGTAACAGTAACATCGTATCTGGTGGTAGCAACAATTTTTTCCAATCATTTCAAGATTTTTTTAGACCATCCTTTGCAAGGCCACAGGGACAAGAAGTCTGACGCACAGCCAACGCCTAGAGAGGATGGTACAAAAGTATCTCCAAGTTAACATCGATGCCATGACTGTGGAACTGGACCCTTGCTCATTTTGGGCTTTCAATCTTGAAAAATGGCATGAGCTCGCCACTCACGCCTTGGAGATCTTGTCGTGCCCCGCAGCCAGTGTTCTCTCTGAACGTGTGCTCAGCGCTGCTGGTGGTGTGCTGACAGATAAGCGCACGCGGCTCTCCAGTGACAATGTAGACAGACTAACGTTCATCAAGATGAACAAATCCTGGATCCGCAAGGACTTTTCTACCCCTGTGTCATCTTGGGGAGACTAAAAGCTTGATGATTTTTGAAAATCACCTCTCCAACCGTTTTAAAAAACTCTGTCAAAATTGATGCTACTTAAGTGGTGTCTGTGGCTGAATTTTGGGGAAAAATGGAGACTCTTTATTTAGTCCCCTTGCTGAGTTTTACATGATGTTGCCATCGTCAATTCCAGGTGGGTGGGGTCATCTGCAGAGTTGTTTCCTCTTACTATGGCCTGGGATTCAGAGATCAGATCCAAAGCTTCAGTGTCTGCTAGTCAGCAGAGTAGCCCAGCCACCCACCGCCTGTTTACCTAAGTACTATTTTTAACGGCATCTGACCCAGGAAATCCTTTTGGGCCTAGTAAAATTTCGGTGCAACTCAGCAGTGTACCCCACCCATGAAGCAAGCTACCGCCTATTTACCTAAGTACTATTTTTTAACGGCATCTAGCCCAGGAAATCCTTTTGGGCCTAGTAGAATTTGGTGCTACTCAGCAGCGTACTTTACCCATGAAGCAAGCTACACCGCCTGTTGATCTAATTACTAATGTTTAACTGCATCTAGCCCAGGAAATCGTTTTATACCTAATAGCATTTTGTGCTACTCAGCACAGTACCCCACCCATGAAGCAAGCTACACCGCCTGTTTACCTAACTACTATTTTGTAACGGCATCTAGCCCAGGAAATCCTTTTGGGCCTAATAGAATTTGGCGCTACTCAGCAGCGTACTTCACCCATGAAGCAAGCTACACCGCCTGTTTACCTAACTACTATTTTGTAGCGGCATCTAGCCCAGGAAATCCTTTTGGGCCTAGCAGAATTTGGTGCAACTCAGCAGCGTACTCCACCCATGAAGCAAGGTACATCACCTGTTTACCTAAGTACTATTTTTTAACGGCATCTAGCCCAGGAAATCCTTTTGGGCCTAGTAGAATTTGGTGCTTCTCAGCAGCGTACCCCACCCATGAAGCAAGCTACTCCGCCTCTTTACCCAACTACTATTTTGTAACGACATCTAGCCCAGGAAATCCTTTTGGGCCTAATAGAATTTGGTGCTACTCAGCAGCGTACTTCACCCATGAAGCAAGCTACACCGCCTGTTTACCTAAGTACTATTTTTTACCGGCATTTGGCCCAGGAAATCCTTTTGGGCCTAGTAGCAATTTCTGCTACTCAGCAGAGTACCCCACCCATGAAGCAACCTACACCGCCTTCTTTCTTTCTCAATCTAACCCCTCGGCTCTGGGGTGACCACTCTCCCTCCAGCTCTCTCCTTCTCACAGGTGGACTACCGCGTGTTTTCACCCTGTGGCGAATCTTTTGGGCCCAGGCATAAGAAGTCGTCGAGGTAATGGATAATATGTGCCGCCTTACAAACGTCCATGATGACACATTCAAGGAAACAACTAAACGCCTCAAATAGTGAGCAGGATATGGAGCACCCCATGGGCAAACAGCGATCTATGTAGTATGCTCCTTCACAGAAGCAGCCCAATGGGAGGACACTATTCGGAGGGACAGGTAGTAACCGGAACGCCCCCTCAATGTCTGTTTTGGCCATTAGGGTGCCCCTTACCAACTTCTTGACCCGCCTGATTGCCTCATCAAAGGAGGTACAATACATAGTACTGTACTTGGTTCCGCGTCGATGTTGTCGTTTACTGACCTGCCCCTTGGATATGACAAATGGTGGGTTTTTCAATCTTGAAAAATGGCATGAGCTTGCCACTCACACCTTGGAGATCTTGTCGTGCCCCGCAGCCAGTGTTCTCTCTGAACGTGTGTTCAGCGCTGCTGGTGGTGTGCTGACAGATAAGCGCACGCGGCTATCCAGTGACAATGTAGACAGACTAACGTTCCGCGTTGATGTTGTCGTTTACTGACCTGCCCCTTGGATATGACAAATGGTGGATTAGTCTGAATGAATTGGGTTCATTTTTTGGTACAACTCCCAACGGGGGCACCACTACGTCTTCTAAGGAAAGTGTTCTGAATGGACCCGCCACCATTCTACCTAAAGATATATATATATTTTTTTGTCATGACGTCTGGGTGTTGGTAGAGAGAGTTTACATTTTTACTCCTGCCTTTCTTGATTTTAGAAGAGCATGACATGCCTATATCTGTGGCTCCTCCTCCTTTTACTCCTCCACCTCTTTTCTTTTCGCATGACTATATGTAGTTGTGACTTTTCCATGTGTTTGTTGTGTCTTCTGAGCAGTTTGTCAGCTTTTGGACACCTTTTAAGGTGTTTTCTATGTGTTTTCCATGTGTTTGTATGTGTTTGTATTTGCCTGCCATTGGTTTCAATGGAGTTCGACGATGTTCGTCGACCGTTCGATGAACATTTCGTCGAACACGTCCCTGTTCGACGAACTGAACCGAACCCGAACACTAGGGAGGTGGCTCAACACTACTCTTGGCTCTGCACTCTGTGGCTTTGCTCTGCTCTCGGCTCTGCACTCTGCGGCTCCGCTCTGCTCTTGCTCTGGCTCCGCTTGGCTCTCGCTCGGCAGCTCCGCTCGGCTCTCACACTGTGGAACTGCTCCACCCCTTGCAGTTCTGCCCTGCTCCTCTCTTTGCAGTTCTGCCTTGCTCATACAGATGACAGATACCCTAGAAGCTTTTATTGGTACCATATTGGACTACTTAAATGTGTTGTTTTGCATATATAGATTGAAAAAAAAACAGCAGACCAGTTATTATATACAGTATACAGTGGGGCAAAAAAGTATTTAGTCAGTCAGCAATAGTGCAAGTTCCACCACTTAAAAAGATGAGAGGCGTCTGTAATTTACATCATAGGTAGACCTCAACTATGGGAGACAAACTGAGAAAAAAAAATCCAGAAAATCACATTGTCTGTTTTTTTAACATTTTATTTGCATATTATGGTGGAAAATAAGTATTTGGTCAGAAACAAACAATCAAGATTTGTGGCTCTCACAGACCTGTAACTTCTTCTTTAAGAGTCTCCTCTTTCCTCCACTCATTACCTGTAGTAATGGCACCTGTTTAAACTTGTTATCAGTATAAAAAGACACCTGTGCACACCCTCAAACAGTCTGACTCCAAACTCCACTATGGTGAAGACCAAAGAGCTGTCAAAGGACACCAGAAACAAAATTGTAGCCCTGCACCAGGCTGGGAAGACTGAATCTGCAATAGCCAACCAGCTTGGAGTGAAGAAATCAACAGTGGGAGCAATAATTAGAAAATGGAAGACATACAAGGCCACTGATAATCTCCCTCGATCTGGGGCTCCACGCAAAATCCCACCCCGTGGGGTCAGAATGATCACAAGAACGGTGAGCAAAAATCCCAGAACCACGCGGGGGGATACTTATTTTCCACCGTAATATGCAAAAAAATGATAAAAAAAACAGACAATGTGATTTTCTGGATTTTTTTTTCTCAGTTTGTCTCCCATAGTTGAGGTCTACCTATGATGTAAATTACAGACGCCTCTCATCTTTTTAAGTGGTGGAACTTGCACTATTGCTGACTGACTACTTTTTTGCCCCACTGTATATATATATATATATATATACTGCTCAAAAAAATAAAGGGAACACTAAAATACCCCACATCCCAGATATCGCTGAATGAAATATTCCAGTTGCAAATTTTTATTCATTGCATAGTGGAATGTGTTCATAACAATAAAACATAACAATTATCAATGTAAATCAAAATGAATATCCCATGGAGATCTGGATTTGGAATGATACTCAAAATCAATTGGAAAATCAAATTACAAGCTGATCCAACTTCAGTGGAAATGCCTCATGACAAGGAAAAGATGTTCAGTATTGTGTGTGGCCTCCACATGCCTGTATGACCTCCCTATAATGTCTAGGCATGTTCCTGATGAGGTGGCGGATGGTCTCCTGAGGGATCTCCTCCCAGACCTGGGCTAAAGTATCCGCCAACTCCTGGACAGTCTGTGGTGCAACGTGACGTTGGTGGATGGAGCGAGACATGATGTCCCAGATGTGCTCAATTGGATTCAGGTCTGAGGAATGGCCAGTTCATAGATTCAATGCCTTCATCTTGCAGGAACTGCTGACACACTCCAGCCACATAAGGTTTGTCATTGTCCTGCATTAGGTGGAACCAAGAGCCAACCGCACCAGCATATGGTCTCACAAGGGGTCTGAGGATTTCATCTCGGTACCTAAAAGCAGTCAGACTACCTCTGGCGAGAACATGGAGGGCTGTGCGGCCCTCCAAAAAAATGCCACCCCACACCATTACTGACCCAGTGCCAAACCGGTCATGCTGAAGGATGTTGCAGGCAGCTGATTGCTCCCTGCGGCATCTCCAGACTCTCTCATGTCTGACACATGTGCTCAGTGTGAACCTGCTTTCATCTGTGAAGAGCACATGGTGCCAGTGGCGAATTTGCCAGTCCTGGTGCTCTGTGGCAAATGCCAAGCATCATGCACGGTGTTGGGCTGTGAGCACAACCCCATCTGTGGACGTCAGGCCATCAGACTATCCTCATGGAGTCGGCTGCTAACCATATGTGCAGACACATGCACATTTGTGGCCTGCTGGAGGTCATTTTGCAGGGCTCTGGCAGTGCTCCTGCTCGCATTGATGTGCCATCCTGGATGAGCTGCACTACCTGAGTCACTTGTGTGGGTTGTAGAGTCCATCTCATGCTACTACGAGTGTGAAAGCACAACCAACATTCAAAAGTGACCAAAACATCAGCCAGAAAGCATTGGTATTGAGAGGTGGTCTGCACATGTGGTCTGCACATGTGGTATTGCAGAACCGCTCCTTTATTGAGGGTGTCTTGATAATTGTCAATAATTTCCATCTGTTGTCTATTCCATTTGTGCAACAGCATGTGAAATTCATTGTCAATCAGTGTTGCTTCCTAAGTGGACAGTTTGATTTCACAGAAGTTTGATTTACTTGGAGTTATATTCTATTGTTTAAGTGTACCCTTTTTGAGCAGTGTATATACAGTATATATAAATATATGTGTGTATATATATATATATATATATATATATACAAAACAAACATAGACATTGCCATTTTTCCTGTATTTTGGATGAAGAGTGCCTTTACAAGCCTATGGGTCCATGATAATCACGTGCAGCAGATGGATGGCATCCATATGCCATTTGTATGCTGTCCGTATTTAACTTTGCAAAATATATAATTTTGGATTTTATTTATCCATCTGTGAAAAACACTGAATTACACGCTGATGGTAAAAATGGGCACACTGATGGCACACTCATCCAAAACATTGATGACAGTAGTACCATTTTTTCACATACATGTTTAAATACATGTAAATGAGGCCTAAGGCAGAATTATTCTTCAGATGAAAAAGTTACAATTTTGAGTTTCTTTATCTTTACAATATTCACTGTATGGGATAAATAATTTTACAGTTTTACTCTTCATATTGGTTTGGATGTGGTGATACTAATTATATGTTCATTTTTTGTTCATTTTTGTTTTTAAACAAAAGCTGTACTTTTTAATGGCTAAATAACTTTCCGTTATTTTTCATGCTTTTTTTGTTAATTTTTACACATTTTGAATTACTACCTTTCTACATTTACCTACTTAGTCCTACTGTGGGATTAAAATATATTTTACTTTAATTGCTTGTTTCATGCACTGCAGGGCTTATGCATATAGTGCATGAGACATCAGTTTTTCATTAACATTGCCTGTTAGACCCAGCTGATGGCAGGACTTAACAGGCCACAATATCCCAAAGTCATTACTTGACCTCCGGATGCAGTCTTGAGGTGCCAAAAGGGTTAAATAGGGAGCCCTTTCATCTTTTAACCATCTGGATACTTGTGTCATGCCTGACAGTGGTATCTAAAGGATTAAAATGCCCCAATGGGTTCCAAAACAGTGCAGCAGCATGAAGGCTGTCATACACAGTCAGCACCCATAGTATTTTTGCCTTGCGGGGGCGCTATCGTTGTAAACAAATGGTGCTGAGGAATAAGGCGAAATAATGACCACCATTAAAAGGCATATCGGCGATTGTTACAGGGTTAAATATTAATGATAAATAGTACAATCCCTTGTTTAAGGTTTAAAGATGTATGATAAATGTTAATGACTAGTGTTGAGCATTCCGATACCGCAAGTATCGGGTATCGGCCGATATTTGCGGTATCGGAATTCCGATACTGAATTCCGATACTTCCCGCGTATCGGATACCGGAATCGGAAGTTCCCAGAATTCAAATTGAACGCAGCAGCCAATGAGGAATGAATGAAAGTGTGGGCACATCCTGTTTAGCATGGTGGGCATGTAAGTACTGGCAAGGCTTGGATTGGCTGCTGAAATGATGTCACTCTGCACTATAAAAAAGCGCTGCCGCCATTTTGCGCTCACTCTGCTGTGATTTCAGTTAGGGACAGGACGCTGTGTTCTAACTGAGGGCCAGTTGAGCTAGCTAATTGCTTTATTTTCCTTTCCAAAGGCTAATTTAGCAAAACGCTGTGTGTTCTTCACTGTTCACCTTGCTCTTGCCTTGCAGCGCTGTTTTAACAGCGTTCTGCAAGGTCTCTGTGTGTGTGTGTGTGCAGCTCACTCTGTAGTCTGTGTGCAGCCATATACCCGGTTGTATTCAGCTCAGGGGGGGTTCACACTGCCTCACACAGTTGTTCTTTTTTGCTCTTAGTGCAGCCTGCTGCACATTTTTTCTCAAATTTCCTATTAGTGTTTTTCCACCAGTCTCCAGCTCTATTGTGGAAAAACACTACATAGGATAACCTAGAGGGGGGTTTTTGGGCCTTGCAGCGCCGTTTACGGCTGTCTGCACGGTCTCCGTGTGAGCCCAGCTCGCCCTGCAGTCTGTGTGCAGCCATAGCTGGTTGGATTCAGCTCAGGGTTCGTTACTGGCTCATACCTTGAGAAAAATTTTCCTTTTTTTCAAATAGTGCAGCCTGTTTAAAATTTGAAAAAAAAAATTCCTATTAGTGTCTTTCCACTCGTATCCAGCTAAATAGTGGAAAAACACTATATAGGATAACCTAGAGGAGGGTTTTTTGGCCTTGCAGCGCCGTTTACGGCTGTCTGCACGGTCTCCGTGTGAGCCCAGCTCGCCCTGTAGTCTGTGTGCAGCCATAGCCGGTTGGATTCAGCTCAGGGTTCGTTACTGGCTCATACCTTGAGAAAAATTTTCCTTTTTTTCAAATAGTGCAGCCTGTTTAAAATTTGAAAAAAAAAATTCCTATTAGTGTCTTTCCACTCGTATCCAGCTAAATAGTGGAAAAACACTATATAGGATAACCTAGAGGAGGGTTTTTTGGCCTTGCAGCGCCGTTTACGGCTGTCTGCACGGTCTCCGTGTGAGCCCAGCTCGCCCTGTAGTCTGTGTGCAGCCATAGCCGGTTGGATTCAGCTCAGGGTTCGTTACTGGCTCATACCTTGAGAAAAATTTTCCTTTTTTTCAAATAGTGCAGCCTGTTTAAAATTTGAAAAAAAAAATTCCTATTAGTGTCTTTCCACTCGTATCCAGCTAAATAGTGGAAAAACACTATATAGGATAACCTAGAGGAGGGTTTTTTGGCCTTGCAGCGCCGTTTACGGCTGTCTGCACGGTCTCCGTGTGAGCCCAGCTCGCCCTGTAGTCTGTGTGCAGCCATAGCCGGTTGGATTCAGCTCAGGGTGCGTTACTGCCTCATACCTTGAAAAACAATTTCTTTTTTTTCAAATAGTGCAGCCAGTTTAAAATTTGAAAAAAAAAATTCCTATTAGTGTCTTTCCACTTGTATCCAGCTAAATAGTGGAAAAACACTATATAGGATAACCTAGAGGAGGGTTTCTTGGCCTTGCAGCGCCGTTTACGGCTGTCTGCACGGTCTCCGTGTGATTTAAACTAGCTCTGTAGCCCGATCTGCACCAAAAAAAAGGTTAAGTTCACCAAACACAACTTACACTTGTGTAGGCCACATTTGAAAAATAATAAAGTTTAGTCCACAATTTACAACATTAGTGTTTCTTACACCTGTTAGGAGGAGCATTACAGGAATAAGCACACTAAGGCCTTAGTACTTTTCTGCTTATCTTTATCTGTCAACCAAGATGAAGAGGGCAGGGAGTAAGGCACGTGGGCGTGGGCGCGGAGCAGGGAGAGGAGCAGGGAGAGGACGTGGTGATTCTGTGCCTGCTGCGGGCGCCGGTGACTCGTCGTCACTCAGTTTCAGCAGGGAACAGTCCTTCATGCGCAGCTTTGTCGGAGAGCGCCGTGCACCGCTGCTGCGTGAAGACCAAATTGAAGCCGTTGTCGGGTGGATGGCAGCTAACGCCTCGGCATCGACTTCAGTTAGTGCCACATCCTCTCAGGCACAGAGCACTGGAGAGCAGCCATCTGTCTCTTCACCACCTGCCAAATTGGCCAGGCAGTCAGAGAGCCCAGGACAGGAGCCGTCTCTACTTCTGTTCTCTGAATCTCTTGGCTTGGAAACAGGGGGCCAGCCAAGCAGCATTGGAGAAATGGAAGAAGAGGCAGTGTGCAGTGATGCCCAACACCTTTTTCTCTCTGACTCTGAAGAGGCAGGTGGGCCAGTGCCTCCGGTGACCACAGCGCAGTACGCATCTGATGATGAAACTCAGGTGCCGCTTTCTCGTGCGTACTGTGCTGCTGAGACTACCCAGGAGGAGCAGTTGGTGGCAGAGGGTAGTGGAGATGATGAGGTCCTTGACCCATCGTGGCGTGAGGAACAGGAAGGTGGTGGGAGCAGCTCAGAGGAAGAGCTTCCTCTTACGGGCCAAAGAGGGAGAGGGAGGGGGAAGACTGCGGAGCCTGTAGCCTCCACTTTGGCACCCGTTAGGAGCCTGTCTCTTTCCAAAGCCAAAAAGGGCGCTCCCAAGACTTGCAGTGCCTGGTCCTTTTTTGACACAGTTGCAGATGACATTTGTTTTGTCAAATGCAAGCTGTGTCATCATAAAGTAAAAAGAGGGAAAAATGTCAGCAACCTCAATACCACAAATATGTGGAAACATGTGCGGACCAGGCACGCGGTGGAGTTACAGAAACACACTGAAGATGTAGGCCAACCAACAGCGGCAGCTACCACCTCTTCAGCTCGTGTTGCCTCTTCCTCCAGCTCACGCACAGCTGGTTTGGCTTCCTCCCAGAGACCTTGTGTAATTCCACCCACAGCACCACCTTCCCAGTCATCCTCACACTCCCAGTCTACTCTACAGCCATCGGTAGTACAGGCATGGGAGAAAAGGCGGGCATTCTCGGCCAACCACCCCCGAGCACAGGCTCTGAATGCAGGCATTGCCAAACTGTTGTCCCTGGAAATGCTCTCGTTCAGGCTGGTGGAGACTGACAGCTTCCGTGACTTGATGGCATTGGCAGTCCCACAGTACAAGGTGCCCAGCCGCTTTTACTTCAGCAGGCAGGCTGTCCCTGCCCTGCACAGGCATGTTGAGGCAAACATAAAACATGCGCTACTGAACGCCGTCAGTAGCAAGGTCCACCTCACCACCGATGCGTGGACCAGTCAGCATGGACAGGGGCGATATGTTTCCCTCACTGCCCATTGGGTTAATGTTGTTGAGCCAGGTACAGATCGTGCGAGTGGCGCAGGACGTGTCCTGCCCACTCCAAGGATTGCAGGAATCCAGTCTGTACGCATCGACTCCTCCTCTTACACCAGTTCCTCTGATTCCTCTCTGCAGGATCCGTCACAGTCCACCCCCACATGGACCCGTGAACGTTTACCTATGACCGACATGAGCACAGCCGTGGCCAAACGTCAGCAGGCCGTCTTGAAACTAGTTTCATTGGGGCATCGAAGCCACACAGCGCAGGAGCTCTGGAATGCCATAAAGCAGGAGAGCGATGTGTGGTTACTGCCAGCGAATCTCCAGCCAGGCATGGTAGTGTGTGACAATGGCCGAAATCTGGTGGCAGCTTTGGCCCTTGGCAACCTCACTCACATCCCATGTCTGGCACATGTGCTCAATTTGGTTGTGCAGAGTTTTCTGAGGGACTATCCGGATCTTGATGCCCTGCTGCACAAGGTCCGCCTAGAGTGTGCTCACTTGCGGCGTTCCAGCTTGGCCAGATCCCGCATTGCTGCTCTGCAGCGCCGATTCCGCCTTCCGGAACACCGCATCATATGTGACCTACCTACCCGGTGGAATTCCACGTTACATATGTTGGAGCGGTTGTGTGAGCAGCAGCAAGCAGTTATGGAGTACCAGCTGCATCAGGCGCAAAGAAGTCGCAGTCAGCGCCGATCAGACTTCACAACCACAGAGTGGGCCACTATGAAGGACGTCTGCCAGGTTTTGCGTCCTTTTGATTATTCCACGCGGATGGCAAGTGCAGATGATGCACTAGTCAGCATGACTGTCCCCCTTATCTGCCTGCTTCAGCAAACTTTGCAAGGGTTAAGGGATGATGTGGTGGAAGAGGTGGAGGATGAGGAGTCACCTTTTCCATCAGCTTCTGGAGAGTCAGCGCCACGTGGTTCCTCACAAAGGGGTACGCAGGGGCCAATTTGTGAGGAGGATGAGGAGGAGTCAATGGAGGAGGAAGAGCTCCGTCCAGAGGAGGGAGCGACACAATTGTCCAGTGGTCAGTGTGTACAGCGAGGGTGGGGTGATGACGAGCGGGCAGAGATCATGTCTCAAGCAGGGGACAGCGTTTCTGGGCCGGTTGGCACTCTGCAGCACATGGTGGATTTCATGCTGCAGTGCCTGAGAAACGACCGCCGCATCGACCACATTCTCAACATGCCTGATTATTGGGTGTTCACCCTCCTCGATCCTCGCTACCGGGACAACGTCCAAAACCTCATCCCTGCGTTGACCCGGGAGCGTAAATTGCGGGAGTACCACGACACACTGGTGAATTCCATCATCTTCTCCTGTCCAACTGAGAGGAGTGCTGCTAGTGCTTTACAAAGCAGCTCAGTGCGTCGAGGCAGTGGGGGAGGCTCTGCCCAAAGAGGGAGCAGAAGCAGTGCCTCTGCCCAAGGCAAGCCCAGTATGGCACAACTCTGGCACACTTTTGTGTGCCCGCCCCAAATGTCTACACCATCACCGGCGGCTCCAGTCAGCAGGAGGCAACGGTTCCGTCAGATGGTGACAGACTACATGGCTTGCCCTCTTACTGTACTCCCAGACGGCTCTTCCCCGTTCAAGTTTTGGGTCTCTAAGCTGGATACATGGCCAGAGCTAAGCCAGTATGCATTGGAGGTGCTGGCTTGCCCTGCGGCTAGTGTCTTATCGGAACGTGTCTTTAGTGCCGCAGGTGGTGTACTAACAGACCGTCGCATGCGACTATCCTCCGATAACGTTGACCGGCTTACTTTCCTGAAAATGAACCAGGCCTGGATCTCGCAGGAATTTGCCACTCCTCTGCCTGATTAAGTAATTGGGTGTCATCCAGGTCTCCTGCTGTGTTCATCTTTCTACCACCTGAACTGCTATTCCTGGGCTCCAACACCGCCAGTTGCGGCTCAGAAGTGCAGGCTGCACAGTAAAAACATACGACCCAGTGTTATTGGGTTTCAGTAACGTCAGCTGATCCCCAGCTGTGTAGCCGGCAATGTGTCCTGCGACCGCCACGCTGGCACAACAACCTAAATGTAAGGGAACCTGTCCCCCCCCCCCCCCGTCGTTTGTTACTGAAAGAGCCATCTTGTGCAGCAGTAATGCTGCACAAGGAAAAGGTAGCTCTTTTTTTTTAGCTCTTTGCACACGCAGAACTTAACACTTATAAAATGTGTTCACTGATACCGTTATACCGTCCCGGAGCTGGGACTTTCCTTCGTAATGTGACGCAGCACAGCCGTCATTCCTACCCCCTTGGTGCCATGCGCTGCCTCCTCAGCGTTGTTTTAAGCTGTCACGGAGCCTGCGCTGTTCTGTTATCCCTTGGGCATGCCCTATTTGCGCTGCCTGTCTTCTGACATAATTTGGTGTCAGGCTGGCTGCGCCTGTGCGGCCGCGGTGCCCGAGATCCCGCCTCGCAGTGTCTTCTGATTGAGTCACACTGCGGGCCTGGGATCCATGGGCATGCGCAGTGCATATCTTCCCCTCGGGCTCTCGCTCATTTCCCTCCGCCTTCTTTAGACTGTGCGCCGTCAGCTGATCCCTAGCATGCCACGGCCGTGACACCGCACAGTCTGAAGAAGAGGGAAGGAGGGGAGTGAGAGTCGAGGTTATGCACTGTGCATGCCCATGGTTCCAAGGCCCGCAGTGGGATTACGTTAGATGAGACTGCGAGGTGGGATCTGGAGCAGCGTGGACGCACAGGCACTGACAGCCTGACACCAAATTATGTCAGAAGACAGGCAGCGCTAATTGGGCATGGCCAAGGGCTAACAGAACAGCGCAGGCTCCGTGGCAGCTTAAAACAACGCTGAGGAGGCAGCGCACGGCATCAAGGGGATAGGAATGACAGCTGTGCTGTGTCCCATTACGAAGGAAATTCGCACCTCCGGAACGGTTTAACGGTATAAAGGGACACATTTTTAGTGTTTACTTCGGTGTTTGCAAGGAGCATAATTAAAAGAGCAACCTTTTCCTTTTGCATCCTTAGTGCTGCACAACATGGCTCTTTCAGCTACAAACGTCTTGGGGGGGGGGGTTAAAGGTTTCCTTTCAACTTGCTCCAATCAGGCTTCGGCCTACACTCTGTTCCTCTGCTCCTCCTGCTGTCCCTGGGCTCTAACACCGCCAGTTGGTGCCTGGAAGTGCTGTGTGCACAGTCAACAGTCGCTCCTCTGTTATTGGGGTTCAGTAACGTCAGCTGATCCCCAGCTGTGTGTGCGGCAATACCTCCAATCTGCTCCTCCTGCTGTCCCTGGGCTCTAACACCGCCAGTTGGTGCCTGGAAGTGCTGTGTGCACAGTCAACAGTCGCTCCTCTGTTATTGGGGTTCAGTAACGTCAGCTGATCCCCAGCTGTGTATCCGGCAACGTGTCATGCGACCGCCACGCTGGCACAACTAAAATGTAAGGGGACCTGTCCCCCCCCCCCCCTAGGCGTTTGTTACTGAAAGAGCCACCATGTGCAGCACTAATACTGCACAAGGGAAAGGTCGCTCTTGAAATTATGCTCCTTGCAAACGCTGAACTACACACTCATGTAATGTGTCCCCTCACACCGTCCAACCGTCCCGGAGGTGGGACTTTCCTTTGTAATGTGACACAGCACAGCCGTCATTGCTACCCCCTTGGCACCGTGCGCTGCCTCCTTAGCGTTGTTTGATTCCGTCATGGACCCTGCGCTGTTATGTTATCCCTTGGCCATGCACAGTTTGCGCTGCCCGTCCTCTGACATCATTTGTTGTCGTCCTGGCTGCGCCTGTGCGTCCACGCTGCCCGAAATCACACCTCGCAGTGTCGTCTAATGTGATCCCACAGTGGGCCTGGTATCCATGGCCATGCGCAGTGCATATACTAGCCTCTCACTCCCCTTCTTCACGCTTCTTCAGACTAGGCGGCGTCAGCTGATCCCTAATAGCATGCCACGGCCGTGACGCCGCACAGTCTGAAGAAGCAGGAAGGAGGTGAGTGAGAGGCGATGATATGCACTGCGCATGCCCATGGATCCCTGGCCCGCAGTGGGACTACATTAGATGACACTGCAAGGTTGGATCTCGGGCAGCTTGGACGCACAGGCACTGCCAGCCTGACACCTACATGATGTCAGAAGACGGGCACCGCTAACTGTGCATGGCCAAGGGATAACATTACAGTGCGGGCTCCGTGACAGAACCAAACAACGTTGAGGAGGTGGTGCCCGGCACCAAGGGGGTTGGAATGACGGCTGTGCTGTGTCACATTACAAAGGAAAGTCCCACTTCCGGGATGGTTTGACGGTGTGAGGGGACACATTATATGAGTGTGTACTTCAGCGTTTGCAAGGAGCATAATTTTCGGAGCCACCATTTTCCATGTGCAGTATTACTGCTGTACAAGATGGCTCTTTCAGCAACAAATGCCTGGGGGGGGGGGTTAAAGGTTCCCTTTCAACTTGCTCCACTGCAGGCTTCGGCCTACACTCTGCTCCTCTTTGATTCCCTGGGTTTCAACACTGTCAGTTGCCACCTGGAAGTGTTGTCTACACAGAAAAAAACACTAGGTGATGTGTCAGTGGGGTTCAGCACCGCCAGCTGTTCCCCTGCTGTGTAGTCGGCAACGTGTCCAGCACAAGCCACGCTGGCACAACAGAACAAAAGCTGCCACCAGTGCAGGCTTCGGCCTACACTCTGCTCCTCTCCTCCTCCTGCTGACCCTGGGCTCAAACACCGCTAGTTTTTGCCCGGAAGTGCTAGCTGCACAGAGAAAAACACCAGCCAATGTGTTAGTGGGGTTCAGCAACGCCAGCTGTTCCCCTGCTGTGTAGCCGGCAACGTGACCTGCAAACGCCATGCAGGCACAGGAACTGAAATTAAAAGGGAACCTGGCCCCACCCCCCCAGGTGTTTCTATGTATAACAGCCACCTAGTACAGCAGTACTGCTGCATTTGTACAAGGTGGCTGACTTTTTCTCCTTGCCCACGTGGAACTCAACACGTACAAAATGTGTCTCATTGAGACCATTCCACTGTCCCTGAGGTGTGACTTTCCTTTGTAATGATACGCAGCACCCCCCTTGGTAGCGTTTCCCGTCTTTTGTCATCATGGTTAGCTGGCTGCGCCTGTGCATCCGCCCTGCTAGAAACAACGCCCCTCGTTGTCATATTTATTTTGTCAGCGAGGGTGTGGTTTATGGGCACGAGCAGTGCATATGTTCGCCTGTCTTAACTCATCTCCTTCCGCCTTCTTCAGACTGTGCGGCCTCCTGGCCGTGGTAGGCGATAAGGGATCAGCTGAGGCCGCCCAGTCTGGAGCAGGTGTAAGGACATGTGTAAGCGGCAAACCTATTTACTGCACAAGGCCACGAATCCCAGCCACGCAGTGTGATTTTTTGAAAACACACTGTGGGTCTGGGATTCATGTCCATCGCTAACCGCAACGGCCGACATGAAATGAGGTCAGAAGACAGGAAGCGCTCACAGCGCATGGCCAAGGGATCACAATAGCGCAGACTCCTGTACAGCAAATAACAACGCTCAGGAATCTGCGCCCAGTACCTAGGTGCAAATTTTGACACCTGTGCTGCGTCTCGTTAAAAAGACAAGTCACGCCTCCACAACTGTTTGACAGTATAATGGGCTAAATAGTGTACGTGTTTTAGTCAGCGTGTGCAAGGAGCAAAACAAATAGAGCAACCTTTTACTTGTGCAGCATTAATGCTGCACAAGGTGTGGCTCTTGTACCTTGCAACACCTGAGGGGGGGGTTAAAGGTAACCTTTGAAATTGGTTCAACTAGGCTTCGGCCTACACTCTGCTCCTCTACTCCTCCTGCTGACCCTGGGCTCAAACACCGCTAGTTTTTGCCCGGAAATGCTAGCTGCACAGAGAAAAACACCAGCCAATGTGTTAGTGGGGTTCAGCACCGCCAGCTGTTCCCCTGCTGTGTAGTCGGCAACGTGTCCAGCACAAGCCACGCTGGCACAACAGAACAAAAGCTGCCACCAGTGCAGGCTTCGGCCTACACTTTGCTCCTCTCCTCCTCCTGCTGACCCTGGGCTCAAACAACGCCAGTTTCTGCCCGGACATGCTAGCTGCACAGAGAAAAACACCAGCCAATGTGTTAGTGGGGTTCAGCACCGCCTGCTGTTCCCCCGCTGTGTAGCCGGCATCGTGTCCAGCACAAGCCACGCTGGCACAACCGACCAAAAGCTGCCACCAGTGCAGGCTTCGGCCTACACTTTGCTCCTCTCCTCCTCCTCCTGCTGACCCTGGGCTCTAACACCGCTAGTTTTTGCCCGGACATGCAATCTGCACAGAGAAAAACACCAGTCAATGTGTCAGTGGGGTTCAGCAACGCCAGCTGTTCCCCTGCTGTGTAGCTTGCAACGTGACCTGCAAACGCCACGCAGGCACATGAACTGAAATTGAAGGGAGCCTGCCCCCCACCCACAGGTGTTTCTATGTATATCAGCCACCTTGTACAGCAGTACTGCTGCATTTGTACAAGGTGGCTGACTTTTTCTCCTTGCCCACGTGGAACTCAACACGTACAAAATGTGTCTCATTAGAGACCATTACAATGTCCCTGAGGTGTGACTTTCCTTTGTAATGACACGCAGCACCACCCTTGTTAGCGCTGCCCGTCTTTTGACATCATTGGTTAGCTGGCTGCGCCTGTGCATCTCCCCTGCTCGAAACAACGGCCCTCGGTGTCTTATTTTTTTGGACAGCGAGGGTGTGATTGATGGGCATGTGCAGTGCATATGTTTGCCTGTGTTCACTCATCTCCTTCCGCCTTCTTCAGACTGTGCGGCCTCCTGGCCGTGGTAGGCGATAAGGGATCAGCTGAGGCCGCCCAGTCTGGAGCAGGTGTAAGGACATGTGTAAGCGGCAAACCTATTTACTGCACAAGGCCACGAATCCCAGCCACGCAGTGTGATTTTTTGAAAACACACTGTGGGTCTGGGATTCATGTCCATCGCTAACCGCAACGGCCGACATGAAATGAGGTCAGAAGACAGGAAGCGCTCACAGCGCATGGCCAAGGGATCACAATAGCGCAGACTCCTGTACAGCAAATAACAACGCTCAGGAATCTGCGCCCAGTACCTAGGTGCAAATTTTGACACCTGTGCTGCGTCTCGTTAAAAAGACAAGTCACGCCTCCACAACTGTTTGACAGTATAATGGGCTAAATAGTGTACGTGTTTTAGTCAGCGTGTGCAAGGAGCAAAACAAATAGAGCAACCTTTCACTTGTGCAGCATTAATGCTGCACAAGGTGTGGCTCTTGTACCTTGCAACACCTGAGGGGGGGGTTAAAGGTAACCTTTGAAATTGGTTCAACTAGGCTTCGGCCTACACTCTGCTCCTCTACTCCTCCTGCTGACCCTGGGCTCAAACACCGCTAGTTTTTGCCAGGAAATGCTAGCTGCACAGAGAAAAACACCAGCCAATGTGTTAGTGGGGTTCAGCACCGCCAGCTGTTCCCCTGCTGTGTAGTCGGCAACGTGTCCAGCACAAGCCACGCTGGCACAACAGAACAAAAGCTGCCACCAGTGCAGGCTTCGGCCTACACTTTGCTCCTCTCCTCCTCCTGCTGACCCTGGGCTCTAACAACGCCAGTTTCTGCCCGGACATGCTAGCTGCACAGAGAAAAACACCAGCCAATGTGTTAGTGGGGTTCAGCACCGCCTGCTGTTCCCCCGCTGTGTAGCCGGCATCGTGTCCAGCACAAGCCACGCTGGCACAACCGACCAAAAGCTGCCACCAGTGCAGGCTTCGGCCTACACTTTGCTCCTCTCCTCCTCCTCCTGCTGACCCTGGGCTCTAACACCGCTAGTTTTTGCCCGGACATGCAATCTGCACAGAGAAAAACACCAGTCAATGTGTCAGTGGGGTTCAGCAACGCCAGCTGTTCCCCTGCTGTGTAGCTTGCAACGTGACCTGCAAACGCCACGCAGGCACATGAACTGAAATTGAAGGGAGCCTGCCCCCCACCCACAGGTGTTTCTATGTATATCAGCCACCTTGTACAGCAGTACTGCTGCATTTGTACAAGGTGGCTGACTTTTTCTCCTTGCCCACGTGGAACTCAACACGTACAAAATGTGTCTCATTACAGACCATTACAATGTCCCTGAGGTGTGACTTTCCTTTTTAATGACACGCAGCACCCCCATTGTTAGCGCTGCCCGTCTCCTGACATCATTGGTTGGCTGGCTGTGCCTGTGCGTCCCCCTGCCCGACACAACGCCCCCCGTTGTCTCATATATTTTGACTGCGAGGGTGTGATTGATGGGCACGAGCAGTGCATATGTTCCCCTGTCTTCACTCCCCTCCTTCCGCCTTCTTCTGACTGTGCGGCCTCATGGCCGCGGCATGCGATAAGGGATCAGCTGAGGCCGCCCAGTCTGGAGCAGGTGTAAGGACATGTGTAAGCGGCAAACCTATTTACTGCACAAGGCCACGAATCCCAGCCACGCAGTGTGATTTTTTGAAAACACACTGTGGGTCTGGGATTCATGTCCATCGCTAACCGCAACGGCCGACATGAAATGAGGTCAGAAGACAGGAAGCGCTCACAGCGCATGGCCAAGGGATCACAATAGCGCAGACTCCTGTACAGCAAATAACAACGCTCAGGAATCTGCGCCCAGTACCTAGGTGCAAATTTTGACACCTGTGCTGCGTCTCGTTAAAAAGACAAGTCACGCCTCCACAACTGTTTGACAGTATAATGGGCTAAATAGTGTACGTGTTTTAGTCAGCGTGTGCAAGGAGCAAAACAAATAGAGCAACCTTTTACTTGTGCAGCATTAATGCTGCACAAGGTGTGGCTCTTGTACCTTGCAACACCTGAGGGGGGGGTTAAAGGTAACCTTTGAAATTGGTTCAACTAGGCTTCGGCCTACACTCTGCTCCTCTACTCCTCCTGTTGACCCTGGGCTCAAACACCGCTAGTTTTTGCCCGGAAATGCTAGCTGCACAGAGAAAAACACCAGCCAATGTGTTAGTGGGGTTCAGCACCGCCTGCTGTTCCCCCGCTGTGTAGCCGGCATCGTGTCCAGCACAAGCCACGCTGGCACAACCGACCAAAAGCTGCCACCAGTGCAGGCTTCGGCCTACACTTTGCTCCTCTCCTCCTCCTCCTGCTGACCCTGGGCTCTAACACCGCTAGTTTTTGCCCGGACATGCAATCTGCACAGAGAAAAACACCAGTCAATGTGTCAGTGGGGTTCAGCAACGCCAGCTGTTCCCCTGCTGTGTAGCTTGCAACGTGACCTGCAAATGCCACGCAGGCACATGAACTGAAATTGAAGGGAGCCTGCCCCCCACCCCCCCAGGTGTTTCTATGTATAACAGCCACCTTGTACAGCAGTACTGCTGCATTTGTACAAGGTGGCTGACTTTTTCTCCTTGCACACGTGGAACTCAACAAGTACAAAATGTGTCTCATTACAGACCATTACAATGTCCCTGAGGTGTGACTTTCCTTTTTAATGACACGCAGCACCCCCATTGTTAGCGCTGCCCGTCTCCTGACATCATTGGTTGGCTGGCTGTGCCTGTGCGTCCCCCTGCCCGACACAACGCCCCCCGTTGTCTCATATATTTTGACTGCGAGGGTGTGATTGATGGGCACGAGCAGTGCATATGTTCCCCTGTCTTCACTCCCCTCCTTCCGCCTTCTTCTGACTGTGCGGCCTCATGGCCGCGGCATGCGATAAGGGATCAGCTGAGGCCGCCCAGTCTGAAGCAGGTGTAAGGACATGTGTGAGCGGCGAACATATTTACTGCACAAGGCCACGAATCCCAGCACCGCAGTGTGACTTTATGAAAAGCCACTGTGGGTCTGGGATTTATGGCCATCGTTAACCGCAGCGGCCAACATGAAATGAGGTCATGAGATGGCCTGCACTAACAGGGTATTGCCAAGGGATAACACAAGAGCGCAGTTTCCTGTACTGCAAATAACAACGGTAAGGAATCTGCGCACAGCACCTAGGTGTAAATTTGTACACCTGTGCTGCGTCACCTTAAAAAGACTAGTAGTCACGCCTCCACTACTGTTTGACAGTATAATGGGCTAAATAGTGTACGTGTTTAATTCAGCGTGTGCAAGGAGCAAAATTAAATAGAGCAACCTTTGACTTGTGCATCATTAATGCTGTTCAAGGTGTGGCTCTTGTACCTTGCAACACCTGAGGGGGGGGTTAAAGGTAACCTTTGAAATTGGTTCAACTAGGCTTCGGCCTACACTCTGCTCCTCTACTCCTCCTGCTGACCCTGGGCTCAAACACCGCTAGTTTTTGCCCGGAAATGCTAGCTGCACAGAGAAAAACACCAGCCAATGTGTTAGTGGGGTTCAGCACCGCCAGCTGTTCCCCCGCTGTGTAGCCGGCATCGTGTCCAGCACAAGCCACGCTGGCACAACCGACCAAAAGCTGCCACCAGTGCAGGCTTCGGCCTACACTTTGCTCCTCTCCTCCTCCTCCTGCTGACCCTGGGCTCAAACACCGCTAGTTTTTGCCCGGAAATGCTAGCTGCACAGAGAAAAACACCAGCCAATGTGTTAGTGGGGTTCAGCACCGCCAGCTGTTCCCCCGCTGTGTAGCCGGCATCGTGTCCAGCACAAGCCACGCTGGCACAACTGACCAAAAGCTGCCACCAGTGCAGGCTTCGGCCTACACTTTGCTCCTCTCCTCCTCCTGCTGACCCTGGGCTCAAACAACGCCAGTTTCTGCCCGGACATGCTAGCTGCACAGAGATAAACACCAGCCAATGTGTTAGTGGGGTTCAGCACCGCCAGCTGTTCCCCTGCTGTGTAGCTGGCAACGTGTCCTGCAAACGCCACGCAGGCACATGAACTGAAATTGAAGGGAGCCTGCCCCCCACCCCCCCAGGTGTTTCTATGTATAACAGCCACCTTGTACAGCAGTACTGCTGCATTTGTACAAGGTGGCTGACTTTTTCTCCTTGCACACGTGGAACTCAACAAGTACAAAATGTGTCTCATTACAGACCATTACAATGTCCCTGAGGTGTGACTTTCCTTTTTAATGACACGCAGCACCCCCATTGTTAGCGCTGCCCGTCTCCTGACATCATTGGTTGGCTGGCTGTGCCTGTGCGTCCCCCTGCCCGACACAACGCCCCCCGTTGTCTCATATATTTTGACTGCGAGGGTGTGATTGATGGGCACGAGCAGTGCATATGTTCCCCTGTCTTCACTCCCCTCCTTCCGCCTTCTTCTGACTGTGCGGCCTCATGGCCGCGGCATGCGATAAGGGATCAGCTGAGGCCGCCCAGTCTGAAGCAGGTGTAAGGACATGTGTGAGCGGCGAACATATTTACTGCACAAGGCCACGAATCCCAGCACCGCAGTGTGACTTTATGAAAAGCCACTGTGGGTCTGGGATTTATGGCCATCGTTAACCGCAGCGGCCAACATGAAATGAGGTCATGAGACGGCCTGCACTAACAGGGTATTGCCAAGGGATAACACAAGAGCGCAGTTTCCTGTACTGCAAATAACAACGGTAAGGAATCTGCGCACAGCACCTAGGTGTAAATTTGTACACCTGTGCTGCGTCACCTTAAAAAGACTAGTAGTCACGCCTCCACTACTGTTTGACAGTATAATGGGCTAAATAGTGTACGTGTTTAATTCAGCGTGTGCAAGGAGCAAAATTAAATAGAGCAACCTTTGACTTGTGCATCATTAATGCTGTTCAAGGTGTGGCTCTTGTACCTTGCAACACCTGAGGGGGGGGTTAAAGGTAACCTTTGAAATTGGTTCAACTAGGCTTCGGCCTACACTCTGCTCCTCTACTCCTCCTGCTGACCCTGGGCTCAAACACCGCTAGTTTTTGCCCGGAAATGCTAGCTGCACAGAGAAAAACACCAGCCAATGTGTTAGTGGGGTTCAGCACCGCCAGCTGTTCCCCCGCTGTGTAGCAGGCATCGTGTCCAGCACAAGCCACGCTGGCACAACCGACCAAAAGCTGCCACCAGTGCAGGCTTCGGCCTACACTTTGCTCCTCTCCTCCTCCTCCTGCTGACCCTGGGCTCAAACACCGCTAGTTTTTGCCCGGAAATGCTAGCTGCACAGAGAAAAACACCAGCCAATGTGTTAGTGGGGTTCAGCACCGCCAGCTGTTCCCCCGCTGTGTAGCCGGCATCGTGTCCAGCACAAGCCACGCTGGCACAACCGACCAAAAGCTGCCACCAGTGCAGGCTTCGGCCTACACTTTGCTCCTCTCCTCCTCCTCCTGCTGACCCTGGGCTCAAACACCGCTAGTTTTTGCCCGGAAATGCTAGCTGCACAGAGAAAAACACCAGCCAATGTGTTAGTGGGGTTCAGCACCGCCAGCTGTTCCCCTGCTGTGCAGCTTGCAACGTGACCTGCAAACGCCACGCAGGCACATGAACTGAAATTGAAGGGAGCCTGGCCCCCACCCCCAGGTGTTTCTATGTATAACAGCCACCTTGTACAGCAGTACTGCTGCATTTGTACAAGGTGGCTGATGTTTTCTCCTTGCCCACGTGGAACTCAACACGTACAAAATGTGTCTCTTTGAGACCATTCCACTGTCCCTGAGGTGTGACTTTCCTTTCTAATGATACGCAGCACCCCCCTTGGTAGCGCTTCCCGTCTTCTGACATCATTGGTTGGCTACTTGCGCCTGTTCGTCCGCCCTGCCTGAATAAAATGCTCCTCGTTGTCTTAATTATTTTGACTGCGAGGGTGTGATTGATGGGCACGAGCAGTGCATATCTTCGCCTGTCTTAACTCATCTCCTTCAGCCTTCTTCAGACTGTGCAGCCTCATGGCCGCGGCATGCGAGAAGGGATCAGCAGAGGCCGCCCAGTCTGAAGCAGGTGTAAGGACGTGTGTGAGCGGCCAAAATATTTACTGCTCAAGGCCACGAATCCCAGCACCGCAGTGTGGCTTTATGAAAAGACACTGTGGGTCTGGGATTTATGGCCATCGTTAACCGCACCGGCCAACATGAAATGATGTCATAAGATGGGCAGCGCTAACAGGGCATTGCCAAGGGATAACACAAGAGCGCAGACTCCTGTACAGCAAATAACAACGCTCAGGAAGCTGCTCCAAGCACCAAGGCGTTATTTTGGACACCTGTGCTGCGTCTCATCAAAAAACCAAGTCACGCATCCACTACAGTTTGACTGTAGAATGGGGTAAATTGTGTATGTCTTTCATTCAGCGTGTGCAAGTAGACAAATTAATAGAGCAACCTTTCACTTGTGCAGCATTAATACTGCACAAGGTGTGTCTCTTGTACTTTGTAACACCTGAGGGGGGGGTTAAAGGTTTCCTTTGAAATTGGTTCAACTAAGCTTCGGCCTACACTCTGCTCCTCTCCTCCTCCTCCTGCTTCAACACGGGCTCTAACATCGCTAGTTTTTGCCCGCAAGTGCTAGCTGCACAGAGAAAAACACACGCCATTGTGTTAGTGGGGTTCAGCAACGCCAGCTGTTCCCCCAGTGTGTAGCCGGCAAAGTGTCCTGCAAACGCAACGCAGACACAAAGCTGCCTCCAGTGCAGGCTTCGGCCTACACTCATCTCCCCCTGCTTACCCTTTGCTCCAACACCGCTAGTTGGGGCTCTAGGAAGACAATCTTTAATAGGCAAGGCAACGCATCCGTGTTCCAGCACCGCCAGCTGGTTCTCGGCAGTGTTCTTGTCACAGGTACTCCCTCGTGCCAAGCCTGGTTTCAGCACCGTCAGCTGTTTCCGGGTTGTGTCAACTTCACTGAGACGCCTATGCTTGCCCCGTCGTGGTGCGGTCGAGTTAGCCAACTCCAGGGTGCCTCCAGTTTAGGAGCTTCCTATGTGGGCTGCGTGAACTGGTAGTCAAGGCTGGTTCTGTAGTGCCAGTAGGCCCAGCTCCCCCTGTAGGACTGTTGGGGTTCGGTAACTGCGGCTGCCTCGCGGCCTAGCTGTTCTCTCCTCTCCTGTGGGCCTTGGGGTCCACCACCTGGTTCCAGCACCGTCAGCTGGTTCCGGGCCGAGCCTTTGGCTTAGGTGCCTCCTCCTGGGTATCCGAGTTCCGCCAACGCCAGGCGGTCCTTGGTAGTGCTTTTAAGCGCGGGCACCTACAGCTTAGTAACCGGGTTCCAGCACCGTCAGCTGGTCCTCGGTCGTGCCATTGGCTCTTGCACACTGGGGCAACGCATCCGGGTTCCAGCACCGCCAGCTGGTTCTCGGCAGTGTTCTTGTCACAGGTACTCCCTCGTGCCAAGCCTGGTTTCAGCACCGTCAGCTGTTTCCGGGTTGTGTCAACTTCACTGAGACGCCTATGCTTGCCCCGTCGTGGTGCGGTCGAGTTAGCCAACTCCAGGGTGCCTCCAGTTTAGGAGCTTCCTATGTGGGCTGCGTGAACTGGTAGTCAAGGCTGGTTCTGTAGTGCCAGTAGGCCCAGCTCCCCCTGTAGGACTGTTGGGGTTCGGTAACTGCGGCTGCCTCGCGGCCTAGCTGTTCTCTCCTCTCCTGTGGGCCTTCGGGTCCACCACCTGGTTCCAGCACCGTCAGCTGGTTCCGGGCCGAGCCTTTGGCTTAGGTGCCTCCTCCTGGGTATCCGAGTTCCGCCAACGCCAGGCGGTCCTTGGTAGTGCTTTTAAGCGCGGGCACCTACAGCTTAGTAACCGGGTTCCAGCACCGTCAGCTGGTCCTCGGTCGTGCCATTGGCTCTTGCACACTGGGGCAACGCATCCGGGTTCCAGCACCGCCAGCTGGTTCTCGGCAGTGTTTTTGTCACAGGTACTCCCTCGTGCCAAGCCTGGTTTCAGCACCGTCAGCTGTTTCCGGGTTGTGTCAAGCTCACTGAGACACCTATGCTTGCCTCGTCGTGGTGCGGTCGGGTTAGCCAACTCCAGGGTGCCTCCAGTTTAGGAGCTTCCTATGTGGGCTGCGTGAACTGGTAGTCAAGGCTGGTTCTGTAGTGCCAGTAGGCCCAGCTCCCCCTGTAGGACTGTTGGGGTTCGGTAACTGCGGCTGCCTCGCGGCCTAGCTGTTCTCTCCTCTCCTGTGGACCTTCGGGTCCACCACCTGGTTCCAGCACCGTCAGCTGGTTCCGGGCCGAGCCTTTGGCTTAGGTGCCTCCTCCTGGGTATCCGAGTTCCGCCAACGCCAGGCGGTCCTTGGTAGTGCTTTTAAGCGCGGGCACCTACAGCTTAGTAACCGGGTTCCAGCACCGTCAGCTGGTCCTCGGTCGTGCCATTGGCTCTTGCACACTGGGGCAACGCATCCGGGTTCCAGCACCGCCAGCTGGTTCTCGGCAGTGTTTTTGTCACAGGTACTCCCTCGTGCCAAGCCTGGTTTCAGCACCGTCAGCTGTTTCCGGGTTGTGTCAAGCTCACTGAGACACCTATGCTTGCCTCGTCGTGGTGCGGTCGGGTTAGCCAACTCCAGGGTGCCTCCAGTTTAGGAGCTTCCTATGTGGGCTGCGTGAACTGGTAGTCAAGGCTGGTTCTGTAGTGCCAGTAGGCCCAGCTCCCCCTGTAGGACTGTTGGGGTTCGGTAACTGCGGCTGCCTCGCGGCCTAGCTGTTCTCTCCTCTCCTGTGGGCCTTGGGGTCCACCACCTGGTTCCAGCACCGTCAGCTGGTTCCGGGCCGAGCCTTTGGCTTAGGTGCCTCCTCCTGGGTATCCGAGTTCCGCCAACGCCAGGCGGTCCTTGGTAGTGCTTTTAAGCGCGGGCACCTACAGCTTAGTAACCGGGTTCCAGCACCGTCAGCTGGTCCTCGGTCGTGCCATTGGCTCTTGCACACTGGGGCAACGCATCCGGGTTCCAGCACCGCCAGCTGGTTCTCGGCAGTGTTCTTGTCACAGGTACTCCCTCGTGCCAAGCCTGGTTTCAGCACCGTCAGCTGTTTCCGGGTTGTGTCAACTTCACTGAGACGCCTATGCTTGCCCCGTCGTGGTGCGGTCGAGTTAGCCAACTCCAGGGTGCCTCCAGTTTAGGAGCTTCCTATGTGGGCTGCGTGAACTGGTAGTCAAGGCTGGTTCTGTAGTGCCAGTAGGCCCAGCTCCCCCTGTAGGACTGTTGGGGTTCGGTAACTGCGGCTGCCTCGCGGCCTAGCTGTTCTCTCCTCTCCTGTGGGCCTTCGGGTCCACCACCTGGTTCCAGCACCGTCAGCTGGTTCCGGGCCGAGCCTTTGGCTTAGGTGCCTCCTCCTGGGTATCCGAGTTCCGCCAACGCCAGGCGGTCCTTGGTAGTGCTTTTAAGCGCGGGCACCTACAGCTTAGTAACCGGGTTCCAGCACCGTCAGCTGGTCCTCGGTCGTGCCATTGGCTCTTGCACACTGGGGCAACGCATCCGGGTTCCAGCACCGCCAGCTGGTTCTCGGCAGTGTTTTTGTCACAGGTACTCCCTCGTGCCAAGCCTGGTTTCAGCACCGTCAGCTGTTTCCGGGTTGTGTCAAGCTCACTGAGACACCTATGCTTGCCTCGTCGTGGTGCGGTCGGGTTAGCCAACTCCAGGGTGCCTCCAGTTTAGGAGCTTCCTATGTGGGCTGCGTGAACTGGTAGTCAAGGCTGGTTCTGTAGTGCCAGTAGGCCCAGCTCCCCCTGTAGGACTGTTGGGGTTCGGTAACTGCGGCTGCCTCGCGGCCTAGCTGTTCTCTCCTCTCCTGTGGACCTTCGGGTCCACCACCTGGTTCCAGCACCGTCAGCTGGTTCCGGGCTGAGCCTTTGGCTTAGGTGCCTCCTCCTGGGTATCCGAGTTCCGCCAACGCCAGGCGGTCCTTGGTAGTGCTTTTAAGCGCGGGCACCTACAGCTTAGTAACCGGGTTCCAGCACCGTCAGCTGGTCCTCGGTCGTGCCATTGGCTCTTGCACACTGGGGCAACGCATCCGGGTTCCAGCACCGCCAGCTGGTTCTCGGCAGTGTTCTTGTCACAGGTACTCCCTCGTGCCAAGCCTGGTTTCAGCACCGTCAGCTGTTTCCGGGTTGTGTCAACTTCACTGAGACGCCTATGCTTGCCCCGTCGTGGTGCGGTCGAGTTAGCCAACTCCAGGGTGCCTCCAGTTTAGGAGCTTCCTATGTGGGCTGCGTGAACTGGTAGTCAAGGCTGGTTCTGTAGTGCCAGTAGGCCCAGCTCCCCCTGTAGGACTGTTGGGGTTCGGTAACTGCGGCTGCCTCGCGGCCTAGCTGTTCTCTCCTCTCCTGTGGGCCTTCGGGTCCACCACCTGGTTCCAGCACCATCAGCTGGTTCCGGGCCGAGCCTTTGGCTTAGGTGCCTCCTCCTGGGTATCCGAGTTCCGCCAACGCCAGGCGGTCCTTGGTAGTGCTTTTAAGCGCGGGCACCTACAGCTTAGTAACCGGGTTCCAGCACCGTCAGCTGGTCCTCGGTCGTGCCATTGGCTCTTGCACACTGGGGCAACGCATCCGGGTTCCAGCACCGCCAGCTGGTTCTCGGCAGTGTTTTTGTCACAGGTACTCCCTCGTGCCAAGCCTGGTTTCAGCACCGTCAGCTGTTTCCGGGTTGTGTCAAGCTCACTGAGACACCTATGCTTGCCTCGTCGTGGTGCGGTCGGGTTAGCCAACTCCAGGGTGCCTCCAGTTTAGGAGCTTCCTATGTGGGCTGCGTGAACTGGTAGTCAAGGCTGGTTCTGTAGTGCCAGTAGGCCCAGCTCCCCTTGTAGGACTGTTGGGGTTCGGTAACTGCGGCTGCCTCGCGGCCTAGCTGTTCTCTCCTCTCCTGTGGACCTTCGGGTCCACCACCTGGTTCCAGCACCGTCAGCTGGTTCCGGGCCGAGCCTTTGGCTTAGGTGCCTCCTCCTGGGTATCCGAGTTCCGCCAACGCCAGGCGGTCCTTGGTAGTGCTTTTAAGCGCGGGCACCTACAGCTTAGTAACCGGGTTCCAGCACCGTCAGCTGGTCCTCGGTCGTGCCATTGGCTCTTGCACACTGGGGCAACGCATCCGGGTTCCAGCACCGCCAGCTGGTTCTCGGCAGTGTTTTTGTCACAGGTACTCCCTCGTGCCAAGCCTGGTTTCAGCACCGTCAGCTGTTTCCGGGTTGTGTCAAGCTCACTGAGACACCTATGCTTGCCTCGTCGTGGTGCGGTCGGGTTAGCCAACTCCAGGGTGCCTCCAGTTTAGGAGCTTCCTATGTGGGCTGCGTGAACTGGTAGTCAAGGCTGGTTCTGTAGTGCCAGTAGGCCCAGCTCCCCCTGTAGGACTGTTGGGGTTCGGTAACTGCGGCTGCCTCGCGGCCTAGCTGTTCTCTCCTCTCCTGTGGGCCTTGGGGTCCACCACCTGGTTCCAGCACCGTCAGCTGGTTCCGGGCCGAGCCTTTGGCTTAGGTGCCTCCTCCTGGGTATCCGAGTTCCGCCAACGCCAGGCGGTCCTTGGTAGTGCTTTTAAGCGCGGGCACCTACAGCTTAGTAACCGGGTTCCAGCACCGTCAGCTGGTCCTCGGTCGTGCCATTGGCTCTTGCACACTGGGGCAACGCATCCGGGTTCCAGCACCGCCAGCTGGTTCTCGGCAGTGTTCTTGTCACAGGTACTCCCTCGTGCCAAACCTGGTTTCAGCACCGTCAGCTGTTTCCGGGTTGTGTCAACTTCACTGAGACGCCTATGCTTGCCCCGTCGTGGTGCGGTCGAGTTAGCCAACTCCAGGGTGCCTCCAGTTTAGGAGCTTCCTATGTGGGCTGCGTGAACTGGTAGTCAAGGCTGGTTCTGTAGTGCCAGTAGGCCCAGCTCCCCCTGTAGGACTGTTGGGGTTCGGTAACTGCGGCTGCCTCGCGGCCTAGCTGTTCTCTCCTCTCCTGTGGGCCTTCGGGTCCACCACCTGGTTCCAGCACCGTCAGCTGGTTCCGGGCCGAGCCTTTGGCTTAGGTGCCTCCTCCTGGGTATCCGAGTTCCGCCAACGCCAGGCGGTCCTTGGTAGTGCTTTTAAGCGCGGGCACCTACAGCTTAGTAACCGGGTTCCAGCACCGTCAGCTGGTCCTCGGTCGTGCCATTGGCTCTTGCACACTGGGGCAACGCATCCGGGTTCCAGCACCGCCAGCTGGTTCTCGGCAGTGTTTTTGTCACAGGTACTCCCTCGTGCCAAGCCTGGTTTCAGCACCGTCAGCTGTTTCCGGGTTGTGTCAAGCTCACTGAGACACCTATGCTTGCCTCGTCGTGGTGCGGTCGGGTTAGCCAACTCCAGGGTGCCTCCAGTTTAGGAGCTTCCTATGTGGGCTGCGTGAACTGGTAGTCAAGGCTGGTTCTGTAGTGCCAGTAGGCCCAGCTCCCCCTGTAGGACTGTTGGGGTTCGGTAACTGCGGCTGCCTCGCGGCCTAGCTGTTCTCTCCTCTCCTGTGGACCTTCGGGTCCACCACCTGGTTCCAGCACCGTCAGCTGGTTCCGGGCCGAGCCTTTGGCTTAGGTGCCTCCTCCTGGGTATCCGAGTTCCGCCAACGCCAGGCGGTCCTTGGTAGTGCTTTTAAGCGCGGGCACCTACAGCTTAGTAACCGGGTTCCAGCACCGTCAGCTGGTCCTCGGTCGTGCCATTGGCTCTTGCACACTGGGGCAACGCATCCGGGTTCCAGCACCGCCAGCTGGTTCTCGGCAGTGTTCTTGTCACAGGTACTCCCTCGTGCCAAGCCTGGTTTCAGCACCGTCAGCTGTTTCCGGGTTGTGTCAACTTCACTGAGACGCCTATGCTTGCCCCGTCGTGGTGCGGTCGAGTTAGCCAACTCCAGGGTGCCTCCAGTTTAGGAGCTTCCTATGTGGGCTGCGTGAACAGGTAGTCAAGGCTGGTTATGTAGTGCCAGTAGGCCCAGCTCCCCCTGTAGGACTGTTGGGGTTCGGTAACTGCGGCTGCCTCGCGGCCTAGCTGTTCTCTCCTCTCCTGTGGGCCTTCGGGTCCACCACCTGGTTCCAGCACCGTCAGCTGGTTCTCGGCAGTGTCTTTTGCTCTTGTACCTTCTGCTCCCCATCCTGGTTCCAGTACCGTCAGCTGGTTCCGGGCAGAGCCTTTGGCTTAGGTGCCTCCTTCTGGGTATCCAAGTTCCACCAACGTCAGGTGGTCCTTGGTAGTGCTTTCAGGCACGGGTACCTCCTGCTTAGTAACCGGGTTCCAGTAACGTCAGCTGGTCCTCGGTAGTTCCATTGGCTCTTGGACCTTCGGCTACCCATCCGGGTTCCAGTACCGTCAGCTGGTTCTCGGCAGTGTCTTTTGCTCTTGTACCTTCTGCTCCCCATCCTGGTTCCAGTAACGTCAGCTGGTTCCGGGCAGAGCCTTTGGCTTAGGTGCCTCCTTCTGGGTATCCGAGTTCCGTCAACGTCAGGCGGTCCTTGGTAGTGCTTTTTAGCACGGGTACCTCCTGCTTAGTAACCGGGTTCCAGTAACGTCAGCTGGTCCTCGGTAGTTCCATAGGCTCTTGAACCTTCGGGTAGCCATCCGAGTTCCAGTTCCATCAGCTGGTTCTTGGCATTTTCTCAGCCTTCTTGTACCTTCTGCTACATTTCCAAGTTGAAGACCCTAACGTCGACGACCCGGAAGACCACCACGATGACGACGACACGGAAGACCACCCCGATGACGACGACGACGACGGCGGAGACGACGACGGCGGAGATGACGACACTGGAGACGACGACCCTGGAGACGACAACATGGAAGACCGAGAAGCAGAAGAACAAGAGGCTGCAGAACAAAGAGCAGAAGAACATTAAGCATAAGACTTAATATCAGAGCAAAAGATATTATCTAAATTATATGCAGAAGAAGACTAAGCAGTGTATGGGGGTGAGTCCGTTCCTCCTCGTGGTGCCCCTGGATAAAGCCTGATGCTGCAGGCCAAACTGAACGCGGACAAATGTAACTTTTGTGACTGGCAGAACGGAAGGTGTAATCTTCAAACTTTTATAGATAACAACTACGGGAATGCCTGTCACAAATGAGAATATGATGAAGAAGTAGAATAGGAAGAATAATAACAGTGGAATAAAAAGAATATGTAGAATAAGAAGAATAATAATAGTTGAATAAAATGAATATGAAGAATGTAATAAAAAAAAAAAAAAAAAGGTAAAGGATGAAGAAGAAGATGAATAAGGTGAAGAAGAAGTTGATGTCAAAGATGCTGATGCTGATGATGATGAAGATGAAAGTGTGGGAAAAGAAAAAAAAAAAGAAAAAAAAGAAGGGGAAGGGCGTGGAATAGTGAAACATCAATATCTGACAAAATAAAAAAAAAATTTACATAGTCAATATCTTTGTCACTCCGAACGTCTTAAAAAAAAACAAAAAACATGCTATTCTATTTGATTGGGATAAACCTCTATGACTTTAATGTCTCCGCCACCTCCCCAAATACATCCGGCATTATTCTTAGTTGTTTTCCTTCATGTAGAATGAACCTACAAGGAAAGAAAGGGTTTATTTTAATTCCGATATTTTGGTCCCATTGACTTGCATTGGGATCGGGTATCGGTATCGGCGATATCCGATATTTTTTGAATATCGGCCGATCCAAACCGATACCGATACTTTCCGATATCGGAAGGTATCGCTCAACACTATTAATGACACATAGAAATCATGGCTTTTAATAGCCAACACATTATCACAAAGTTGTTTCTAATGGATAGAGTGTTAATTATCTGGTGTTAAAATCTTAAAGTAATTGATATGCAGTCACATAATTCTGAAGATAATTGCAATTCAGTCTGATTAATATCATTTGCTGTTTATTAAGCAGTTCAGTGAAGCTGTTGATGTTGACTTTTACATGACATTTTACATAATTTGTGAGAGGGGAAATTCAGTTCATGGTAAAAAAAAAAAATCCCTAATAATGACTTGGTACAGAGTAGAAGAATGTTGTAATATAGCAGGAACATGCATTTTTAAGGTGGACATTCATTATAAAAGGAGCTTACCATCCCTTTTAGGCCAACCTTTTTGAGGGCTTCAACTGACACAAGCTGATTTTAACATTCTGACACCTTTGAAGTAAATCTACAGAATAAAGTTTGTGCTATGAACAATGAGTGCGGTATATTCAAGGTATGAGAGCTCCCGCTACCCACCACACACACTCATTTTCAGCTTTTTCTCTATTACTGTGCGTTTAGGCCCACATAGACATTAGACTTATTGGCAGGAATGGACAATATATGGGGGAAAGAAGGATTAATGTGATGTAATTCCAGTGGCCGATCCTTCTGTCTCCCTGAAGATGAGCTTCCTCCAGATGAGTCTGGCAGCAGCTCTGTCATAGAGAACACGGGAGCGCTCGGCCGAGCCTATCGTTCCTGTACATGGGTAAGTCGGGAGAGATAGATATCGGCCAACAGCTACTTAATGTGTATGGGAGCCTTAATACGAGTATAACATAAAGTATTTTATCCTAAGGCAAGCCGGCTGTTCTTTTGTCTCATGTCTATCATAGAAGAATTGGAAAGTAAGCTCATAATTATTATACAGTGCCTCCATTTTATTACAGGATAGATTCTAGTATAAGTAAGAATGAACGAACATCATCTTCGTCAAAACAAACAAGAAGAAAAACTGACAAAAGGTGTGAATGAGAAATGAGAAAAATTTTATACAAACTTTATTAATCAAGAATTATATTTACAAGGTGGGAGATGAAAGCGGATGCTATTTCGAGTGACAAATCAGTATATATGAATTTAGATATATCTATATAAATGTATGGCAAATAGCTGCAAAAAATCTGAAAAATGTATGATCTGTCCATATATGCAGTGCGGAAAATAAGTATTTGATACACTGCCGCTTTTGAAAATTTTCCCACCTACAAAGAATGGAGAGGTCTGTAATTTTTATCGTAATTGTACTTCAACTGTGAGAGACAGAAGCTTAAAAAAATCCAGAAAATCACATTGTATGATTCTTACATAATTAATTATAATTTTATTGCATTAAATAAGTATTTGATACAATAGAAAAACAGAACTTAATATTTGGTGCAGAAACTTTTGATTGCAATTACAGAGGTCAGATGTTTCCTGTTGTTCTTGACCAAGTTTGCATACACTACAGAAAGGCATTTGGCCCACTCCTCCTTAAAGATCTTCTCCAGATCTTTCAGGTTTCAGTGATATCATTGGGCAACACTGAGTTTTAGCTCCCTCTAAAAATTTTCTATTGGGGTCAGGTCTGGAGACTGGCTAGACCACTCTAGGACTTTGAAATGCTTCTTACGGAGCTACTCCTTAGTTGCCCTTTCTGTGTGTTTTGGGTCATTGTCACGCTGTAAGAACCAGCCATGACCTATCTTCAATGCTCTTACTGAAGGAAGGAGGTTGTTATCCAAAATTTCATGATACATTACCCATCCATCCTCCCTTCAATACAGTGCAGTCACCCTGTCCCCTTTGCAGAAAGACACCGCTAAAATATGATGTTTCCCCACTATGCTTCACGGTTGGGATGGTATTCTTTGCGTTATATTCATCCTTCTTCCTCCCAACACGGCGAGTGGAGTTGATTCCAAAGAACCTCTATTTTGGTCTCATCTGACCACATGACAATCTCCCATGCCTCCTCTGTATCATCCAGATGCTGATTGGTGACCTTCAAGTGGACCTGGAAATGTGCTGGTATGAGCAGGGGGACGTTGCGTGCCCTGATGGATTTTAATCCATGACGGCATAGTGTTTTACTAAAGGTAATGTTTGGATTATGGTCCCAGCTCTCTTCCGTTCAGAGTTGATTCCTGACCTTTCTCAGAATCATCTTTACCCCACAAGGTTAGATCTTGCCTAGAGTCTCAGACCAAGGAAGATTGACAGTCATCTTGTGTTTCTTCCATTTTCTAAAAATTAAGTCAATAGTTGTTGCCTTCTCACCAAGCTGCTTGCCTATTGTCCTGTAGCCCATACCAGCCCATGCAGGTCTACAATTTTGTGCCTGGTGTACTTAGACAGCTTTTTGGGCTTTGCAATGGTGGAGAGATTGAATTGTGATTCATTGAGTGTGTGGAAATATTTATTTTATACAGGTAATGAGTTAAAACAGGTGCAATTAATACAGGTAATGAGTGCAGAGTAGAAGGGCTTCTTAGAGAAAACTAACTGATTGATAGGTGATCAACTATATATTTCATGCAATAAAGTAAATTTTAATGAAATTTAATTATTTAATACAATGGGATTTTCTGGTATTTATTTTTACATTCTGTCTCTCACATTTGAAGTGAACCTACAATAAAAATTTACAGACCTCTCCATTCTTTGTAGGTAGGAAAACTTACAAAATCGGCAGTGCATCAAATACTTATTTACCCCACTGTAGGTCAAGAAAATATACAGAAATATAATGGGAATAAGAAAGAATATAGGGTTAAAATTGTCAGGTGTAGATATCATTGACTTAAATTAGACACATCTATCAATGTGAAGGTAAATGTAGGTATCTGCAGGCATCCTATTGAATCAGTAAAGTGCAATAGTGCATGGATGCCTGGGAAATACGTAGTTGCCAGAGATATAGTAGGATAGTACCAGTCACTCATATAGATGGCACAGTATGAATCGTTTGTAATATAACTGTAAGGAGGTCAGCGGTGACTTGTCACAAGGCTGCGACCACCCCAATGTGCATTTCAGCATCATCCAGAAAGAGGGAAGTTTAAAAAGAGTCAGCCAAAGGATAAAGGTGTGGTTGTGGCTTGGCGCAGACTCACACAGGAGGTTGCTGGACATCGCCACAGGGGGGATAGGAAGAGGGAGACGGGGCCATTCGGTACACAGCATGAGCATGTGTTAAACCTGCCCAGTTAATATTGGAACCGAAGATATCATCGTTCACATGCTTAAGGTCCCGTGTAAGTGAGATACAAAAAAAGGAAAATAGAGGACTAATCATGTAGAATCGTAAATATGAATGTGTTGATATGGACACGTATACTATTGAAACGAAGTGACATAAGAAGTGATAACATATTTAAAAGCTATAACTAACAGTGGACTATACAGTTGTGCTTAAAAGTTTACAAACCCTGAAAGAATTTTAGCTTTCTTGGCCTTTTTTCAGAGAATATAAATGATAACACCAAAACTTTTCCTCCACTCATGGTTAGTGTCATGGAGTGAATGACTCAGTGTGACATGACCCAACGGTTGGTCGGTCATCAAATGGCACAACAACACAACGCTGATGGAATAGGGGAGAGCAATGCCCTTACACTAAGGAATCAGGGATGGTCACCTCCTGAGCTCTGACCTAAGCCTGTCCCTAATCTCACCTAGCACCATATGCAGATCCTTACCCCTGCTGACGTCAAAATAACTCGTCCCTAAATGTCACCTATAACTGCCCTAGCCACAGTGACGGGCACTAGCTGCACCACTGCAGGTAAGAAACACATGGAAGTGACAGACACCGAAGGGACTAGGTATCAAAAATACAAGACAGCTTTCTGCTGCAAAGCACCGCACAGCAGGATAAAGACACCAGATTAACATATTCAGAGAGCTCCTTACTCCAGCTTGGTCACTGCAGATTGATCTAACACCTACAGTCAGCTGATGCATCAGGTGACCTCTTGAAGGAAGGTGGGGGTGGTCATCACCCACAACAACTGACCCAGCAGCAATGCAATTACACCAGCAGACCAGAGGAGAGAAAAATGACATTAACTCCCGATGGCCTGAAAGGAAAAAAAGTTTTAGGTTAAAGAAACCAGATCTGCCACAAAACCAAAATGGATTGTGACAGTACCCCCCTTTCAATGAGGAACCTCTGAACCCTCAACACCGACCTCACCAGAAAACAACCTACGGTGAGAATGCCTCAATCCACCAAAGTTCCCCTCGGTGGTCATCTGACCCTCAAGTTCATGGCAGACGCAGCCCTATGGAAATGAGGATATCGCATGCTCCGGGGGTGCCACAAATCTCCAGAGTGCCGACTTGTGGAATGAGTTGTGCACTTGCAAGACTGGGGATAACTCCAGCTAGAAAGTCCCTAGGCCCAGAATGGCTGATACCCGATATGGCCCGATAGCCTTGGAGCTCCAGACCCCAGTAGCACCCTTCCACCGGTTGGAAGCTGACTACTTCCCTGGACCACCAATCAATGACTGGGTTGTTTTCTCAACCAAGGGAGACCTAAAATGATGGGAGTCGGCATACCCTCCAAGATGTAATATGACAGGGCTCTTCATGATGAGTCCCTATACCAGGTATATATCATCTATGACTTGGGTCACCCTCCCCTGGCTGAGTGGGACTGAGTCAATGGCCTGGATGCTTAGGGGTCTTGCTAGCATCCTACTCCTAAGGCCATGGGTCTGGACAAAGTGAGCATCCACCAGATTGACTCCCGCTCCACTGTCCACAAGCACTGGTATATTCTCAGTCACCCTGCCAACCACCACTTCAGCATGTAAGATACACTGAAAAGACAATATGGAGGAAATATACAAACCCTAGTCGCCTCCCTCCATTCAACCAGGGGGATGTGGCTTTTTAGATGGTGTAGCTACTTTGGTGCAAACTGGGCAGATCCCGATAAAATGACTAGTCTGCCCATGGAAAAAGCATGCCCCCACACCACGTCAAACTGCAGTCAACCCCATTTAGGGACCAACTCCTCCCACACCTGCATGGGTTCGTCCGCCTGCTCAGGTGTGTCCTCACTAGCACGGACAACAGGGGGGACATTTGATTTATGCCTCTCCCTCAATTGTCTATCCACCTGAATGAGAAGGGACATGGTGGCCTCCAACGACCTGGGGGTGGTGTACTGCACAAGAGTATCCTGCAACCTTGGGGACAGACCCTGATTAAAATGGCTCCCAAGGGCAGGGTCGTTTCACTGTGTGTCAGCGGCCCATCTCCTGAACTCTGAGCAGTATTCCTCAGCTGGCCGGCCCCCCTGCTTGATTTTACAGAGATAGGATTCCACCAGGGAGACGCATCAGGATCTCCATACACCAGCGCCAGAGCCGCAAAAAACTCACCCAATGACCATAGAGATGGTGAATCGATCGACAGGGATACTATGATTCCCACCTGTTGTTACTCACTTCCTGATGAACAAGGTCGGAGCCTGAAGTATAACTTACAGGTGTCCTGAAACACCAAAATGTATCTCTCTCTTCAGAAAACCTGTCAGGGAGAGATACCTTGGGTTCTGGTTGAACCTGCATCTGAGCCAAGGCACAGAACCCCAACAAGTGCTGCAGCTGCTGCACCACCCATGCAGCTCCTTAAGCACATTGGTGAGGGTCTGGAGCAGTTGGGCAAAGGCCTGCATTTGAGCCATGCCTCACCAGAAAAAAAATTGCGGTCTTTATTGTCACGAGTCACTGACTCAGTGTGATACGACCCAATGGTTGTCCGGTCACCAAACGGCACAAAAACACAATGGTAGTGGAAAAGGGGAGAGGAAGGCCTTGACACTAGGGAATCAGGGACGGTCACCTCCTGAGCTCTGATCTGAGCCTGTCCCTGATCTCACCTAACACCGTATGCAGGTCCTTCCCCCTGCTGATGTCAGGATACCTCATCCCTAAATGTCACCTATAACTGCCCTAGCTAGTGACCGTTTCTCATTTTGAGAAAATAAATACAAAATTTATTTTTTGGAACTTCGGAGACATGTTTTCAGTAGTTTATAGAATAAAAGAACAATTTACATTTTACTCAAATATATACCTATAAAGAGAAAAATCAGACAAACTGAAAATTTTGCAATGGTCTGTTAATTTTTGCCAGAGCTGTATATACATAAGACAAGCTTACCAGATTGAAGAAAAAGATATGGATCACAGCGCTATTTATGGCAGAAATCACGTGTTGCTTTGGACTAACTCACCCTCATGTTTCTGAGTCATTTATATCCCCAGGGCAGGACCAATCCACAGCATGTGACATCAGTAGTACCGCCAATTAGTTATCATCAGTGTATGGTGCGTTACCAGGTCGAGACCAGTCTTGGAGTGTAACAGCAGTCAAACCGCCTCTTAGACTGCGTCATCACAGGGCATGTCACTGGTGACATTGGTGATATCACCCATCACACAGTATCATTGTATGAGTGCTTGGGCATTCCCCTACACCCATTGCTATTTTGTGCAATGCATATAACTCACCTTGAATGTTGATGTATGTTGTTACCAGAATATAGATTTCATATGTAATATAATATATAAGCGATCGACCAAAAATCAGGATGAAGACACCGCATCTATGAAATGTGATAAATTCATCCACAGACATGGCAAACCTATTGGATAACATGAAATGTGGATGAAATGAATAGGAAAAGAAAGACTGCAGGTGTAATCATACCCATGTGAGGTGATGACCATCCCAAAATTCTAAAGGTTCTGTGATAAAGAGAAAACATAAAACAAAGTTCAAATATAACTGACATTGTAATCCTTAGGCCGAGATCACACACAGTGAGATATGGCGGAGTCTCGCAGGTTAAAACCAAGCTCTGGAACCGGTACTCCAGAGCGGAGCGTGCAGCCGCACAGCAATACATGGAGCTGCACGCTCCGCTCCGGAGTGCCGGTGCCAGAGCTTGGTTTTAACCAGCGAGACTCGGCTGTATCTCGCTGTAGTGTGACTCTGGCCTTATTTAAACTCTTAGGGTGTAACATTGCACCGCACATCCGAACACCCCCTCATCCCTTCCTGTGGCCTGCAGCAACGCTCCACTCTTGCCTCTTCCAGCGGCAGCCCTGGGACCTCGCTTCACCACAGCCACCACCCTTGGTAAGCAATAAGACGCATGGATTTTAAGAAGCACCACAATTTTATTAAAAAAAAAGTTTTTTTTCTATTTTTCTCCTCAAAATTTAGGGTGTATCTGCAAAATACAGAATATATTTTTTAAGTGGTTACCAAGGGGCATAAATACTATTTAAAAGAGGCGCTGCGTGACGTCACGCAAGGTCCTGCAGAGGCAGAGAACCGAGAGCTGCACAACAGCGCTTAGTCGCTGCTAGTAGTGGGCGAGCACAGGGCTGTTTGCCGCCGGCCGGGGCACTGCCTGGAGCCCGCTCATGTGAAAGCAAAAGAGGAAAAAAAAACTCCACCGAAGCCGCATTTTTCCACATTTGGACTTTTACAAAGACCGATTAAAGGGAACTGTGGATACTATCGACTATACCGCACTAGGTAAAAAATCAATTTATTATCTCGCTCAGAATTTCCTTATGGTAATGTTGTGCTCCAACGGTGGAGCTATTTTAAAACACAGCACAAACTTATTATTTTTTAATAGTTTTTTATTGTCATATAAAAGGTGCAAATATTTATTGTTTTTTGGAGGTATTTAGTGGTCACAAAACTGGAGAACCAAGCGCGGATTATTTTTATATATATACCTGTTTATAGCTATTTATTTTAACCCTGCTGTTCTGTTCAGGTCATAGTGACCCGAACAGACTTTTTGCGGCCCTGTAGATTTTTTTCTGTAAGTCTCTAAAACTTGAGACTCCTTGACTTTTCCTCATTTGGGGGGACCTACCTATGAGTATTTTTTTTTTTTTTCGTTTACTTTTTGCTACACGCAAAAAGTTACACTTGTTGTGTTCGGGTCATAGTGACCCGACATCGTTTTTTACAGCTGTGAGGCCATATTTTCAGTGAAATAAAGAAGTTATAACCTCAGTTGGGTCTATTTATTGCATCTACTATTGTATATCAATTGATTTATTTCCTAAATTATTTCAATGGGGTCGTACACGCGCTCTACCGGGGGTATGTATTGAGATCTGCGCACCATAAAAATGGCTTTATATTGATTATTTTTGGTGCGCAGTCTATTCTAAAATGTAGAGTGCATCCGGAGAGATCACTAGGTGTGCACTACACGTGTTTATTATGCGCAGAACGGACTGCTCAGAACATGCTGTCTAAGACGTTTTTTTTTGTAAAGCTGAGCTGTAAAGTCTTGCAAATAATTTTTTTTGCTAAGTGAGTCTGTCTTCCTGGCTTATCTGCGTGTTTTCAGAAGGGTTCTTATCTTCTCTGCTCTTATAAGTACACATATGCTAGCCCAGACATGTTACCTTTCAGTTTCTTTGGAGAGCAGCTGTGTGCTTCTACCCCCATGGCCTCTTCCGGCATCAAAAGAAAAAGATGCAGCTATTGCCTTCTACTTGTGACAACAAGACGAGTATAACATGTTCTGGCTGTAAAACATTTCTATGCAAAAATTATGTGTATTGTTTTTCATGCAAGAATCCGTAAATTTATATGATCATGTAAATATATTCACATTGTAATGTTTATTATCTTTAATTTTTTATCACAAAATGTTTGATTTGATTGTTTTGTTTTTTGTTTTTTTTACAAAATATGTGTAGTTTTCTATTTTCGTTTTGCTCATTGGATGGATCTGTTTTTTCAGAATAAAAACAAAAAAAAAAGATTTCTAGTTCATTTTTCTTTTTTTTTTACTACCAAACATGTTCAAAAACAGTCTAGTAAGCAAAATGTATAAAAAAAATGGAGTTAGAGTGTCTAAAATAAAGGTTTAATAAGCCGGGTCATAGTGACCCGGAACACTACAAGTGTATAGTAAATGCAAACAAAACAGCAGGGTTAAGACGTCATTAATATTGGCTCAGTGGGCACATTGCCTTGCCTTGCTACACTATGCCACTGGCTCCAGGGTTTTTATAATTATTTAGCTATTCTCTAAAAAGCACAGTCTGCAATAATAATTGAGTAAAGGTTAAACAAATATATTTCAATCGCAATACTGTGCGATATTACACTAAAATGTGTCATTTGCCAGCAGTTGCACAAGATATTTTAAATTCATTTCCTATTTAAAGCTCAGTGATTGATTTAATTGTCATTTGCAAAAGAGAGAGGAGTTATAGGGAAGGTTAAAAGGTGACTATATTGTCATGAATGATTGCACAGGCTAATCACTAGCATCAAGATTATTAAGAACATTATTAGACTATAATTTAAATTTTGATTTTTCCAGCTAACCATCTGCTACCCACAGGCAATTTCCACTGCTTCAAACTTGAAACTAGTAGAAAATTAAATCATCATTAGATGAGCCTCCCGCCGTAAAGAAGACGCCATATAGATTTCCTAATCAAAAGACTATTTACCGTTATTTCCAGGGCATTTTTTAATTTGTGGATTTTTAACAAGTTTACTTGAAAGTAGTTTTCTTTTCATGTCAACATTTCATTTCTGATATTTCTGAAAAATACATTTGATTTCCTAGTAATTTTAGAATAGTGATTTCAAAGCTTTCTTGCTGACATTTCTTGATGATTTTCAATATAAAATGCCAATTTAGCGGAATGTTTGTATTGTTTTTTCTTTTCATGCGCACTGGAAAATTGATATAGTTGCATGAATTCATTACATAGAAAAGGGCATATTTATTTGTGACTGCTCCTTTACTATCATGGAGACATGTTTACAAAACAATTTGCTGCTATATTGCTATAGCTATTTGCTATATTACAATAATAAACCATTAAATTTAATTTATGCTTAAGAAAAAAACAACATAGTTAGTGAAAAGAAACATTTTATACTTTCCACAAATGCTTTATATGAGGAAAACTGCATCAATAAAATGGTAAAAATGGTTGTCAAAGAAATTGACCTCGAAAGTCAAAGAAATACAAAGTGAATCTGACAAGATATCCCTGGAGGGGCTGCAAAGAGCCATAGAAAAGTTTGCTTGCATGTGGCTAAGGAAGTAACTGGAGATTTCCTGAAACCGAGCTCTAATTTAGCACATGAAATGAGTCTAATTGAGTGTTTAATAGCATGCATTTAGTGTGTTTCCAAATTTCTGCAATAAGAATACTTGACATGCTATTTCACTTGATATTTTTATTGTTCTCATGAGAGAAACTTAACTAAACGAGTTAGATAGTCATAGATTTAGCAAGCTGTGGAATCTATGAAGAGCTGTCACATGTGAACAGATTAATAACTACGAAAACAGTTTTTTTACCGTATATACTCGAGTATAAGCTGACCCAAAAATAAGCCGAGGCACCTAATTTTAACACAAAAAAAATGGGAAAACGTATTGACTGGAGTATAAGCCAGGTATGCATTATCCCTCATCCCTATCCTGGAATGCATGGCCCCCTCATCCCTATCCTGGTATGCATGGCCCCCCTCATCCCCATTCTGGTCTGAATGGCCCCCTCATCCCCATCCTGGTATGCATGGCCCCCTCATCCCTATCCTGGTATGCCTGGCTCCTCATCCCTATCCTGGTATGCCTGGCTCCTCATCCCTATCCTTGTATGCCTGGCTCCTCATCCCTATCCTTGTATGCCTGGCTCTTCATCTCTATCATTTTATGCATGGTTCTTCATCCTTATCCTTGTATGCATGACATTCTCATCCCCATCCTTGTATGCATGGCTCCTCATGTCTATCCTGGTATGCATGACTCCTCATCCCTATGCTTGTATGCATTGCTCCTCATCCCTATCCTTTTATGCATGGCCCCTCATCCCTATCCTTTTATGCATGGCTCCTCATCCCTATCCTTGTTTGCATGTACCCATGAAAAAACATAGAAAAAGTAAACTATTACACTTACCTTCCTGCGCTCCCCCTCAGCGTCTTGTTCCGGTGCTAGCAGCTGCTTTATGCTTGTAAGCAGTGCATGGCAGGGATGACATGCACTGCTTACAAGCAGAGCATGGTTGCCAGAATACTCACTGCTCTCCATGCTGCGATTATGTGCATGGAGGGGACTGAGTATTCATTGCTACTAAATAGTACGCAGAGCATTGGCCGCAGCTGCTGGGCGGTCACGTGTGCCCACTGCTTAAAAGAGTGCAAGTGAGAGTGGGGAGAAGTGAATATTAATTTCTCCTAAGTAGCAGGCACATGTGACTGCTCGGCTGCAGGAGCCGGCTGCTGCTGCTGAGTCCTGTGACCCGCTGCTCTGCGCTGCCGCTCTCCCTCCATGTTCTGGACCCTCACTCGAGTATAAGCTGAAAATTTACTGAAAAAGTTGGTTTATACTCGAGTATATATGGTATTAATATATATGTATATAATTTGGGGGGGGGGCCTTCTTTCCCTTCATTTGTCAGTAGCTAACATGACAGTTTCAGAACCCAACTAGAAAGTCAAGTAAAGATGTGAAAGCAAACCATTATACAATTTTAATTATTTGCACTGATCTTGATCAGAATGTTTGAGCCCACCTGCCACAACAATGCAACCTCATTTAGATGGGTCCCAACACTACACTGCATATATACTGTATGTCTCTCTCAGTTTAGGCTTACAAAATGAACAAAAAATGCAACATGACAAGAGAAAACATGGAAGTGCTTTGTTTAATTTGCTCATAACAGCTTTTCCTGACCCACTGGATTTAATAGTCAAGCTTCCTCATTGTATAAAATGAAAAAGTATATATACCCCAATCTATGGTGAAAAATGTAGCAACTGCTATGCAAAATGACCTAGCTGCAACGTTTTATACGTTTCAGAAAGCTGTTGCAACTCATTTGTTGAAGACTTAATTTCATTAGACTTACCCGTGCCACTGTAGATGCCATTATCTAATACCATTCTATACATAGTTTTTATACATATTAGTCCATATAAACTTTACCAGAACACATTCAAAAATCTGATACCACCAAAAGGCCCCAAAGAATATTATTCAGGGCACAGAATGTTTAGTTCAAACATATAAATTTTATTGATCCATAAGAACAACTTTATAAAAAACACATACAGGTCCTTCTCAAAAAATTAGCATATAGTGTTAAATTTCATTATTTACCATAATGTAATGATTACAATTAAACTTTCATATATTATAGATTCATTATCCACCAACTGAAATTTGTCAGGTCTTTTATTGTTTTAATACTGATGATTTTGGCATACAACTCCTGATAACCCAAAAAACCTGTCTCAATAAATTAGGATATTTCACCCATCCAATCAAATAAAAGTGTTTTTTAATAACAAACAAAAAAACCAACAAATAATAATGTTCAGTTATGCACTCAATACTTGGTCGGGAATCCTTTGGCAGAAATGACTGCTTCAATGCGGCGTGGCATGGAGGCAATCAGCCTGTGACACTGCTGAGATGTTATGGAGGCCCAGGATGCTTCAATAGCGGCCTTAAGCTCATCCAGAGTGTTGGGTCTTGCGTCTCTCAACTTTCTCTTCACAATATCCCACAGATTCTCTATGGGGTTCAGGTCAGGAGAGTTGGCAGGCCAATTGAGCACAGTAATACCATGGTCAGTAAACCATTTACCAGTGGTTTTGGCACTGTGAGCAGGTGCCAGGTCGTGCTGAAAAATGAAATCTTCATCTCCATAAAGCATTTCAGCCGATGGAAGCATGAAGTGCTCCAAAATCTCCTGATAGCTAGCTGCATTGACCCTGCCCTTGATGAAACACAGTGGACCAACACCAGCAGCTGACATGGCACCCCACACCATCACTGACTGTGGGTACTTGACACTGGACTTCAGGCATTTTGGCATTTCCTTCTCCCCAGTCTTCCTCCAGACTCTGGCACCTTGATTTCCGAATGACATGCAAAATTTGCTTTCATCAGAAAAAAGTACTTGGGACCACTTAGCAACAGTCAAGTGCTGCTTCTCTGTAGCCCAGGTCAGGCGCCTCTGCCGCTGTTTATGGTTCAAAAGTGGCTTTACCTGGGGAATGCGGCACCTGTAGCCCATTTCCTGCACACGCCTGTGCACGGTGGCTCTGGATGTTTCCACACCAGACTCAGTCCACTGCTTCCTCAGGTTCCCCAAGGTCTGGAATCGGTCCTTCTCCACAATCTTCCTCAGGGTCCGGTCTCCTCTTCTCGTTGTACAGCGTTTTCTGCCACATTGTTTCCTTCCAACAGACTTACCATTGAGGTGCCTTGATACAGCACTCTGGGAACAGCCTATTTGTTGAGAAATTTCTTTCTGGGTCTTACCCTCTTGCTTGAGGGTGTCAATGATGGCCTTCTTGACATCTGTCAGGTCGCTAGTCTTACCCATGATGGGGGTTTTGAGTAATGAACAAGGCAGGGAGTTTATAAAAGCCTCAGGTATCTTTTGCATGTGTTTAGAGTTAATTAGTTGATTCAGAAGATTAGGGTAATAGGTCGTTTAGAGAACCTTTTCTTGATATGCTAATTTATTGAGACAGGTTTTTTGGGTTATCAGGAGTTGTATGCCAAAATCATCAGTATTAAAATAATAAAAGACCTGACAAATTTCAGTTGGTGGATAATGAATCTATAATATATGAAAGTTTAATTGTAATCATTACATTATGGTAAATAATGAAATTTAACACTATATGCTAATTTTTTGAGAAGGACCTGTATAATACAAAAAATTGTGCAAGTACCTCCAATCCAAGAAAACAACAATTGATATGTGCTTAATAGTTACACCTGACATACATGCTGACCTTAATTTAAGACCGTGTTATGAGTCAGATTGTTGCATGACAATGCTATGCAGGCTCTAGATTATTATTGCAAGGTGACTGTTTTAATATGAACTTTCTAAAGTGCCAATGTGCCTAGGTACCTATCTGCATGCTGGGATTTTGCGGCCAGGATCCACTGTGATACTGCCAATATATATATATATATATATACGAGTAGTAAATACAGCACTACTTCTTTAGCTCATGCCCTAATGAAAAATCCCTTCATAATGCGCACATGCCTAGTTAGAACTTTAAGATGGTAAGTATAGAGCATAAAAACATATTCACCTTGCTGGAGCACACTCAATAGAAACCCCTACGCGCGTTTCGATTGTATCTTCATCCGGGGGCGAAGATACAATCGAAACGCGCGTAGGGGTATCATTCTATACATAGGTAGAAGGTTTGCCAGCGCAAATGAAGAAATCCACTGCCCCCACATATACAAAAAGTCACCACCTCTGTGATACATGTGCATGCGCTAATCTGCGGTGACAGCAATGCACAAGCTAGCATTCACAAAGAAGGAAACAGCACCATAGAGGTGCTAAAATAAACTGAAACAATTTATTATTATTATTATTATTATTATTATTATTTTAAAGTGTTTTCTTTTGAGGCTATTGTTTTCACTAAATGTCTTTTATTAATTACTAGATGGTGGCCCGATTCTAACGCATTGGGTATTCTAGAATATGCATGTCCACGTGGTATATTGCCCAGCCACGTAGTATATTGCCCAGCCACATAGTATATTGCCCAGCCACATAGTATATTGCCCAGCCACATAGTATATTGCCCATCCACATAGTATATTGCACAGCCCACGTAGTATATTGCCCAGCCACATAGTATATTGCCCAGCTACGTAGTATATTGCACAGCCCACGTAGTATATTGCCCAGCCACATAGTATATTTCCAAGCTACATAGTATATTGCACAGCCCACGTAGTATATTGCCCAGTCACGTAGTATATTGCCCAGCCATGTAGTATATTGCCCAGCCACGTAGTATATTGCCCAGCCACATAGTATATTGCCCAGTTACAAAGTATATTGCCCAGTTACATAGTATATTGCCCAGTGACGTAGTATATTGGCCAGCTACATAGTATATTGCCCAGTGACGTAGTATATTGCCCAGCCACTTAGTATATTACGTATCCACGTAGTATATTGCACAGCGATGTAGTATACAGCACAGAGCCATGTAGTATATTGCCCAGTTACGTAGTATACAGCACAGAACCACGTAGTATATTGCTCAGCCACGTAGTATATTGCCCAGCTATGTAGTATATTGCCCAGCCACATACAGTGGGGCAAAAAAGTATTTAGTCAGTCAGCAATAGTGCAAGTTCCACCACTTAAAAAGATGAGAGGCGTCTGTAATTTACATCATAGGTAGACCTCAACTATGGGAGACAAACTGAGAAAAAAAAATCAAGAAAATCACATTGTTTGTTTTTTTATCATTTTTTTTGCATGTTATGGTGGAAAATAAGTATTTGGTCAGAAACAAACAATCAAGATTTCTGGCTCTCACAGACCTGTAACTTCTTCTTTAAGAGTCTCCTCTTTCCTCGACTCATTACCTGTAGTAATGGCACCTGTTTAATCTTGTTATCAGTATAAAAAGACACCTGTGCACACCCTCAAACAGTCTGACTCCAAACTCCACTATGGTGAAGACCAAAGAGCTGTCAAAGGACACCAGAAACAAAATTGTAGCACTGCACCAGGCTGGGAAGACTGAATCTGCAATAGCCAACCAGCTTGGAGTGAAGAAATCAACAGTGGGAGCAATAATTAGAAAATGGAAGACATACAAGACCACTGATAATCTCCCTCGATCTGGGGCTCCACGCAAAATCCCACCCCGTGGGGTCAGAATGTTCACAAGAACGGTGAGCAAAAATCCCAGAACCACGCGGGGGGACTTAGTGAATGAACTGCAGAGAGCTGGGACCAATGTAACAAGGCCTACCATAAGTAACACACTACGCCACCATGGACTCAGATCCTGCAGTGTCAGACGTGTCCCACTGCTTAAGCCAGTACATGTCTGGGCCCGTCTGAAGTTTGCTAGAGAGCATTTGGATGATCCAGAGGAGTTTTGGGAGAATGTCCTATGGTCTGATGAAACCAAACTGGAACTGTTTGGTAGAAACACAACTTGTCGTGTTTGTAGGAAAAAGAATACTGAGTTGCATCCATCAAACACCATACCTACTGTAAAGCATGGTGGTGGAAACATCATGCTTTGGGGCTGTTTCTCTGCAAAGGGGCCAGGACGACTGATCCGGGTACATGAAAGAATGAATGGGGCCATGTATCGTGAGATTTTGAGTGCAAACCTCCTTCCATCAGCAAGGGCATTGAAGATGAAACGTGGCTGGGTCTTTCAACATGACAATGATCCAAAGCACACCGCCAGGGCAACGAAGGAGTGGCTTCGTAAGAAGCATTTCAAGGTCCTGGAGTGGCCTAGCCAGTCTCCAGATCTCAACCCTATAGAAAACCTTTGGAGGGAGTTGAAAGTCCGTGTTGCCAAGCGAAAAGCCAAAAACATCACTGCTCTAGAGGAGATCTGCATGGAGGAATGGGCCAACATACCAACAACAGTGTGTGGCAACCTTGTGAAGACTTACAGAAAACGTTTGACCTTTGTCATTGCAAACAAAGGATATATTACAAAGTATTGAGATGAAATTTTGTTTCTGACCAAATACTTATTTTCCACCATAATATGCAAATAAAATGTTAAAAAAACAGACAATGTGATTTTCTGGATTTTTTTTTCTCAGTATGTCTCCCATAGTTGAGGTCTACCTATGATGTAAATTACAGACGCCTCTCATCTTTTTAAGTGGTGGAACTTGCACTATTGCTGACTGACTAAATACTTTTTTGCCCCACTGTATGTTACAGGTTAAAAAGTAAAAAATAAACATACTCACCTACCCCTTGTAGTTCTGTCACCGCGCAGCAGCTTCCGGTCCCAGGGTGTGATAACGTCGCGGTCACATGACCGTGACATCATGGCAGGTCCTTGTCGCATACCCTCATTGCCACCGGAACCTGCCGGTTGCATGGAGCGGTCACCGGAGCATCGCGAGGAGTGGGAAAGGCAGCGGAAGGTGAGTATATAATGATTTTTTATTTTTTTAATTATTTTTAACATTAGATGTTTTTACTATTGACGCTGCATAAGCAGCGTCAATAGTAAAAACTTGGTCACGCAGGGTTAATAGCGGCGGTAACGGAGTGAGTTACCCGCGGCATAATGCGGTCCGTTGCTGCCGGCATTAACCCTATGTGAGCGGTGACTGGAGGAGAGTATGCTGGCACCGGTGTTGTGAATTCTGCTCTTGGGCTCCCTCCGGTGGTTGTTGATGGTAATGCAGTTATTCCTGAGCAGCAGTCTTGGACAGTTGTTTCTGCTAACTGCAATTCGGACTGGGGTATTTAGCTGTGCAGGACTCATTAGTCCTTGCCAGTAGTCAATGTTCCTTTTGAAGTGTTGGTCCTCTGCCTGGCCCCTCCTGCTTGCTGCCAATTCAGCTAAGATAAGTGTTTTCTTCATTTTTTTAGACACACTGCTGTGTGTTTATTTTCTGTGCTTATCTTGTTTCTATTTTGTTCCTGCTAGACTGTGCCTGTTGTTTTTCTCAGTCTAGTTGGACTCGCTGGAGTCACAGATATACTCTCCACATCTTTAGTTAGGTGGTGGAGTTTTTGTATTTTTCTGCTGTGGATATTTTGTAGTGTTTTATGCTGACCGCATAGTATCCTGTACTTTCCTTTCCTATCTAGGTAGAAGTGGCCTCCTTTGCTTATCCCTGTTTTCTATCTGCGTGTGTCTTTTCCTCTCCTACTCACAGTCATTATTTGTGGGGGGCTACCTATCCTTTGGGGGTCTACTCTGAGGCAAGAGAGTTTTCCTATTTCCATCTTTAGGGATATTTAGTCCTTAGGCTGTGTCGAGGTGTCTAGGTCTGGTTAGGCACACCCCACGGCTACTTTTAGTTGCGGTGATAGGATCCGGGGTTGCGGTCAGTAAAGTTACCACTGCTCCAGCGAAGGTCTTTTCATGCTGCTCCAAGGCCACCTGATCATAACAGTACTACTGGCCAACAATGAGTTAATTGCATCTCAGAAGAAGGGGGGAAAGATCTTGAGCCATTTTTTTCCTTCAGTCTGTTTTGTCTTATCCTCCCTCTTTATCTCTGGGTGGCTGAAGAGCCTTGTGCTAGCATGAGTGTTCAGGAATTAGCTTCTCGTGTAGACCAGCTTGCTGCTAGAGTACAGGGTATTTCTGATTACATTGTTCAGACTTCTGCTTTAGAACCGAAGATACCTACTCCTGATTTGTTTTTTGGTGACAGGTCCAAATTTTTGAGTTTTAAAAACAACTGTAAACTGTTTTTTGCATTGAAACCTCGATGCTCCGGGGATTCCATTCAACAAGTTAAGATCATCATTTCCCTGCTGCGTGGTGATCCACAGGATTGGGCATTTTCCCTGGAATCTGGGGATCCTGCTTTGCTTAATGTAGACTCCTTCTTTCAGGCGTTAGGATTACTGTATGATGAACCTAATTCGGTGGATCAAGCTGAGAAGACCTTGTTGACCGTGTCTCAGGGTCAAGAGGCGGCAGAATTGTATTGTCAGAGATTCAGAAAATGGTCTGTATTGACTAAATGGAATAATGATGCTTTGGCGGCAATTTTCAGAAAGGGTATTTCTGAATCCGTTAAAGATGTTATGGTGGGGTTTCCCACACCCTCCAATCTGAGTGATTCTATGTCTCTGGCCATTCAGATTGATCGGTGCTTGCGGGAGCGCAGAACTGTGCGCGCTATGGCGTTATCCTCAGAGCAAATTCCTGAGCCAATGCAGTGTGATAGGATTCTGTCTAGAACGGAACGACAAGGTTTCAGATGTCAGAATAGGTTGTGTTATTATTGTGGCAACGCTTCCCATGTCATTTCTGTCTGCCCTAAGCGAACCAAGAGGATCGCCAGTTCATCTACCATCAGTACTGTACAACCTAAATTTCTGTTATTTGTGTCCTTGATCTGTTCATTGTCATCATTTCCTGTTATGGCGTTTGTGGATTCAGGCGCCGCCTTGAACTTAATGGACTTTGAGTTTGCCAGGCGTTGTGGTTTTCCCTTGCAGCCTTTGCAGAACCCCGTTCCTTTAAGGGGCATTGATGCTACACCCTTGGCTAAAAATAGGCCCCAGTTTTGGACACAGGTGGCCATGCGCATGGCGCCAGCCCATCAGGAGGATTGTCGATTTCTGGTGTTGCATAATTTGCATGATGCTATCATGCTGGGTTTTCCATGGTTGCAAGTACATAATCCTGTTTTGGATTGGAAGTCCATGTCTGTGACTAGTTGGGGTTGTCAGGGGGTTCATAATGATGTTCCTCTGATCTCTATCGCCTCTTCTCCCTCTTCTGAAATTCCGGAGTTTTTGTCTGATTTTCAGGATGTATTCGATGAGCCCATGTCCAGTTTCCTTCCACCACACAGGGACTGCGATTGTGCTATTGACTTGATTCCAGGCGGTAAGTTTCCTAAGGGCCGACTTTTCAACCTGTCTGTACCTGAACATACCGCCATGCGGAGCTATATTAAGGAGTCTTTGGAGAAAGGGCATATTCGGCCATCTTCTTCACCATTGGGAGCAGGGTTCTTTTTTGTTGCTAAAAAAGATGGTTCCTTAAGACCCTGTATTGATTATCGCCTCTTGAATAAGATCACGGTCAAGTTTCAATATCCTTTACCTTTGCTTTCCGATTTGTTTGCTAGGATTAAGGGAGCTAGTTGGTTTACTAAGATTGACCTTCGGGGGCTTATAATCTTGTTCGTATTAAGCAGGGTGATGAATGGAAAACTGCGTTTAACACGTCCGAGGGCCATTTTGAATACCTTGTGATGCCATTTGGACTCTCTAATGCTCCATCTGTTTTTCAGTCCTTCATGCATGAAATCTTCCGGGATTATCTTGATAAATTCCTGATTGTATATTTGGACGATATTTTGATTTTTTCTGATGATTGGGAGTCTCATGTGCAGCAGGTTAGGATGGTATTTCAGATCCTTCGTGACAATGCCTTGTTTGTGAAAGGGTCTAAGTGTCTTTTTGGGGTGCAGACGGTTTCCTTTTTGGGCTTTATTTTTTCTCCCTCATCTATAGAGATGGATCCGGTTAAGGTTCAGGCCATTCATGATTGGATTCAGCCCACATCCGTGAAGAGCCTTCAGAAATTTTGGGGTTTTGCAAATTTTTATCGCCGTTTCATTGCTAATTTTTCCAGCGTGGTTAAACCCTTGACTGATTTGACGAAGAAGGGCGCTGATGTGGTGAATTGGTCCCCTGCGGATGTCTCTGCCTTTCAGGAACTTAAGCATCGTTTTACTTCTGCTCCTGTGTTGCATCAACCGGATGTTTCTCTTCCATTTCAGGTTGAGGTTGACGCTTCTGAGATTGGGGCAGGGGCTGTTTTGTCTCAGAGGGATCCTGTTGGTTCCTTATTGAAACCGTGTGCCTTCTTTTCCCGTAAGTTTTCGCCTGCTGAACGCAATTATGATGTCGGCAATCGGGAGTTGTTGGCTATGAAGTGGGCGTTAGAGGAGTGGCGACATTGGCTTGAGGGAGCTAAGCACCGTATTGTGGTCTTGACCGATCATAAGAATCTGATTTACCTCGAGTCTGCCAAACGGTTGAATCCTAGACAGGCTCGATGGTCCTTGTTTTTTTCTCATTTTGATTTCGTGGTCTCGTACCTTCCGGGTTCTAAGAATATTAAGGCTGATGCCCTCTCTAAGAGTTTTTTGCTTGATTCTCCTGAGGTCTTGGAACCAGTCGGTATTTTGAAGGAAGGGGTGGTCCTTTCTGCCATTTCTCCTGATTTACGACGGGTTCTTCAGAAATTTCAGGCTGACAAACCTGATCGTTGTCCTGTGGGGAAGCTGTTTGTTCCTGACAGATGGACTAGTAGAGTGATTTTTGAGGTTCACTGTTCTGTGTTGGCTGGTCATCCTGGCATTTTTGGTACCAGAGACTTGGTTGGTAGGTCATTTTGGTGGCCCTCTTTATCGCGTGATGTGCGGTCTTTTGTGCAGTCCTGTGGGACTTGTGCGCGGGCCAAGCCTTGGTGCTCCCGTGCTAGTGGGTTGCTTTTGCCATTGCCGGTCCCTGAGAGGCCCTGGACGCATATTTCTATTGATTTTATTTCCGATCTTCCTGTTTCCCAGAGGATGTCGGTTATCTGGGTTGTTTGTGACCGATTTTCTAAGATGGTTCATTTGGTGCCTTTGCCTAAATTGCCTTCTTCTTCTTATTTGGTTCCGTTGTTTTCTCAGCATGTGGTCCGTTTACATGGTATTCCTGAGAATATTGTGTCCGACAGAGGTTCCCAGTTTGTTTCTAGGTTTTGGCGGGCCTTTTGTGCTAGGCTGGGCATTGATTTGTCTTTTTTTTCTACATTTCATCCTCAGATGAATGGCCAGACCGAGCGTACTAATCAGACTTTGGAGACTTATTTGAGATGCTTTGTGTCTGCTGATCAGGATGATTGGGTGGCCATTGGCCGAGTTTGCCCTTAATAATCGGGCTAGTTCGGCTACTTTGGTTTCGCCTTTTTTTTGCAATTTTGGTTTTCATCCTCGTTTTTCTTCTGGGCAGGTTGAGTCTTCTGACTTTCCTGGTGTGGATTCTGTGGTTGACAGGTTGCAGCAGATTTGGGCTCAGGTGGTGGACAATTTGGTGTTGTCTCAGGAGGAGGCTCAATGTTTTGCTAACCGATGTCGCTGTGTTGGTTCCCGGCTTCGGGTTGGGGATCTGGTTTGGTTATCTTCCCGTCATGTTCCTATGAAGGTTTCTTCTCCTAAGTTTAAGCCTCGGTTTATTGGTCCTTATAGGATTTCTGAGATTATTAATTCGGTGTCTTTTTGTCTGGCGCTTCCGGCCTCTTTTGCTATCCATAATGTCTTCCATAGATCTTTGTTGCGGAAATATGTGGAGCCCGTTGTTCCCTCTGTTGATCCTCCGGCCCCTGTGTTGGTCGATGGGGAGTTGGAATATGTGGTTGAGAAGATTTTGGAATCTCGATTTTCGAGGCGGAAGCTTCAGTACCTTGTCAAATGGAAGGGTTATGGCCAGGAGGATAATTCTTGGGTTTCGGACTCTGATGTCCATGCCGCTGATTTGGTTCGTGCCTTTCATCTTGCTCGTCCTGACCGGCCTGGGGGCTCTGGTGAGGGTTCGGCGACCCCTCCTCAAGGGGGGGGTACTGTTGTGAATCCTGCTCTTGGGCTCCCTCCGGTGGTTGTTGATGGTAATGCAGTTATTCCTGAGCAGCAGTCTTGGACAGGTGTTTCTGCTAATTGCAATTCGGACTGGGGTATTTAGCTGTGCAGGACTCATTAGTCCTTGCCAGTAGTCAATGTTCCTTTGGAAGTGTTGGTCCTCTGCCTGGCCCCTCCTGCTTGCTGCCAATTCAGCTAAGATAAGTGTTTTCTTCATTTTTTTAGACACACTGCTGTGTGTTTATTTTCTGTGCTTATCTTGTTTCTATTTTGTTCCTGCTAGACTGTGCCTGTTGTTTTTCTCAGTCTAGTTGGACTCGCTGGAGTCGCAGATATACTCTCCACATCTTTAGTTAGGTGGTGGAGTTTTTGTATTTTTCTACTGTGGATATTTTGTAGTGTTTTATGCTGACCACATAGTATCCTGTACTTTCCTTTCCTATCTAGGTAGAAGTGGCCTCCTTTGCTTATCCCTGTTTTCTCTCTGCGTGTGTCTTTTCCTCTCCTACTCACAGTCATTATTTGTGGGGGGCTACCTATCCTTTGGGGGTCTACTCTGAGGCAAGAGAGTTTTCCTATTTCCATCTTTAGGGATATTTAGTCCTTAGGCTGTGTCGAGGTGTCTAGGTCTGGTTAGGCACACCCCACGGCTACTTTTAGTTGCTGTGATAGGATCAGGGGTTGCAGTCAGTAAAGTTACCACTGCTCCAGCGAAGGTCTTTTCATGCTGCTCCAAGGCCACCTGATCATAACACACCGGGCAGTGACTGCGGGGAGGAAGGAGCGGCCATTTTCTTCCGGAGTGTGCCCATCGCTGATTGGTCGTGGCTGTTTTGCGGCCACCAATCAGCGACTTGGATTCCATGACAGACAGAGGCCACGACCAATGAATATCCATGACAGACAGACAGAAGGACCGAAAGACGGAAGTGACCCTTAGACAATTATATAGTAGAAGCTAACTTTTTGTGATTGCCTTTTATTGCTGTGATTGTTTTTCTCACATACATTATCTTATAGAGTAATGGCATTAACCTAATGTTATTGATTATGTGGCATACATAAGATAGAGCTAGATTTTGTAGTTTCTGTGAAATATTAAAATATGGGAGTCCTCAGTGGTTGATACTAGGGTTGAGCGAAACGGGTCGGCCACTTTCAGAAGTCGCCGACTTTTGGCAAAGTCGGGTTTCATGAAACCCGACCCGACCCCTGTGTGGGGTCGGCCATGAAGTCGGCGATCTTCTGAATCTGGAATCGGAATTCCGATACCGATTCCCGATATGTTTAAGATATCGGGAATTGGTATCGGAATTCAGATTTAAGTGTAAAATAAAGAATAAAAATAAAAAATATCGCTATACTTACCCTCTGACACGCCCTGGTACTAACCGGGAACCTTCCTTCCTTCGAATCAGCGCTTTCAGGACCTTGCAGTGACGTCGCGGTGACGTCGCGGCTTGTGATTGGTCGCGCGACCGCCCATGTGACTGCCGCGTGACCAATCAGAAGCCGTGATGTCACCGCGACGTCACCAAAGGTCCTGGAAGCGCTGATTCTTAGGAAGGAAGGCTGCCGGAAAGAAGCAGGGCACGTCCGAGGGTGAGTATATTCCTATTAGGTATATACTCACCCTCGGAGGCGCCCTGCTTCTTTCTGGCAGCCTTCCTTCCTAAGAATCAGCGCTTCCAGGACCTTCGGTGACGTCGCGGCTTGTGATTGGTCGCGCGACCGCCCATGTGACCGCCGCGCATCCAATCAGAAGCCGTGACGTCACCGCGACGTCACCGAAGGTCCTGGAAGCGCTGATTCTTAGGAAGGAAGGCTGCCGGAAAGAAGCAGGGCGCGTCCGAGGGTGAGTATATTCCTAATAGGTATATACTCAGCCTCGGACACACCCTGCTTCTTTCCGGCAGCCTTCCTTCCTAAGAATCAGCGCTTCCAGGACCTTCGGTGACGTCGCGGTGACGTCACGGCTTCTGATTGGTCGCGCGGTGGTCACATGGGCGGCCGCGCGACCAATCACAAGCCGCGACGTCACCGCGACGTCACCGCAAGGTCCTGAAAGCGCTGATTCGAAGGAAGGAAGGTTCCCGGTTAGTACCAGGGCGCGTCAGAGGGTAAGTATAGCGATATTTTTTATTTTTATTCTTTATTTTACACTTAAATATGGATCGCAGGGCCTGAAGGAGAGTTTCCTCTCCTTCAGACCCTGGGAACCATTGGAAACCCAATGCACTGCATTGGGTTTCGAGTTTCGGCCGACCCCGACCCCGACTTTTTTATAGGATCGGCCGATTTCACTCGACCCGACTTTTGAAAAAGTCGGGTTTCGTGAAACCCGACCCGATCCTATAAAAGTAAAGTTCGCTCAACCCTAGTTGATACTTTTTAATAGCAAACTGAAAAATGGTAACAAATAGCAGCTTTCAAGACTACTCAGGTCTCTTCATCAGGCATAGTATCTGATGGGGAGACCTGAGTAGTCTTCAAAGCTGCTATTTGTTTCCATCTTTTCATTTAGCTATTAAAAAGTATAACCACTGAGGACTCCAGCTTTGATAGTCAGCTTGAGGGGTACAAAACATCTTTTCTTTGGTAAGTATCATTCCTTACTCCCTGTCATCATGATTTATGGGTATTAATTGTGTCTGCAGCTGACTATCAAAGCTGGTTGTTGTTCTTACTAGTGTGTGTCCTGCCTACATGTGTGGCATGGCTGCTGACCAGAAGATATCTAAGGAATTTCTATTTATCTGCAGGGAATCCTAGGGTCAGCCGCCGTTGAGTGGGGGCGCCATATCCGCTGAAAAGTAGGGTGCCAACCTCCACTGATAGGCAGGTTACTCATCAATAGGTGACAGAGGTAGTGAGGTTTAGTTTTTAAACACGAGCACTGTTTTGTTCACACCTTGTTGTCCTTGTCCGTGTACTTCACCCTGCCACATTCCAACCAATATAGTTACACTTATCAGCATTTAAAGTGTATATACTATATACTGCCCGCTTGGCCCTGTCTAACCACTCTGGTTCTGGCTGAGTATACAAGTGACACCTATATAGGGTTCATTGTAGGAGTCACAGGGTCAGCCGACGGTGAGAGGGGGCGCCAATCTCGTTTTTGTGTGTAGGGTGCCAACTAGGGTTGAGCGAAACGGATCGTTCATTTTCAAAAGTCACCGACTTTTGGCACAGCCGGGTTTCACGAATCCCGACCCGACCCCTGTGTGGGGTCGGCCATGCGGTACGCGACTTTCGCGCCAAATTCGCGTTTCAATGACGCTAAAAGCGCCATTTCTCAGCCAATGAAGGTGGACGCAGAGTGTGGGCAGCGTGATGACATAGGTCCTGGTCCCCACCATCTTAGAGAAGGGCATTGCAGTGATTGGCTTGCTGTCTGCGGCGTCACAGGGGCTATAAAGAGGCGTTCCCGCCGACCGCCATCTTACTGCTGCTGATCTGAGCATAGGGAGAGGCTGCTGCCACTTCGTCAGAAGCTGGGATAGCGTTAGGCAGGGTCCATTAACCACCAAACCACTTGTGCTGTAGCGATTTCCACTGTCCAACACCACCTTTTGTTTGCAGGGACAGTGGAAGCTACATTTTTTTTCCTCAGCGCAGTAGCTCATTGGGCTGCCCTAGAAGGCTCCCTGATAGCTGCATTGCTGTGTGTACGCCGCTGTGCAAACCAACTGCTTTTTTCAAAGCACAAATCCTGTTGTTCCTTCCTTTCTGCACAGCTATCTTTTTTGTTTGTCCACACTTTTGATTTAATTTGTGCAGCAGTCCACTCCTTCTTATTGCTGCCTGCCATACCTGGCTGAGATTACTGCAGCGAGAAAGTAATTGTAGGACAGTCCCTTTTTTTTTTTTTTTTTTTAATTTTCCCTAAAAAAATAAGTTGTGGGAGACAGGGGTGGATTAAGGGTAGCCAGGGCCCCGGGCTGTTCACACACTGTGGGCCCCCCCGGTCATGTGACGGGGGTCATGTGACGGGGGTCATGTGACGGGGGTCATGTGACGGGGGTCATGTGATGGGGGGGTCATGTGACGGGGGTCATGTGACGGGGGTCATGTGGCGGGGGTCATGTGGCGGGGGTCATGTGGCGGGGTCATGTGACGGGGGTCATGATATACCCGAACCAGATTATTCCAGAAAAATGGCCGGGCCCTACTCTACTGTAACCTATTCAATATTTGTTAAAATCTGCAATACAATTTAGGTATATCTTGACCAATAATATCACATACAAGGAACAAATACAACCGCACCGTGACCAGACCACAAATTACAACCACAGTGATCGAATAATATCACATACAAGGAACAAATACCACCGCACCATGTCAAGACCACATATTACCACTTGGTGACCAAATAGCACATACAAGGGACAAATACCACAACACCATTTCCAGACCACATATTACCACCACATAGTGACTGAATACTACAATACTGATCAGTAATAAAAAAAAAACAAAAAACAAACACAATACTATCACCATAAGTGCCAGTATTCACAGGAGATCTGTACTTATTATGCAGTGTCTGTGTAGAGGTAATACAGAGATCACTGGTGACATTGTACACAGGTTCTCTGTATATAGTATACAGTGTATAGTGTCAGTGTATAGGTAACACTGACTCACCAGTGACGTCTCTAGGTGAAGTCCTTCATCTTTCATCCAGCACAGACGCCATCATTTCTTCCAGCCAGGACTCGTTTCTGCAGGAAATAACACAGTTATCTCGAGCTCCGCTTGTAGAACACATTACTTAATTTTTCACGACTTCTACATTACACCACATGAAGAGAAAAAGGCGATATAGTGTCACTCTGCACAGTAACAGGACCGCCCCCCCATTTAAAACAGTATACTCAAAAAATAAAATAAATACATCACTGCAGTAATAATATCCCTTAATTAGCCCCTATGGTAATACGATTCCCCACCCCATGTATCTCATTCCTCGCTCCAGCCATATGTTCTCCCACCTGCACTCATGAGTATCCATCCTGCCCCATATGATCTCCCCATCCTGCCCCATCAGTCTCCATCGTATCCATCCTGCCCCATGATCCAATCCTGCCCCATGTCTCCAATCATGCCCCGTGTTTACATTCTGTCCATGCCTCCAGTCCTGCCCCCAGTGTGTCCAGCAATCTGCCCCAGTGTGTCCAGCAATCTGCCCCACTGTCTCCAGCAATCTGCCCCACTGTCTCCAGCAATCTGCCCCCAGTGTGTCCTCCAATCTGCCCCAGTGTCTCCAGCATTTCCCCCCAGTGTGTCCTCCAGCATTGTCCCCCAGTGTGTCCTCCAGCAATCTGCCCCACTGTCTCCAGCATTGCCCCCCAGTGTGTCCTCCAGCAATCTGCCCACAGTCTCCAGCATTGCCCCACAGTCTCCAGCATTGCCCCACTGTCTCCAGCATTGCCCCACTGTCTCCAGCATTGCCCCACTGTCTCCAGCATTGCCCCACTGTCTCCAGCATTGCCCCACTGTCCCCAGCATTGCCCCACTGTCTCCAGCAATCTGCCCCCAGTGTGTCCTCCAATCTGCCCCAGTGTCTCCAGCATTGCCCCCCAGTGTGTCCTCCAGCAATCTGCCCACAGTCTCCAGCATTGCCCCACTGTCTCCAGCATTGCCCCACTGTCTCCAGCATTGCCCCACTGTCTCCAGCATTGCCTCACTGTCTCCAGCATTGCCCCACTGTCTCCAGCATTGCCCCACTGTCTCCAGCATTGCCCCACTGTCTCCAGCATTGCCCCACTGTCCCCAGCATTGCCCCACTGTCTCCAGCATTGCCCCACTGTCCCCAGCATTGCCCCACTGTCCCCAGCATTGCCCCACTGTCTCCAGCATTGCCCCACTGTCCCCAGCATTGCCCCACTGTCTCCAGCATTGCCCCACTGTCCCCAGCATTACCCCACTGTCTCCAGCATTGCCCCACTGTCTCCAGCATTGCCCCACTGTCCCCAGCATTGCCCCACTGTCTCCAGCATTGCCCCACTGTCCCCAGCATTGCCCCACTGTCCCCAGCATTGCCCCACTGTCTCCAGCATTGCCCCACTGTCCCCAGCATTGCCCCACTGTCCCCAGCATTGCCCCACTGTCCCCAGCATTGCCCCACTGTCTCCAGCATTGCCCCACTGTCCCCAGCATTGCCCCACTGTCCCCAGCATTGCCCCACTGTCTCCAGCATTGCCCCACTGTCCCCAGCATTGCCCCACTGTCCCCAGCATTGCCCCACTGTCTCCAGCATTGCCCCACTGTCCCCAGCATTGCCCCACTGTCCCCAGCATTGCCCCACTGTCTCCAGCATTGCCCCACTGTCTCCAGCAATCTGCCCCCAGTGTGTCCTCCAATCTGCCCCAGTGTCTCCAGCATTGCCCCCCAGTGTGTCCTCCAGCAATCTGCCCCACTGTCTCCAGCATTGCCCCCAGTGTGTCCTCCAGCAATCTGCCCCAGTGTGTCCTCCAGCATTGCCCCCCAGCAATCTGCCCCAGTGTCTCCAGCATTGCCCCCCAGTGTGTCCTCCAGCAATCTGCCCCACTGTCTCCAGCATTGCCCCCAGTGTGTCCTCCAGCAATCTGCCCCAGTGTGTCCTCCAGCATTGCCCCCCAGCAATCTGCCCCAGTGTCTCCAGCATTGCCCCCCAGTGTGTCCTCCAGCAATCTGCCCCACTGTCTCCAGCATTGCCCCCAGTGTGTCCTCCAGCAATCTGCCCCAGTGTGTCCTCCAGCATTGCCCTCAGTGTGTCCTCCAACCTGCCCCAGTGTATCTAGCATTGCCCCCAGTGTGTCCTCCAGCATTGCCCCCCAGTGTGTCCTCCAGCATTGCCCCCCAGTGTGTCCTCCAACCTGCCCCAGTGTCTCCAGCATTGCCCCCCAGTGTGTCCTCCAACCTGCCCCAGTGTCTCCAGCATTGACCCCCCAGTGTGTCCAAAGTCCACCGTTTAACTGATCAAAAAAAAAAAACAGTCTCCTCACCTGTCCACGCTCCCGGCGGCGAGCTCCCTTCTGCAGCGCACACTCACCGGCGACTGACAATAACGTCAGACGCCGGCGACGTGTGCGCGCGGCCGACTTCAGCCGCCAGCCTCCAATTGGCTGGTGGCTGTTGTTGTTAACTATTGACGTGTGGGCGCGTGCCCGCACATCAATAGGAAACCGCCGCAGCGCTGCAAGGGGCCCGGTGAGCAGATGAGAAGGGGCCCGATGCGGGCCCCCTCTCTCTGCCCACCGGGTCCGGGGGCACATAAACGCCGCCCGGCGGCGGGCAGTCAGACTCACAGATGATTATCAGAGGGTTAATCTGCGGTAGCCCAGGGCCCCCCCAGACCACTGGGCCCTGGGCTACCGCCCATATTGACCCTCTGATAATCCGCCCCTGGTGGGAGATTAAGATTGGCATTTCTGCTAGAGTGCCATCCCTGTGTGTGCCATCTCTCTTAAATAGTGGGCCATAGAAAGCCTAGTGTTTTTTTTTTTTTAAATTTGGTATCTAAATTCTCCCTGAAAAAAAAAAAAAACAGTGGGAGATTAATATTTGCCTTTCTGCTTGTGTGCCAGTCCTGAGTGTGCCATCTCTCTTAAATAGTGGGCCATAGAAAGCCCCGTGTTTTTTGTTGTTTTTTAAATTTGGTTTCTAACTTCTCCCTGAAAAAATAAAAAAAACAGTGGGAGATTAATATTGGCCTTTCTGCTTGTGTGTCAGTCCTGAGTGTGCCATTTCTCTTAAATAGTGGGCCATAGAAAGCCTAGTGCTTTTTTTTTTTAAATTTGGTATCTAAATTCTCCCTGAAAAAATAAAAAAAACGGGGGAGATTAACCCCTTCCCGACCTTTGACGCATACGCTGCGTCATGAAAGTCGGTGCCATTCCGACCCATGACGCAGCATATGCGTCATGGAAAGATCGCGTCCCTGCAGATCGGGTAAAAGGGTTAACTCCCATTTCACCCGATCTGCAGGGACAGGGGGAGTGGTAGTTTAGCCCAGGGGGGGTGGCTTCACCCCCTCGTGGCTACGATCGCTCTGATTGGCTGTTGAAAGTGAAACTGCCAATCAGAGCGATTTGTAATATTTCACCTAAAAAAATGGTGAAATATTACAATCCAGCCATGGCCGATGCTGCAATATCATCGGCCATGGCTGGACACACTAATGTGCACCCACCCCACCCCTCCGATCGCCCCCCCAGCCCCCTGATCTGTGGTCCGCTCCCCTTGGTCCTGTGCTCCGCTCCCCCGTCCTCCTGCCCGCTCCCCCCGTGCTCCAATCACACCCCCGTGCTACAATCAAACCCCCCCGCACTCCGATCCCACCCCCCGCACAGCGATCCCCCCCGCACAGCGATCCCCCCCCCGTGCTCCGATCCACCCGCCCGCACAGCGATCCCCCACTCCGTGCTCCAATCCACCCCCCCGTGCTCCGACGCCCCCCCCCCCCGTGCCCTGATTTCCCCCCCCCCTTATACTTACCTGGCCTCCCGGGGACCGTTCGTCTTCTTTCCTGGGCGCCGCCATCTTCAAAAATGGCGGGCGCATGTGCAGTGCGTCCGCCGAATCTGCCGGCCGGCAGATTCGTTCCAGAGTGAATTTTGATCACTGAGATAGGTTATATCTCAGTGATCAAAATAAAAAAAAAGTAAATGACCCCCCCCCCCTTTGTCACCCCCATAGGTAGGGACAATAAAAAAAATAATTTTTTTTTTTCCACTAAGGTAGGGGTAGGGTTAGGGGTAGGGTTAGGGGTAGGGTTAGGGTTAGGGGTAGGGTTAGGGCTAGGGGTAGGGTTAGGGGTAGGGTTAGGGGTAGGGGTAGAGTTAGGGGTAGGGTTAGGGTTAGGGGTAGGGTTAGGGGTAGGGTTAGGGTTAGGGGTAGGGTTAGGGTTTCGGTATGTGCACACGTATTCTGGTCCTCTGCGGATTTTTCCGCTGCGGATTTGATAAATCCGCAGTGCTAAACCACTGCGGATTTATGGCGGATTTACCGCGTTTTTTCTGCGCATTTCAATGCGGTTTTACAACAGCGATTTTCTATTTGAGCAGTTGTAAAACCGCTGCGGAATCCGCAGAAAGAAGTGACATGCTACGGAATGTAAACCGCTGTGTTTCCGTGCAGTTTTTCTGCAGCATGTGTACAGCGATTTTTGTTTCCCATAGGTTTGCATTGAACTGTAAACTCATGGGAAACTGCTGCGGATCCGCAGCGTTTTCCGCAGCGTGTGCACATACCTTTAGAATTAGGCTATGTGCACACGGTGCGGATTGGCCGCTGCGGATCCGCAGCAGAGTTCCATCAGGTTTACAGTACTATGTAAACATATGGAAAGCCAAATCCGCTGTGCCCATGGTGCGGAAAATACCGCGCGGGAACGCTGCGTTGTATTTTCCGCAGCATGTCAATTCTTTGTGCGGATTCCGCAGCGTTTTACACCTGTTCCTCAATAGGAATCCGCAGGTGAAATCCGCACAAGAAACACTGGAAATCCGCGGTAAATCCGCAGGTAAAACGCAGTGCCTTTTACCCGTGGATTTTTCAAAAATGGTGCTGAAAAATCTCATACGAATCCGCAACGTGGGCACATAGCCTTAGGGTTAGGGTTGGGTTGGAATTAGGGTTGTGGTTAGGGTTAGGGGTGTGTTGTGGTTAGGGGTGTGTTGGGGTTAGGGTTGTGATTAGGGTTATGGCTACAGTTGGGATTAGAGTTAGGGGTGTGTTGGGGTTAGTGTTGGAGTTAGAATTGAGGGGTTACCACTGTTTAGGCACATCACGGGGTCTCCAAACGCAACATGGCGCCACCATTGATTCTAGCCAATCTTGTATTCAAAAAGTCAAATGGTGCTCCCTCACTTCCGAGCCCCGACGTGTGCCCAAACAGTGGTTTACCCCCACATATGGGGTACCAGCATACTCAGGACAAACTGCGCAACAATTACGGGGGTCCAATTTCTCCTGTTACCCTTGAGAAAATAAAAAATTGCTTGCTAAAACATCATTTTTGAGGAAAGAAAAATGATTTTTTATTTTCACGGCTCTGCGTTGTAAACGTCTGTGAAGCACTTGGGGGTTCAAAGTGCTCACCACATATCTAGATAAGTTCCTTGCGGGGTCTAGTTTCCAAAATGGGGTCACTTGTGTGGGGTTTCTACTGTTTAGGCACATCAGGGGCTCTGCAAACGCAACATGACGTCCGCAGACCATTCCATCAAAGTCTGCATTTCAAAAGTCACTACTTCCCTTCTGAGCCCCGACGTGTGCCCAAACAGTGGTTTACCCCCACACATGGGGTATCAGCGTACTCAGGAGAAACTGGACAACAACTTTTGTGGTCCAATTTCTCCTGTAACCCTTGGTAAAATAAAAAATTCTGGGCTAAAAAATTATTTTTGAGGAAAGAAAACGTATTTATTATTTTCACGGCTCTGTGTTATAAACTTCTGTAAAGCACTTGGGGGTTGAAAGTGCTCACCACATATCTAAACAAGTTCCTTTGGGGGTCTAGTTTCCAAAATGGGGTCACTTGTGTGGGGTTTCTACTGTTTAGGCACACCAGGGGCTCTGCAAACGCAACGTGACGCCCGCAGACCATTCCATCAAAGTCTGCATTTCAAAAGTCACTACTTCCCTTCTGAGCCCCCACGTGTGCCCAAACAGTGGTTTACTCCCACACATGGGGTATCAGCATACTCAGGAGAAACTGGACAACAACTTTTGGGGTCCAATTTCTCCTGTAACCCTTGGTAAAATAAAAAATTCTGGGCTAAAAAATTATTTTTGAGGAAAGAAAACGTATTTATTATTTTCACTGCTCTGTGTTATGAACTTCTGTGAAGCACTTGGGGGTTCAAAGTGCTCACCTCACATCTAGATAAGTTCCTTTCGGGGTCTAGTTTCCAAAATGGGGTCACTTGTGGGGAGGTTCTACTGTTTAGCCACATCAGGGGCTCTGCAAACGCAACGTGACGCCCGCAGAGCATTCCATCAAAGTCTGCATTTCAAAACGTCACTACTTCACTTCCGAGCCCCAGCATGTGCCTAAACAGTGGTTTACCCCCACATATTGGGTATCAGCGTACTCAGGGGAAACTGGACAACAACTTTTGGCGTCAAATTTCTCCTGTTACCCTTGGGAAAATAAAAAATTGCGGGCTAAAAATCATTTTTGAGAAAAGAATTTTTTTTTTTTTCATGGCTCTGCGTTATAAACTTCTGTGAAGCACTTGAGGGTTCAAAGTGCTCACCACACATCTAGATTAGTTCCTTTGGGGGTCTAGTTTCCAAAATGGGGTCATTTGTGGGGGATCTCTAATGTTTAGGCACACAGGGGCTCTCTAAACACGACATGGTGTCCGCTAATGATTGGAGCTAATTTTCCATTTAAAAAGCCAAATGGCGTGCCTTCCCTTCTGAGCCCTGCCGTGCGCCCAAACAGTGGTTTACCCCCACATATGGGGTATCTGCGTACTCAGGACAAACTGGACAACAACATTTGTGGTCCAATTTCTCCTATTACTATTGGCAAAATAGGAAATTCCAGGCTAAAAAAATCATTTTTGAGAAAAGAAAAATTATTTTTTATTTTCATGGCCCTGCATTATAAACTTCTGTGAAGCACCTGGGGGTTTAAAGTGCTCAGTATGCATCTAGATAAGTTCCTTGGGGGATCTAGTTTCCAAAATGGGGTCACTTGTGGGGGAGCTCCATTGCATAGGCACACAGGGGCTCTCCAAATGCGACATGGTGTCCGCTAACAAATGGAGCTAATTTTCCATTCAAAAAGTCAAAAGGCGCGCCTTCCCTTCTGAGCCCTGCCGTGTGCCCAAACAGTGGTTTACCCCCACATATGAGGTATCGGCGTACTCGGGAGAAATTGCTCAACAAATTTTAGGATCCATTTTATCCTATTGCCCATGTGAAAATGAATAAATTGAGGCGAAAAGAAATTTTTTGTGAAAAAAAAGTACTTTTTCATTTTTACGGATCAATTTGTGAAGCACCTGAGGGTTTAAAGTGCTCACTAGGCATCTAGATAAGTTCTTTGGGGGGTCCAGTTTCCAAAATGGGGTCACTTGTGGGGGAGCTCCAATGTTTAAGCACACAGGGTCTCTCCAAACGCGACATGGTGTCCGCTAACGATGGAGATAATTTTTCATTCAAAAAGTCAAATGGCGCTCCTTCCCTTCCGAGCCTTACCATGTGCCCAAACAGTGGTTTACCCCCACATGTGAGGTATCGGTGTGCTCAGGAGAAATTGCCAAACAAATTTTAGGATCCATTTTATCCTGCGGTCCATGTGAAAATGAAAAAATTGAGGCTAAAAAAATTTTTTTGTGAAAAAATAGTACTTTTTCATTTTTACGGATCAATTTGTGAAGCAGCTGGGGGTTTAAAGGTCTCATTATGCATCTAGATAAGTTCCTTGGGGCGTCTAGTTTCCAAAATGGGGTCACTTGTGGGGGAGCTCCAATTTTTAGGCACACGGGGGCTCTCCAAACTTGACATGGTGTCCGCTAAAGAGTGCAGCCAATTTTTCATTCAAAAAGTCAAATGGCGCTCCTTCCCTTCCAAGCCCTGCCGTGCGCCCAAACAGTGGTTTACCCCCACATATGAGGTATCAGCATACTCAGGACTAGGGTTGAGCGACCTTGACCTTTTTAGAGTCGAGCCGTGTTTCGCGAAACCCGACTATCTTACAAGTCGAGTCGAGTGGAATCGGCCGATTATCGCGAAAAGTCGGGTATCGCCCGAAACACGAAACCCAATGCAAGTCAATGGGGGAGCATAGTCGGCAGTGAGTGGAGGCCAGGAAAACACCTACACTGCCCATTTTAATGGCAAAAACATCTATTCTTGTTAAAGAAGCTTGTCAATCGTAATTTACCTTATAATAATTGGAAGGCATTTGAAATTGGGGGTCATTTGGCTAAAGTTGTGGGGGGTAGGGCTGGTTCAAGTAATTAGTGGGCCCAGTAAATCTGGACCACGTCACGGCAGTGGAGAAGGGAGAGGTAAGTATTTCAACTTTGCAAGTGCTGTGATCCTGAGCAAGCAGGGGGGGCCCACTCGTTGGCATTGGCACTGGCACAGGGCCCCTCAAAGTACAGCGGTGTGTTTGCATGGCGGGGGCGCCTCCCACCGGCAGCAACACTTTTGCGTACTATGAGAGGCCTTGTGCCAGTGACGTCGCCAACTAGTATTCCTCCCCCCACCTGATGAAGGAACCTGCACTTTCATCTGCACCTTCCTCTTTGTCCCCGTGTAAGGTGGTATGGTATGCAGGAAGAGGAACCTGACTTTCAGCAGGGTCACAATCTTGCTGTGTAGCGTGCACGGGGAATTTTGCGTTATGGGTCAATGTACCAGCAGACTCATCTATCACTGGCTGGGCAATGGGCAGGATGAGGAGGAAACACAGATATAGGCCCAAAGAATAAAGTGGGCTAAATGCAGTTCAACATTGGTAACACAGGACTAACCAGGGGGCATTGCAGTGGAGGACAACTGGAATGAGAGGCTGACACAGAGAGTAGGCCCAAATCAGTAAGTAGTCGAAATGCAGTTCAAAATTGGCAACCGTAGTAAACAGGCGGCACAGCTTTGTTCAGTGGAGGAGAACAGCAAGGAGTGGCAGACACCGATAGTAGGTCCCAACCCAACTAGTAGGCCAAATGCAGTCTAACATTAACAACTACTTAACGAGAGCCTGAAAATGGAATGTCAGGACAGGAAACCAGGAGAACAGCAAGGAGTGGCAGACACCGATAGTAGGCCCCAAACCAACTAGTACGCCAAATGCAGTTGTTCCGTTTAACCACAATTTAATGAGAGCCTGAAGATAGAAGTTCAGGAAAGGCAACCTGCAGAACACCTTGGAGTGTAACACACCATCTCTCTACACCCCATACCCAATTTGTAGGCCTAATGCAGCGTAGTTTCCAACAACTACTAAACGAGAGCCGGAAGATCGAAGCTCAGGAAAGGCAACCTGGAGAACACCTTGGAGTGGAACACACCATCTCTCTACACCCCATACCCAATTTGTAGGCCTAATGCAGTGTAGTTTCCAACAACTACTAAACGAGAGCATGAAGATCGAAGCATTGGCGAGGAAACCTGGGGAACATCTTGGAGTGGAACACACCATCTCTCTACACCCCATACCCAATTTATAGGCCTAATGCAGCGTAGTTTCCAACAACTACTAAACGAGAGCCAGAAGATCGAAGCTCAGGAAAGGCAACCTGGAGAACATCTTGGAGTGGAACACACCATCTCTCTACACCCCATACCCAATTTGTAGGCCTAATGCAGTGTAGTTTCCAAGAACTACTAAACGAGAGCCGGAAGATCGAAGCTCAGGAAAGGCAACCTGGAGAACACCTTGGAGTGGAACACACCATCTCTCTACACCCCATACCCAATTTGTAGGCCTAATGCAGTGTAGTTTCCAACAAGTACTAAACGAGAGCATGAAGATCGAAGCATTGGCGAGGAAACCTGGGGAACACCTTGGAGTGGAACACACCATCTCTCTACACCCCATACCCAATTTGTAGGCCTAATGCAGCGTAGTTTCCAACAACTACTAAACGAGAGCCGGAAGATCGAAGCTCAGGAAAGGCAACCTGGAGAACACCTTGGAGTGGAACACACCATCTCTCTACACCCCATACACAATTTGTAGGCCTAATGAAGTGTAGTTTCCAACAACTACTAAACGAGAGCATGAAGATCGAAGCTCAGGAAAGGCAACCTGGAGAACACCTTGGAGTGGAACACACCATCTCTCTACACCCCATACCCAATTTGTAGGCCTAATGCAGTGTAGTTTCCAACAACTACTAAACGAGAGCCGGAAGATCGGAGCTCAGGAAAGGTAACCTGGAGAACACCTTGGAGTGGAACACACCATCTCTCTACACCCCATACCCAATTTGTAGGCCTAATGCAGCGTAGTTTCCAACAACTACTAAACGAGAGCCGGGAGATCGAAGCTCAGGAAAGGCAACCTGGAGAACACCTTGGAGTGGAACACACCATCTCTCTACACCCCATACCCAATTTGTAGGCCTAATGCAGTGTAGTTTCCAAGAACTACTAAACGAGAGCCGGAAGATCGAAGCTCAGGAAAGGCAACCTGGAGAACACCTTGGAGTGGAACACACCATCTCTCTACACCCCATACCCAATTTGTAGGCCTAATGCAGTGTAGTTTCCAACAACTACTAAACGAGAGCATGAAGATCGAAGCTCAGGAAAGGCAACCTGGAGAACACCTTGGAGTGGAACACACCATCTCTCTACACCCCATACCCAATTTGTAGGCCTAATGCAGCGTAGTTTCCAACAACTACTAAACGAGAGCCGGAAGATCGAAGCTCAGGAAAGGCAACCTGGAGAACACCTTGGAGTGGAACACACCATCTCTCTACACCCCATACCCAATTTGTAGGCCTAATGCAGTGTAGTTTCCAACAACTACTAAACGAGAGCATGAAGATCGAAGCATTGGCGAGGAAACCTGGGGAACACCTTGGAGTGGAACACACCATCTCTCTACACCCCATACCCAATTTGTAGGCCTAATGCAGCGTAGTTTCCAACAACTACTAAACGAGAGCATGAAGATCGAAGCACAGGAAAGGCAACCTGGAGAACACCTTGGAGTGGAACACACCATCTCTCTACACCCCATACCCAATTTGTAGGCCTAATGCAGTGTAGTTTCCAAGAACTACTAAACGAGAGCCGGAAGATCGAAGCTCAGGAAAGGCAACCTGGAGAACACCTTGGAGTGGAACACACCATCTCTCTACACCCCATACCCAATTTGTAGGCCTAATGCAGTGTAGTTTCCAACAACTACTAAACGAGAGCCAGAAGATCGGAGCTCAGGAAAGGTAACCTGGAGAACACCTTGGAGTGGAACACACCATCTCTCTACACCCCATACCCAATTTGTAGGCCTAATGCAGCGTAGTTTCCAACAACTACTAAACGAGAGCCGGAAGATCGAAGCTCAGGAAAGGCAACCTGGAGAACACCTTGGAGTGGAACACACCATCTCTCTACACCCCATACCCAATTTGTAGGCCTAATGCAGTGTAGTTTCCAAGAACTACTAAACGAGAGCCGGAAGATCGAAGCTCAGGAAAGGCAACCTGGAGAACACCTTGGAGTGGAACACACCATCTCTCTACACCCCATACCCAATTTGTAGGCCTAATGCAGTGTAGTTTCCAACAACTACTAAACGACGAGAGCATGAAGATCGAAGCTCAGGAAAGGCAACCTGGAGAACACCTTGGAGTGGAACACACCATCTCTCTACACCCCATACCCAATTTGTAGGCCTAATGCAGTGTAGTTTCCAACAACTACTAAACGAGAGCCGGAAGATCGGAGCTCAGGAAAGGTAACCTGGAGAACACCTTGGAGTGGAACACACCATCTCTCTACACCCCATACCCAATTTGTAGGCCTAATGCAGTGTAGTTTCCAACAACTACTAAACGAGAGCATTAAGATCGAAGCAATGGCGAGGAAACCTGGGGCACACCTTGGGGAGGCAGACACCGTTAGTAGGCCCTACTAAAGTTGTACCCCCAATGCAGTTTTAAAATTCCTAGAGGCTGAAAACAAGACTATTGACGCTCAGCTTTTTTCAAAGGAACACAGCTGAATTGAGTGGCGCAGACAGACACAGGTAGTAGGACTTAACCCAAAAATGTGGCTCACTGCAGCTTAAAAAAGTTACAGGGGTACACAAGCAGCAGTGCTCTGGGCAGTGGAGGACAATTTCAATAGTGGACCGCAGACAGACTTTGTACGCCTACTATTAAAAAAAGGATGCTCTATGCAATTAAAAATAGGTTCCAGGGGTCCACGAGCAGCAGTGGTGTGGTCAGTGGACGAGTATTGGAAGGAGGGACCGAAGACAGGCGTAGTAGGCCTAACATAACAAAATTAGGCTGTAGACACTGTAAAATTGGTTCAAGGGGTACACGGGCAGCAGTGGTGTGGTCAGCGGAGGAAAATTGGAATTAGGGACTGCAGACAGACTTTGTAGGCTGTCCCCTGTGGACCATGCATCCAACACATTAACCCAGTGCGCCGTAATGGACACGTAACTTTTTGTGGACATGCCTACTGGTCCATGCGTCTCTTGTCAGGTGCACCTTTCTACTGTTTGATTGCCTGAGTGCTATGACAATGCAGACTTTTTCATGCCGGTGGAGGGCTGGGATGGCTTTTCTCGCAAAAGAAATGTCGACTGGGTAGCTTGAACCGTTGCACAGCGTAGTTCATCTGGGCTTTCTAAATATAAAACAAAGAAAAAAAGGAGGCTACATGCACTTTCAGCTGGGTTCCAGGGGTACACGGCCAGCATTGGTCTGGTCAGTGGAGAACTATTGGAAGGAGTGACCGCAAACAGGCATCGAAGGCCTAACATAATAACACATTGCTGTTGGCAATTTTAAATTGGTTCCAGGGGAACACGGGCAGCAGTGGCCTGGTCAGTGTAGTAGTAGTAGAAAGAACGGACCGCAGACAGGCATCGAAGGCCTAAAATAATAACACATGGCTGTAGGCAATTTTAAATTGGTTCCAGGGGTACACGGGCAGCAGTGGTGTGGTCAGTGGAGGCCTAGTGGAAGGAGTGACCGCAGACAGGCATCGAAGGCCTAAAATAAAAAAATTGGGCTGGCTGTAGGCAATTTTAAATTGGTTCCAGGGGTACACGGACAGCAGTGGTGTGGTCAGTGGAGGCCTAGTGGAAGGAGTGACCGCAGACAGGCATCGAAGGCCTAAAATAATAACACATGGCTGTAGGCAATTTTAAATTGGTTCCAGGGGTACACGGGCAGCAGTGGTGTGGTCAGTGGAGGCCTAGTGGAAGGAGTGACCGCAGACAGGCATCGAAGGCCTAAAATAAAAAAATTGGGCTGGCTGTAGGCAATTTTAAATTGGTTCCAGGGGTACACGGGCAGCAGTGGTGTGGTCAGTGGAGACCTAGTGGAAGGAGTGACCGCAGACAGGCATCGAAGGCCTAACAATAATAACACATTGCTGTTGGCAATTTTAAATTGGTTCCAGGGGAACACGGGCAGCAGTGGCCTGGTCAGTGTAGTAGTAGTAGAAAGAACGGACCGCAGACAGGCATCGAAGACCTAAAAAAAAAAAATTGGGCTGGCTGTAGGCAATTTTAAATTGGTTCCAGGGGTACACGGGCAGCAGTGGTGTGGTCAGTGGAGGCCTAGTGGAAGGAGTGACCGCAGACAGGCATCGAAGGCCTAAAATAATAACACATGGCTGTAGGCAATTTTAAATTGGTTCCAGGGGTACACGGGCAGCAGTGGTGTGGTCAGTGGAGGCCTAGTGGAAGGAGTGACCGCAGACAGGCATCGAAGGCCTAAAATAAAAAAATTGGGCTGGCTGTAGGCAATTTTAAATTAGTTCCAGGGCTACACGGGCAGCAGTGGTGTGGTCAGTGGAGGCCTAGTGGAAGGAGTGACCGCAGACAGGCTAAGAAGGCCTAAAATAAAAAAATTGGGCTGGCTGTAGGCAATTTTAAATTGGTTCCAGGGGTACACGGGCAGCAGTGGTGTGGTCAGTGGAGGCATAGTGGAAGGAGTGACCACAGACAGGCTTCGAAGGCCTAACATAACAAAAATGTCAATACAATGGTATTGTCAGTGGCAGGCATTGAAGGATGTCAGCGCATAGACTAAACATTGGTGGAGCTGTGAGATAATTTTGCAAGTGGTAGAGCACTGTTTGAGCTGGGGGGGGGGAACTGTCTTGTGGCCGGCGGTACAGGCCCAGGGCCCCTCATATTACAACGGTGTGTCTGACGTTGGGTGCGCACCACCACCGCCAGAGACACTTTATTGTACTAGGAGGGACCCAGTGGCAGTGCCGTCGACCAAAAGCGGGCACACCCACCTCTTCAGACAAACAGCACTCTCACGGGTGCTGTCGCCAAGTGTCGATACCATGGCCCCGTGTGGGGAGTTTGGCCATTTAGTGAGGTGTAAACATGTCGTATGCTGGACAATCAGGTGCAGAAAATTACGAGATTGGAAAAGGCATTCAGAATAGTCCACAGGCAAGACCTTTTCATAGGAAAGCTAGGTGTCAGCCGGGCAAGGTGGGGCAAAAGATTTCGAAATCCAGTTGTGGTTCATTTTAATGAAGGTTAGATCATCTACATTTTAGGTAGCCAGACGAGTCCTTTTTTCTGTTAGTATTGAACCTGCAGCACTGAATACTCTTTCTGATAGGACACTAGCTGCCGGGCAAGCAAGCTCCTGCAATGCATATTCTGCCAATTCTGGCCAGGTGTCTAATTTTGATGCCCAGTAATCAAATGGGAATGACGGTTGAGGGAGAACATCGATAAGGGATGAAAAATAGTTTGTAACCATACTGGACAAATGTTGTCTCCTGTCACTTTGAATTGATGCTGCAGTACCTGTCCTGTCTGCGGTCATAGCAAAATCACTCCACAACCTGGTCAGAAAACCCCTCTGGCCAACGCCACTTCTGATTTCTGCCCCTCTAACTCCTCTGGTCTGCTGGCCCCTGCAGCTCGTGTGAGAACGATCACGGGCGCTGTGTGCAGGGAATGCCAGAAGCAAACGGTCAACAAGAGTTGATTGTTTGGTTGCTAATATTAGTTCCAAGTTCTCATGTGGCATTATATTTTGCAATTTGCCTTTATAGCGAGGATCAAGGAGGCAGGCCAACCAGTAATCGTCATCGTTCATCATTTTAGTTATGCGTGTGTCCCTTTTGAGGATACGTAAGGCATAATCCGCCATGTGGGCCAAAGTTCCAGTTCTCAAATCTGCGGTTGTGCTTAGTTGAGGGGCAGTTTCAGGCAAATCCACATCGCTTGTGTCCCTCCAAAAACCAGAACCCGGCCTTGCCGCGCCACCAATTTCCAGTGGCCCCGGAAAAGCTTCCTCATTAAAAATATAATCATCCCCATCATCCTCCTCGTCCTCCTCCTCCTCTTCGCCCGCTAACTCGTCCTGTACACTGCCCTGGCCAGACAATGGCTGACTGTCATCAAGGCTTTCCTCTTCCTCAGCTGCAGACGCCTGATCCTTTATGTGCGTCAAACTTTGCATCAGCAGACGCATTAGGGGGATGCTCATGCTTATTATGGCGTTGTCTGCACTAACCAGCCATGTGCATTCCTCATAACACTGAAGGACTTGACACATGTCTTGAATCTTCGACCACTGCACACCTGACAACTCCATGTCTGCCATCCTACTGCCTGCCCGTGTATGTGTATCCTCCCACAAAAACATAACAGCCCGCCTCTGTTCGGACAGTCTCTGAAGCATGTGCAGTGTTGAGTTCCACCTTGTTGCAACGTCTATGATTAGGCGATGCTGGGGAAGGTTCAAAGAACGCTGATAGGTCTGCATACGGCTGGAGTGTACGGGCGAACGGCGGATATGTGAGCAAAGTCCACGCACTTTGAGGAGCAGGTCGGATAACCCCGGATAACTTTTCAGGAAGCACTGCACCACCAGGTTTAAGGTGTGAGCCAGGCAAGGAATGTGTTTCAGTTGAGAAAGGGAGATGGCAGCCATGAAATTCCTTCCGTTATCACTCACTACCTTGCCTGCCTCAAGATCTACAGTGCCCAGCCACGACTGCATTTCTTTCTGCAAGAACTCGGACAGAACTTCCGCGGTGTGTCTGTTGTCGCCCAAACACTTCATAGCCAATACAGCCTGCTGACGTTTGCCAGTAGCTGCCCCATAATGGGAGACCTGGTGTGCAACAGTGGCAGCTGCGGATGGAGTGGTTGTGCGACTGCGGTCTGTGGACGAGCTCTCGCTTCTGCAGGAGGACGAAGAGGAGGAGGAGGGGGTGCGAACGGCTACAGCCAACTGTTTCCTAGACCGTGGGCTAGGCAGAACTGTCCCAAACTTGCTGTCCCCTGTGGACCCTGCATCCACAACATTCACCCAGTGTGCCGTGATGGACACGTAACGTCCCTGGCCATGCCTACTGGTCCATGCATCTGTTGTCAGGTGCACCTTTGTGGTCACAGATTGCCTGAGTGCATGGACGATGCGCTCTTTAAGATGCTGGTGGAGGGCTGGGATGGCTTTTCTGGAAAAAAAGTGTCGACTGGGTAGCTCGTAGCGTGGTACAGCGTAGTCCATCAGAGCTTTGAAAGCTTCGCTTTCAACTAACTGGTAGGGCATCATCTCTAACGAGATTAGTCTAGCTATGTGGGCGTTCAAACCCTGTGTACGCGGATGCAAGGCTAAGTACTTCCTTTTTCTAACCATAGTCTCTTGTAGGGTGAGCTGGACTGGAGAGCTGGAGATTGTGGAAATAGCGGGGGTGCCGGTGGACATGGCAGACTGAGAGACGGTGGGAGATGGTATTGTTGCCGCCGGTGCCCTAGATGCAGTGTTTCCTACTACGAAACTGGTGATTCCCTGACCCTGACTGCTTTGGCCTGGCAAAGAAACCTGCACAGATACTGCAGGTGGTGCGGAAAATGGTGGCCCTACACTGCCGGAAGGGATGTTGCGTTGCTGACTAGCTTCATTGGCCGAGAGTGCTACAACCTTAAGGGACGTTTGGTAGTTAGTCCAGGCTTGCAAATGCATGGTGGTTAAATGTCTATGCATGCAACTTGTATTGAGACTTTTCAGATTCTGTCCTCTGCTTAAGGTAGTTGAACATTTTTGACAGATGACTTTGCGCTGATCAATTGGATGTTGTTTAAAAAAATGCCAGACTGCACTCTTTCTAGCATCGGATACCTTTTCAGGCATTGCAGACTGAGCTTTAACCGGATGGCCACGCTGTCCTCCAACAGGTTTTGGCTTTGCCACGCGTTTTGGGCAAGATACGGGCCCGGCAGATGGAACCTGTTGCGATGTTGATGCCTGCTGCGGCCCCTCCTCCTCCGCTTCAGAACTGCTGCCGCCTGCACCCTGTTCCCCCAATGGCTGCCAATCGGGGTCAAGAACTGGGTCATCTATTACCTCTTCTTGTAGCTCGTGTGCAACTTCGTCTGTGTCACCGTGTCGGTCGGTGGTATAGCGTTTGTGATGGGGCAACATAGTCTCATCAGGGTCTGATTCTTGATCATTACCCTGCGTGGGCAATGTTGTGGTCTGAGTCAAAGGACCAGCATAGTAGTCTGGCTGTGGCTGTGCATCAGTGCACTCCATGTCAGATTCAACTTGTAATGGGCATGGACTGTTAACTGCTTCACTTTCTAAGCCAGGGACGGTATGTGTAAAGAGCTCCATGGAGTAACCCGTTGTGTCGCCTGCTGCATTCTTCTCTGTTGTTGTTTTTGCTGAAGAGGACAAGGAAGCGACTTGTCCCTGACCGTGAACATCCACTAACGACGCGCTGCTTTGACATTTACCAGTTTCACGAGAGGAGGCAAAAGAGCTAGAGGCTGAGTCAGCAAGATAAGCCAAAACTTGCTCTTACTGCTCCGGCTTTAAAAGCGGTTTTCCTACTCCCAGAAAAGGGAGCGTTCGAGGCCTTGTGTAGCCAGACGACGAACCTGGCTCCACAGCTCCAGACTTAGGTGCAATATTTTTTTTCCCACGACCAGCTGATGCTCCACCACTACCACTACCCTCATTACCAGCTGACAATGAACGCCCCCGGCCACGACCTCTTCCACCAGACTTCCTCATTGTTTTAAAAACGTAACCAAACTAACGGTATTTGTTGCTGTCACACAACTTACACGGTGAGCTATAACTTCAGTATGATTTAGCTACCCCTTTACAGGTGAGTGAGACCACAACGAAAATCAGGCACAATGTTACACACTCTGTTGTTGGTGGCAACAAATGAGAAAGATGGCACACACGCAGGACTGTCACTGAAGCACAAATGTAAATATTAATCTCCCACTGATTTGATTTTTTTTTTTTTTCAGGGAGACTTTAGGAAAAAAAAATAATAGAATAAAATGATTTTTTCAGGAAGAATTTAGAAACCAAATAAAATAAAATGATTTTTTCAGGGAGAATTTAGAAAACAAATAAAACAAAAAAAGGCTTTCTATGGCCCACTGAGTGAGAGATGATGCACACAGGAGTCAGGAGTGGCACACAAGCCCAGAGGCCAATATTTATCTCCCACTGATTGATGTAGTGATTTTTTCAGGTAGATTTTGGAACCCAAATCAAGCTAAAAAAATAATAGGCTTTCTATGGCCCACAATTGGAGAGAGAGAGAGAGAGAGATGGCACACCCAGGAGTCAAGACTGGCACACAAGCAGAAAGGGCAATATTAATCTCCCACTGATTTGTTTTTTTTGTTTTTTTCAGGGAGACTTTAGGAAAAAAAAATAATAGAATAAAATGATTTTTTCAGGAAGAATTTAGAAACCAAATAAAATAAAATGATTTTTTCAGGGAGAATTTAGAAAACAAATAAAACAAAAAAAGGCTTTCTATGGCCCACTGAGTGAGAGATGACGCACACAGGAGTCAGGAGTGGCACACAAGCCCAGAGGCCAATATTTATCTCCCACTGATTGATTTATTGATTTTTTCAGGTAGAATTTAGAACCCAAATCAACCAAAAACATAAATAGGCTTTCTATGGCCCACTATTTGTGAGAGAGATGGCACGCTCAGGACTGGCACACAAGCCCAGAGGCCAATATTAATCTCCCACTTTTTTTTTTTGTTCCAGGGAAAATTTATAAACCCAATAAAAAAAATAATAAATAGGCTTTCTATGGCCCACTATCTGAGAGAGAGAGATGGCACGCTTAGGACTGGCACACAAGCCCAAAGGCCAATATTAATCTCCCTTTTTTTTTTCAGGGAGAATTTATAAAACCAAAAAAATAAAAATAAATAGGCTTTCTATGGCCCACTATTTGTGAGAGAGATGGCATGCTCAGGACTGGCACACAAGCCCAGAGGCCAATATTAATCTCCCACTTTTTTTTTTTTTGTTCCAGGGAAAATTTATAAACCCAATAAAAAAATAATAAATAGGCTTTCTATGGCCCACTATCTGAAAGAGAGAGATGGCACGCTTAGGACTGGCACACAAGCCCAAAGGCCAATATTAATCTCCCACTGATTGATTTATTGATTTTTTCAGGTAGAATTTAGAACCCAAATAAAGCAAAAAAAAAAAAATGGGCTTTCTATGGCCCACTGAGTGAGTGATGATGCACACAGGAGTCAGGAGTGGCGCACAAGCCCTGAGGCCAATATTTTTCTCCCACTGATTGATGTAGTGATTTTTTCAGGTAGATTTTAGAACCCAAATCAAGCAAAAAAATAAATAGGCTTTCTATGGCCCACTGACTGAGAGATGGCACACACAGGAGTCAAGAGTGGCACACAAGCCCTGAGGCCAATATTTTTCTCCCACTGATTGATGTAGTGATTTTTTCAGGTAGATTTTATAACCCAAATCAAGCAAAAAAATAAATAGGCTTTCTATGGCCCACTGAGTGAGAGATGGCACACACAGGGATGGCACTCTAGCAGAAATGTCAATCTTAATCTCCCACAAAAAAAAAAAAAAAAAAACAGGGAGTGTCCAACAATTACTATCTCCCTGCAGTAATCTCAGCCAGGTATGGCAGGCAGCAATAAGGAGTGGACTGATGCACAAATTAAATAAAAAGTGTGGACAAACAAAAAAGATAGCTGTGCAGAAAGGAAGGAACAAGAGGATTTGTGCTTTGAAAAAAGCAGTTGGTTTGCACAGCGGCGTACACACAGCAATGCAGCTATCAGGGAGCCTTCTAGGGCAGCCCAATGAGCTACAGCGCTGAGGGGGAAAAAAAAAAAAATGTAGCTTCCACTGTCCCTGCACACCGAAGGTGGTGTTGGGCAGTGGAAATCGCTACAGCACAAGCGGTTTGGTGGTTAATGGACCCTGCCTAACGCTATCCCTGCTTCTGACGAAGCGGCAGCAACCTCTCCCTAAGCTCAGATCAGCAGCAGTAACATGGCGGTCGGCGGGAACGCCCCTTTATAGCCCCTGTGACGCCGCAGACAGCAAGCCAATCACTGCAATGCCCTTCTCTAAGATGGTGGGGACCACCTTCATTGGCTGAGAAATGGAGCTTTTCGCGTCATTGAAACGCGACTTTGGCGCGAAAGTCCCGTACCGCATGGCCGACCCCGCACAGGGGTCGGATCGGGTTTCATGAAACCCGACTTTGCCAAAAGTCGGCGACTTTTGAAAATGAACGACCCGTTTCGCTCAACCCTACTCAGGACAAATTGGACAATAACTTTTGTGGTTCAGTTTCTCCTTTTACCATTGGGAAAATACAAAAATTGTTGCTGAAAAATCATTTTTGTGACTAAAAAGTTAAATGTTCATTTTTTCCTTCCATGTTGCTTCTGCTGCTGTGAAGCACCTGAAGGGTTAATAAACTTCTGGAATGTGGTTTTGTGCACCTTGAGGAGTGCAGTTTTTAGAATGGTGTCACTTTTGGGTATTTTCAGCCATATAGACCCCTCAACCTGACTTCAAATGTGAGGTGGTCCCTAAAAAAAATGGTTTTGTAAATTTCGTTGTAAAAATGAGAAATCGCTGGTCAAATTTTAACCCTTATAACTTCCTAGCAAAAAAAAATTTTGTTTCCAAAATTGTGCTGATGTAAAGTAGACGTGTGGGAAATGTTATTTATTAACTATTTTGTGTCACATACCTCTCTGGTTTAACAGAATAAAAATTCAAAATATGAAAATTGCGAAATTTTCAAAATTTTCGCCAAATTTCCGTTTTTATCACAAATAAACACAGAATTTATTGACCTAAATTTACCACTAACATGAAGCCCAATATGTCACGAAAAAACAATCTCAGAACCGCTAGGATCCATTGAAGCGTTCCTGAGTTATTACCTCATAAAGGGACACTGGTCAGAATTGCAAAAAACGGCAAGGTCTTTAAGGTCAAAATAGGCTGGGTCATGAAGGGGTTAATATTGGCCTTTCTGCTTGTGTGCCAGTCCTGAGTGTGCCATCTCTCTTAAATAGTGGGCCATAGAAAGCCTAGTGTTTTTTTTTTAATTTGGTATCTAAATTCTCCCTGAAAAAAAAAAAACAGTGGGAGATTAATATTGGCCTTTCTGCTTGTGTGCCAGTCCTGAGTGTGCCATCTCTCTTAAATAGTGGGCCATAGAAAGCCTAGTGTTTTTTTTTTAAATTTGGTTTCTAAATTCTCCCTGGAAAAATAAAAAAAAACGTGGGAGAATAATATTGGCCTTTCTGATTGTGTGCCAGTCCTGAGTGTGCCATCTCTCTTAAATAGTGGGCCATAGGAAGCCTAGTGTTTTTTTTTTTAATTTGGTTTCTAAATTCTCCCTGAAAAAATAAAAAAAACCGTGGGAGATTAATATTGGCCTTTCTGCTTGTGTGCCAATCCTGAGTGTGCCATCTCTCTTAAATAGTGGGCCATAGAAAGCCTAGTGTTTTTTGGTTTTTTTAAATTTAGTATCTAAATTCTCCCTGAAAAAAAAAAAAAAACCGTGGGAGATTAATATTGGCCTTTCTGCTTGTGTGCCAGTCCTGTGTTGTGAATTCTGTTTTCGGGCTCCCTCCTGTGGTCATGAATGGTACTTCGGCTGGTTCTGTCTATGGACTTTCTCTGATGCCTGTGGGTGTTTCTGAGTTTCCTTCTACAGGTGACGAGGCTAATTCGTTAGTGGGCTGCTCTATTTAACTCCACTTGGATCTCTGTCCGATGCCAGCTGTCAATGTTGTAGCATTGGTCTAGTTCGCTCCTGGATCTTCCTGGTTACCTGTTTCCTCCAGCAGAAGCTAAATTTTGCTTTGCTTTTTTCTTGTTTGCTATTTTTTCTGTCCAGCATGCTTATGTGAATTTTGCCTTGCTTGCTGGAAGCTCTGGGTACGCAGAGGGGCGCCTCCGCTCCGTTAGTCGGTGGGGAAGGTATTTTTCCCTGCACTCTCTGTGTGGCTTTTGTAGGGTTTTTTGCTGACTGCAAAGTGACCTTTCCTATATTCTGTCTGTTTAGTAAGTCGGGCCTCTCTTTGCTAAATCTATTTCATCTCTGTGTTTGTGATTTCATCTTACTCACAGTCAATATATGTGGGGGGCTGCCTTTTCCTTTGGGGAATTTTCTCTGAGGCAAGATAGGCTTATTTTTTCCTATCTCTAGGGCTAGCTAGTTCTGAGGCTGTGACGAGGCGCCTAGGTCATGATAGGAGCGCTCCACGGCTATTTCTAGTGTGCGTGATAGGATTAGGGATTGCGGTCAGCAGAGGTTCCAATTCCCAGAGCTTGTCCTGTATTAATGTGCTATCAGGTCTTTTCTGGTGCTCTAACTACCAAGTCCACTATTTGTCCTAACCACCAGATCATAACAGTCCTGAGTGTGCCATCTCTCTTAAATAGTGGGCCATAGAAAGCCTAGTGTTTTTTTTTATTTGGTATCTAAATTCTCCCTGAAAAAAAAAAAAGAAAACAGTGGGAGATTAATATTGGCCTTTCTGCTTGTGTGCCAGTCCTGAGTGTGCCATCTCTCTTAAATAGTGGGCCATAGGAAGCCTAGTGTTTTTTTTTTTAGTTTGGTTTCTAAATTCTCCCTGAAAAAATAAAAAAAGCCGTGGGAGATTAATATTGGCCTTTCTGCTTGTGTGCCAGTCCTGAGTGTGCCATCTCTCTTAAATAGTGGGCCATAGAAAGCCTAGTGTTTTTTTTAAATTTGGTATCTAAATTCTCCCTGAAAAAAAAAAAACAGTGGGAGATTAATATTGGCCTTTCTGCTTGTGTGCCAGTCCTGAGTGTGCCAACTCTCTTAAATAGTGGGCCATAGAAAGCCTAGTGTTTTTTTTAAATTTGGTATCTAAATTCTCCCTGAAAAAAAAAAAAACAGTGGGAGATTAATATTGGCCTTTCTGCTTGTGTGCCAGTCCTGAGTGTGCCATCTCTCTTAAATAGTGGGCCATAGAAAGCCTAGTGTTTTTTTTTTTTAAATTTGGTTTCTAAATTCTCCATGGAAAAATAAAAAAAAACGTGGGAGATTAATATTGGCCTTTCTGCTTGTGTGCCAGTCCTGAGTGTGCCATCTCTCTTAAATAGTGGGCCATAGGAAGCCTAGTGTTTTTTTTTTAATTTGGTTTCTAAATTCTCCCTGAAAAAATAAAAAAAACCGTGGGAGATTAATATAGGCCTTTCTGCTTGTGTGCCAGTCCTGAATGTGCCATCTCTCTTAACTAGTGGGCCATAGAAAGCCTAGTGTTTTTTTTTAAAATTTGGTATCTAAATTCTCCCTGAAAAAAAAACAGTGGGAGATTAATATTGGCCTTTCTGCTTGTGTGCCAGTCCTGAGTGTGCCATCTCTCTGAAATAGTGGGCCATAGGAAGCCTAGTGTTTTTTTTTTTTTAAATTTGGTTTCTAAATTCTCTCTGGAAAAATAAAAAAAAACGTGGGAGATTAATATTGGCCTTTCTGCTTGTGTGCCAGTCCTGAGTGTGCCATCTCTCTTAAATAGTGGGCCATAGGAAGCCTAGTGTTTTTTTTTTTAAATTTGGTTTCTAAATTCTCCCTGAAAAATAAAAAAAACCGTGGGAGATTAATATTGGCCTTTCTGCTTGTGTGCCAGTCCTGAGTGTGCCATCTCTCTTAAATAGTGGGCCATGGAAAGCCTAGTGTTTTTTTTTATTTGGTATCTAAATTCTCCCTTAAAAAATAAAAAAAAAACGTGGGAGATTAATATTGGTCTTTTTGCTTGTGTGCCAGTTCTGAGTGTGCCATCTCTCTTAAATTGTAGGCCATAGAAAGCCTAGTGTTTTTTTTTTTAATTGGGTATCTAAATTCTCCCTGAAAAAAAAAAAAACAGTGGGAGATTAATATTGGCCTTTCTGCTTGTGTGCCAGTCCTGAGTGTGCCATCTCTCTTAAATAGTTGTCCATAGAAAGCCTAGTGTTTTTTTTTTTTAATTTGGTTTCTAAATTCTCCCTGGAAAAATAAAAAAAAGTGGGAGATTAATATTGGCCTTTCTGCTTGTGTGCCAGTCCTGAGTGTGCCATCTCTCTTAAATAGTGGGCCATAGAAAGCCTAGTGTTTTTTTTTTAAATTTGGTATCTAAATTCTCCCTGAAAAAAAAAACAGTGGGAGATTAATATTGGCCTTTCTGCTTGTGTGCCAGTCCTGAGTGTGCCATCTCTCTTAAATAGTGGGCCATGGGAAGGCTAGTGTTTTTTTTTTAATTTGGTTTCTAAATTCTCCCTGAAAAAATTAAAAAAAACGTGGGAGATTAATATTGGTCTTTTTGCTTGTGTGCCAGTTCTGAGTGTGCCATCTCTCTTAAATTGTAGGCCATAGAAAGCCTAGTGTTTTTTTTTTAAATTTGGTATCTAAATTCTCCCTGAAAAAATAAAAAAAAACGTGGGCGATTAATATTGGCCTTTCTGCTTGTGTGCCAGTCCTGAGTGTGCCATCTCTCTTAAATAGTGGGCCATAGAAAGCCTAGTGTTTTTTTTTTTAATTTGGTATCTAAATTCTCCCTGAAAAAAAAAACAGTGGGAGATTAATATTGGCCTTTCTGCTTGTGTGCCAGTCCTGAGTGTGCCATCTCTCTTAAATAGTGGGCCATAGGAAGCCTAGTGTTTTTTTTTTTTAAATTTGGTTTCTAAATTCTCCCTGGAAAAATAAAAAAAAATGTGGGAGATTAATATTGGCCTTTCTGCTTGTGTGCCAGTCCTGAGTGTGCCATCTCTCTTAAATAGTGGGCCATAGGAAGCCTAGTGTTTTTTTTTTTAAATTTGGTTTCTAAATTCTCCCTGAAAAATAAAAAAAACCATGGGAGATTAATATTGGCCTTTCTGCTTGTGTGCCAGTCCTGAGTGTGCCATCTCTCTTAAATAGTGGGCCATGGAAAGCCTAGTGTTTTTTTTTAAATTTGGTATCTAAATTCTCCCTGAAAAAAAAAAAACAGTGGGAGATTAATATTGGCCTTTCTGCTTGTGTGCCAGTGCTGAGTGTGCCATCTCTCTTAAATAGTGGGCCATAGAAAGCCTAGTGTTTTTTTTTTTTAAATTTGGTATCTAAATTCTCCCTGGAAAAATAAAAAAAATGTGGGAGAATAATATTGGCCTTTCTGCTTGTGTGCCAGTCCTGAGTGTGCCATCTCTCTTAAATAGTGGGCCATAGGAAGCCTAGTGTTTTTTTTTTTAAATTTGGTTTCTAAATTCTCCCTGAAAAAATAAAAAAAACCGTGGGAGATTAATATTGGCCTTTCTGCTTGTGTGCCAGTCCTGAGTGTGCCATCTCTCTTAAATAGTGGGCCATAGAAAGCCTAGTGTTTTTTTTTTATTTGGTATCTAAATTCTCCCTGAAAAAAAAAACCAGTGGGAGATTAATATTGGCCTTTGTGCTTGAGTGACAGTCCTGCCTGTGTGGCATCTCTCTCATTTGGTGCCACAGAAAACAGAGTGTGTAACAGCGTGCCTGATTTTCCTTGCGGTCTCACCCACCTATAAAGGGATATCTAAATCATACAGAAGTTATAGTTCACCTTGTAAGTTGTTTGACAGTAACAAATACCGTTAGTTTGGTGACGTTTTTAAAACAATGAGGAAGTCTGGTGGAAGGGGTTCGTGGCTGTAGGCGTTCATTGCCAGCTGGTAATGATGGTAGTGGTAGTGGAGCATCGGGTGGTCGTGGGAAAAACAATATAGCACCTAAGTCTCGAGCTGTGGAGCCAGGTTCGTCGTCTGGCTACACAAGGCCTCGAACGCTCCCTTTTCTGGGAGTATGAAAACCGCTTTTAAAGCCTGAGCAGCAAGAGCAAGTTTTGGCTTACCTTGCTGACTCAGCCTCTAGCTCTTTTGCCTCCTCTTCTGAAACTGGTAAATGTAAAAGCAGCGCGTCGTTAGTGGATGTTCACGGTCAGGGACAAGTCGCTTCCTTGTCCTCTTCAGCAAAAACAGCAACAGATAAGGATGCAGCAGGTGACACAACGGGTTACTCCATGGAGCTCTTTACACATACCGTCCCTGGCTTAGAAAGTGAAACAGTTAACCGGCCATGCCCATTACAAGTTGAATCTGACATGGAGTGCACTGATGCACAGCCACAGCCAGACTACTATGCTGGTCCTTTGACTCAGACCACAACATTGCCCTTCGCAGGGTACTGATCCAGAATCAGACCCTGATGAGACTATGGTGCCCCATCACGAACGCTATACCACCGACTTACACGGTGACACAGACGAAGTTGCACACGAGGTAGAAGAGGAGGTTATAGATGACCTAGTTGTTGACCCCGATTGGCAGCCATTGGAGGAACAGGGGGCAGGCGGCAGTAGTTCTGAAGCGGAGGAGGAGGGGCCGCAGCAGGCATCAACATCGCAACAGGTTCCATCTGCCGGGCCCGTATCTGGCCCAAAACGCGTGGCAAAGCCAAAACCTGTTGGAGGACAGCGTGGCCATCTGGTTAAAGCTCAGTCTGCAATGCCTGAAAAGGAATCTGATGCTAGAAAGAGTACAGTCTGGCATTTTTTTAAACAAAATCCAATTGATCAGCGCAAAGTCATCTGTAAAAAATGTTCAACTACCTTTAGCAGAGGTCAGAATCTGAAAAGTCTAAATACAAGTTGCATGCATAGACATTTAACCACCATGCATTTTCAAGCCTGGAATAACTACCAAACGTCCCGTAAGGTTGTAGCACCCTCGGCCAATGAAGCTAGTCAGCAACGCTACATCCCTTCCATCAGTGTAAGGCCACCATTTTCCGTACCACCTGCAGTATCTGTGCAGGTTTCTTTGCCAGGCCAAAGCAGTCAGGGTCAGGGAATCACCAGTTTCGTAGTAGGAAACACTGCATCTAGGGCACCGGCGGCAACAATACCGACTCCAACCGTCTCTCAGTCTGCCATGTCCACTGGCACCCCCGCTAGTCCAACGATCTCCAGCTCTCCAGTCCAGCTCACCCTACATGAGACTCTGGTTAGAAAAAGGAAGTACTTAGCCTCGCATCCGCGTACACAGGGTTTGAACGCCCACATAGCTAGACTAATCTCGTTAGAGATGATGCCCTACCGGTTAGTTGAAAGCGAAGCTTTCAAAGCCCTGATGGACTGCGCTGTACCACGCTACGAGCTACCCAGTCGACACTTCTTTTCGAGAAAAGCCATCCCAGCCCTCCACCAGCATGTTAAAAAGCGCATCGTCCATGCACCCAGGCAATCTGTGAGTACAAAGGTGCACCTGACAACAGATGCATGGACCAGTAGGCATGGCCAGGGACGTTACGTGTCCATCACAGCACACTGGGTGAATGTGGTGGATGCAGGGTCCACAGGGGACAGCAATTTTGGGACAGTTCTGCCTAGCCCACGGTCTAGGAAACAGTTGGCTGTAGCCGTTCGCACCCCCCTCCTCCTCCTCCTCGTCCTCCTGCAGAAGCGAGAGCTCGTCCACAGACCGCAGTCGCCCAACCACTCCATCCGCAGCGCCACTGTTGCACACCAGTTGACCCATTATGGGGCAGCTACTGGCAAGCATCAGCAGGCTGTATTGGCTATGAAGTGTTTGGGCGACAACAGACACACCGCGGAAGTTCTGTCCGAGTTCTTGCAGAAAGAAACGCAGTCGTGGCTGGGCACTGTAGATCTTGAGGCAGGCAAGGTAGTGAGTGATAACGGAAGGAATTTCATGGCTGCCATCTCCCTTTCCCAACTGAAACACATTCCTTGCCTGGCTCACACCTTAAACCTGGTGGTGCAGTGCTTCCTGAAAAGTTATCCGGGGTTATCCGACCTGCTCCTCAAAGTGCACGGACTTTGCTCGCATATCCGCCGTTCGCCCGTACACTCCAGCCGTATGCAGACCTATCAGCGGTCTTAAAACCTTCCCCAGCATCGCCTAATCATAGACGTTGCAACAAGGTGGAACTCAACACTTCACATGCTTCAGAGACTGTGCGAACAGAGGCGTGCTGTTATGTATTTGTGGGAGGATACACATGCACGGGCAGGCAGTAGGATGGCAGACATGGAGTTGTCAGGTATGCAGTGGTCGAAGATACAAGACATGTGTCAAGTCCTTCAGTGTTTTGAGGAATGCACATGGCTGGATAGTGCAGACAACGCTATAATAAGCATGAGCATCCCCCTAATGCGTCAGCTGATGCAAAGTTTGACGCACATAATGGAGCAGGCGTCTGCAGCAGAGGAAGAGGAAAGCCTTGATGACAGTCAGCCATTGTCTGGTCAGGGCAGTGTACAGGATGAGGTAGCGGGCGAACAGGAGAAGGAGGACGAGGAGGATGATGGGGATGAGTATTTTTTTAATGAGGAAGCTTTTCCGGGGCCACTGGAAATTGGTGGCGTGGCAAGGCCAGGTTCTGTTTTTTTGAGGGACAGAAGTGACGTAGATTTGCCTGAAACAGCCCCTCAACCCAGCACAACCGCAAATTTGACAACTGGAACTTTGGCCCACATGGTGGATTATGCCTTATGTATCCTCAAAAGGGACACACGCATTACTAAAATGATGAACGATGACGATTACTGGTTGGCCTGCCTCCTTGATCCTCGCTATAAAGGCAAATTGCAAAATATTATGCCACATGAGAACTTGGAACTAATATTAGCAACCAATCAACTCTTGTTGACCGTTTGCTTCAGGCATTCCCAGCACACAGCGCCCGTGATCGTTCTCACACGAGCTGCAGGGGGCAGCAGACCAGAGGTTTTAGAGGTGCAGAAATCAGAAGTGGCATTGGACAGAGGGGTTTTCTGACCAGGTTGTGGAGTGATTTTGCTATGACCGCAGACAGGACAGGTACTGCAGCATCAATTCAAAGTGACAGGAGACAACATTTGTCCAGTATGGTTACTAACTATTTTTCATCCCTTATCGATGTTCTCCTTCAACCGTCATTCCCATTTGATTACTGGGCATCCAAATTAGACACCTGGCCAGAATTGGCAGAATATGCATTGCAGGAGCTTGCTTGCCCGGCAGCTAGTGTCCTATCAGAAAGAGTATTCAGTGCTGCAGGTTCAATATTAACCGAAAAAAGGACTCGTCTGGCTACCCAAAATGTTGATGATCTAACCTTCAATAAAATGAACCACAACTGGATTTCGAATTCTTTTGCCCCACCTTGCCCGGCTGACACCTAACTTTCCTATGAAAGGTCTTGCTTGTGGACTACTCTGACTGACTTTTCCAATCGCGTAAATTGCAGCAGCTGATTGTCCAGCATACGACATGTTTACACCTCCCTAAATGGCCAAACTCCCCCCACGGGGCCGTGGTCTCGCCACTTGGCGCAAGCACCCGTGAGAGTGCTTTTTGTCTGATGAGGTGGGTGTGCCCACTTTTGGTCGACGGCACTGCCACTGGGTCCCTCATAGTACAATAAAGTGTCTCTGGCGGTGGTGGTGCGCACCCAACGTTAGACACACTGTTGTAACATGAGGGGCCCTGGGCCTGTACTGCCGGCCACAAGAGAGTTCCCCCCCAGCTCAAACATTGCTCTACCACTTGCACAATTATCTCTCACAATTCCACCAATGTTTAGTCTATGCGCTGACATCATTCAATGCCTGGCACTGACAAAACCATTGTGTTGACATGTATGATGGTACTTAACATAGTCAGGAGCAGTGTCCTATATTTACACCAGTAAATAATTAGTGCAAAATTACTAGGTCTAAAACTCCGTAGAGGAGCCCACCCCTGTACCTAAGTATTCCACCCTTTTGTGTTTTGGTTTTGTTGTAATGCGAGACATTAACATCTATTTATTTTTTTGGAATACTAACTGGCAGACACTCATTACAATCGGCCTCCGCTGACAACACCAATGCTGCCTGTGTACCCCTGCAAGAGAATTGCAAGTGCCTACAGCCAAATTTTGTTATGTTAGGCCTACTACGCCTGTCTGCGGTCCCTCCTTCCACTAGTCCTCCAGTGTCCTGTCTACTGCTGCCCGTGTACCCCTGGAACCAATTTAAAAGTGCCTACAGCCAAATTTTGTTATGTTAGGCCTCCTACGCCTGTCTGCGGTCCCTCCTTCCACTAGTCCTCCACTGACCAGACCACTGCTGCCCGTGTACCCCTGGAACCAATTTAAAAGTGCCTGCAGCCAAATTTTGTTATGTTAGGCCTACTACGCCTGTCTGCGGTCCCTCCTTCCACTAGTCCTCCAGTGTCCTGTCTACTGCTGCCCGTGTACCCCTGGAACCAATTTTAAAGTGCCTACAGTCAAATTTTGTTATGTTAGGCCTACTACGCCGGTCTGCGGTCCCTCCTTCCACTAGTCCTCCAGTGACCTGTCTACTGCTGCCCGTGTACCCCTGGAACCAATTTAAAAGTGCCTACAGCCAAATTTTGTTATGTTAGGCCTACTACGCCTGTCTGCAGAACCTCCTTCCACTAGTCCTCCACTGACCAGACCACTGCTGCCCGTGTACCCCTGAAACCAATTTAAAAGTGCCTACAGCCAAATTTTGTTATGTTAGGCCTACTACGCCTGTCTGCGGTCCCTCCTTCCACTAGTCCTCCAGTGACCTGTCTACTGCTGCCCGTGTACCCCTGGAACCAATTTTAAAGTGCCTACAGTCAAATTTTGTTATGTTAGGCCTACTACGCCTGTCTGCGGTCCCTCCTTCCACTAGTCCTCCAGTGTCCTGTCTACTGCTGCCCGTGTACCCCTGGAACCAATTTTAAAGTGCCTACAGCCAAATTTTGTTATGTTAGGCCTACTACGCCTGTCTGCGGTCCCTCCTTCCACTAGTCCTCCAGTGACCTGTCTACTGCTGCTCGTGTACCCCTGGAACCAATTTAAAAGTGCCTACAGCCAAATTTTGTTATGTTAGGCCTACTACGCCTGTCTGCGGAACCTCCTTCCACTAGTCCTCCACTGACCAGATCACTGCTGCCCGTGTACCCCTGGAACCAATTTAAAAGTGCCTACAGCCAAATTTTGTTATGTTAGTCCTACTACGCCTGTCTGCGGTCCCTCCTTCCACTAGTCCTCCAGTGACCTGTCTACTGCTGCCCGTGTACCCCTGGAACCAATTTTAAAGTGCCTACAGTCAAATTTTGTTATGTTAGGCCTACTACGCCTGTCTGCGGTCCCTCCTTCCACTAGTCCTCCAGTGACCTGTTTACTGCTGTCTGTGTACCCCTGGAACCAATTTTAAAGTGCCTACAGTCAAATTTTGTTATGTTAGGCCTACTACGCCTGTCTGCGGTCCCTCCTTCCACTAGTCCTCCAGTGACCAGACTACTGCTGCCCGTGTACCCCTGGAACCAATTTAAAAGTGCCTACAGCCAAATTTTGTTATGTTAGGCCTACTACGCCTGTCTGAGGTCCCTCCTTCCACTAGTCCTCCACTGACCTGTCCACTGCTGCCCGTGTACCCCTGGAACCAATTTAAAAGTGCCTACAGCCAAATTTTGTTATGTTAGGCCTACTACGCCTGTCTGCGGTCCCTCCTTCCACTAGTCCTCCAGTGGCCTGTCTACTGCTGCCCGTGTACCCCTGGAACCTATTTTAAATTGCATAGAGCATCCTTTTTTTAATAGTAGGCATACAAACTCTGTCTGTGGTCCATAATTGAAATTGTCCTCCACTGAACAGACCAATGCTGCCTGTGTACCCCTGTAACCTTTTTTAAACTGCATTGAGACAAATGTTGTGTTTAAGGCCTACTACCTGTCTCCGTCTGCGCCACTCAATACAGCTGTTCTCCTTTTAAAAAAGCTGAGCGTCAATAGTCTGGTTTTCAGCCTATAGGAATTTGAAAACTGCATTGGAGCTACTACTACTACTTCGGTAGGGCCTACTAACGGTGTCTGCCGCTCCAAGGTGTTCCCCAGGTTTCCTCTCCATAGCTTAGAGCTTCTAGCTCTCGTTTAGTAGTTGTTGAAAACAACACTGCATTCGGCCTACAAGTTGGGTCAGGGGTGTAGAGACGGTGTGTTACACTCCAAGGTGTTCCCCAGGTTGCCTCTCCATTGCTTCAATCTTAAAGCTCTCGTTTAGTAGTTGTTGAAAACAACACTGCATTCGGCCTACAACTTGGGTCAGGGGTGTAGAGACGGTGTGTTCCACTCCAAGGTGTTCCCCAGGTTGCCTCTCCATTGCTTCAATCTTAAAGCTCTTGTTTAGTAGTTGTTGAAAACAACACTGCATTCGGCCTGCAAGTTGGGTCTGGGGTGTAGAGACGGTGTCTTCTGCTCCAAGGTGTTCTCCAGGTTTCCTCTCCATTGCTTCAATCTTAAAGCTCTCGTTTAGTAGTTGTTGAAAACAACACTGCATTCGGCCTACAAGTTGGGTCAGGGGTGTAGAGACGGTGTCTTCCACTCCAAGGTGTTCCCCAGGTTGCCTCTCCATTGCTTCAATCTTAAAGCTCTTGTTTAGTAGTTGTTGAAAAAAACACTGCATTAGGCCTACAAGTTGGGTCTGGGTTGTAGAGACGGTGTCTTCCGCTCCAAGGTGTTCTCCAGGTTTCCTCTCCATTGCTTCAATCTTAAAGCTCTCGTTTAGTAGTTGTTGAAAACAACACTGCATTCGGCCTACAAGTTGGGTCAGGGGTGTAGAGACGGTGTGTTACACTCCAAGGTGTTCCCCAGGTTGCCTCTCCATTGCTTCAATCTTCTGGCTCTCGTTTAGTAGTTGTTGAAAACAACACTGCATTCGGCCTACAAGTTGGGTCTGGGGTGTAGAGACGGTGTGTTCCGCTCCAAGGTGTTCTCCAGGTTTCCTCTCCATTGCTTCAATCTTAAAGCTCTTGTTTAGTAGTTGTTGAAAACAACACTGCATTCGGCCTACAAGTTGGGTCAGGGGTGTAGAGACGGTGTGTTACACTCCAAGGTGTTCCCCAGGTTGCCTCTCCATTGTTTCAATCTTCTGGCTCTCGTTTAGTAGTTGTTGAAAACAACACTGCATTAGGCCTACAAGTTGGGTCTGGGGTGTAGAGACGGTGTGTTCCATTCCAAGGTGTTCCCCAGGTTGCCTCTCCATTGCTTCAATCTTAAAGCTCTTGTTTAGTAGTTGTTGAAAACAACACTGCATTCGGCCTACAAGTTGGGTCAGGGGTGTAGAGACGGTGTGTTACACTCCAAGGTGTTCCCCAGGTTGCCTCTCCATTGTTTCAATCTTCTGGCTCTCGTTTAGTAGTTGTTGAAAACAACACTGCATTAGGCCTACAAGTTGGGTCTGGGTTGTAGAGCCGGTGTCTTCTGCTCCAAGGTGTTCTCCAGGTTTCCTCTCCATTGCTTCAATCTTAAAGCTCTCATTTAGTAGTTGTTGAAAACAACACTGCATTCGGCCTACAAGTTGGGTCAGGGGTGTAGAGACGGTGTGTTACACTCCAAGGTGTTCCCCAGGTTGCCTCTCCATTGCTTCAATCTTAAAGCTCTTGTTTAGTAGTTGTTGAAAACAACACTGCATTCGGCCTACAAGTTGGGTCTGGGGTGTAGCGACGGTGTGTTCCACTCCAAGGTGTTCCCCAGGTTGCCTCTCCATTGCTTCAATCTTAAAGCTCTTGTTTAGTAGTTGTTGAAAACAACACTGCATTCGGCCTGCAAGTTGGGTCTGGGGTGTAGAGACGGTGTGTTACACTCCAAGGTGTTCCCCAGGTTGCCTCTCCATTGCTTCAATCTTAAAGCTCTTGTTTAGTAGTTGTTGAAAACAACACTGCATTCGGCCTACAAGTTGGGTCTGGGGTGTAGAGACGGTGTGTTACACTCCAAGGTGTTCCCCAGGTTGCCTCTCCATTGCTTCAATCTTAAAGCTCTTGTTTAGTAGTTGTTGAAAACAACACTGCATTCGGCCTACAAGTTGGGTCTGGGGTGTAGAGACGGTGTGTTCCACTCCAAGGTGTTCCCCAGGTTGCCTCTCCATTGCTTCAATCTTCTGCCTCTCGTTTAGTAGTTGTTGAAAACAACACTGCATTCGGCCTACAAGTTGGGTCTGTGGTGTAGAGACGGTGTGTTCCACTCCAAGGTGTTCCCCAGGTTGCCTCTCCATTGCTTCAATCTTAAAGCTCTTGTTTAGTAGTTGTTGAAAACAACACTGCATTAGGCCTACAATTTGGGTCTGGGTTGTAGAGACGGTGTCTTCCACTCCAAGGTGTTCTCCAGGTTTCCTCTCCATTGCTTCAATCTTCATGCTCGTCTTAAGTAGTTGTTGAAACAACACTACATTAGGCCTACAAGTTGGGTCTGGGTCGTAGAGACGGTGTCTGCCGCTTCAAGGTGTTCTCCAGGTTGCCACATAATCGAAGCTGCATAGAGCCTATTTTGTAATTTTACGCCTACAAAGTCTTTCTGCGGTCCCTCCTTCCAATTGTCCTCCACTGAGCACAACAATGCAGAACGTGTACCCATGTAACCTTTTTTAAACCAGCGTCGAGCCAACTTTGTGGTTTAAGGCCTACTTGTAGTGTCTGGCTGCGCCACTCAATACAGCTGTCCTCTTTACAAAAAATGACCTACAATTATCTGGTTTTCAGCCTATCTGAATTTTAAAACTGCAGTGGGCCTACTAGTTGGGTTGGGGCCTTCTATCTGTGTCTGCCGCTCCTTGCTGTTCTCCTACAGTGAACAAAGCTGTGCCACCTGTTTACTACTCTTGCCAATTTTGAACTGCATTTAGACTACTTACAGATTTAGGCCTACTCTCTGTGTCAGCCTCTCATTCCAGTTGTCCTCCATTGAACAAAACAATGCCCCCTGGTTAGTCCTGTTACCAATTTTGAACTGCATTTAGCCCACTTTATTCTTTGGGCCTATATCTGTGTTTCCTCCTCATCCTGCCCATTGCCCAGCCAGTGATAGATGAGTCTGCTGGTGCATTGACCCATAACGCAACATTCCCCATGCACGCTACACTGCAAGATTGTGACCCTGCTGAAAGTCAGGTCCCCCTTCCCGCATACCATACCACCTTACACGGGGACAAAGAGGAAGGTGCAGATGAAGGTGCAGGTTCCTTCATCAGGTGGGGGGAGGAATACTCGTTGGCGACGTCACTGGCACAGGGCCCCTCATAGTACACAAAAGTGTTGCTGCCGGTGGGAGGCGCCCCCGCCATGCAAACACACCGCTGTACTTTGAGGGGCCCTGTGCCAGTGCCAATGCCAACGAGGGGGCCCCCCCTGCTTGCTCAGGATCACAGCACTTGCAAAGTTGAAATACTTATCTCTCCCTGCTCCATTGCCGTGACGTGGTCCAGATTTACTGGGCCCACTAATTACTTGAACCAGCCCTACCCCCCACAACTTTAGCCAAATGACCCCCAATTTCAAATGCCTTACAATTATTATAAGCTAAATTAAGATTGACAAGCTTCAGTGACAAGAATGGATGTTTTTGCCATTAAAATGGGCTCTGTACATGTTTTCCTGGCCTCTACTCACTGCCGACTATGCTCCCCCATTGACTTGCATTGGGTTTTGTGTTTCGGTCGATCCCCGACATTTCGCGATAATCGGCCGATTCCACTCGACTCGACTTTTGAGATAGTCGGGTTTCGCGAAACCTGACTCGACTCTAAAAAGGTCAAGGTCGCTCAACCCTAGTGCCAACCTCCGCTGTTAGGCAGGTGCTGGAAATAGGCTTTATTAGTAGGGTATATCGTAGAGTGCACGGTTGTGTGTTGTTTATGTACATCTGTTTGTAGTTGTCTCATGGTTTTATAGTTATATTTAATAAAATTTAAGATTTTATCTGACCGATCATAGAAAACTAAGGGTTGCTTGTTTCATATATTGATTTTCCTGACCCTATGCTGTCTATCAGCTTATGATTTATATTTGAGCCAATTTTGGCTAAAATAGATTTTGGGTGCCATGTTGCATTTGCAAGGTACCAAAAAACCCACAATTTAGAAAATACACATTTCGAGGAATTTATTTAGTGGTGCAGTGACTTTGTGGAACCACAAGTGCTTCACAAAAGTTTCTAACATTGTGATGTGATAAAAATAATATTTTTCTCAAGGGTAGCAGATGAAAATGGATCTCACAATTTTAAAAGAGATTTCTCCTCAGAACCCTGATGCCTATTATGTAATCAGAATGCTATTCAACTTTTGAAGTGCATTATAACTGGAGTAGATTATGAAAGCCATGTGTCATGCTTCTGGATTCAAACTCTTGATTCTGTGTTTTGCGGTCGGTGTCTCTTTCCAATGAGTCACAACTGATACACCTTTTCTTTGATTGTTTTAGTTCTGTTATCTTCGTTTCTGTTGAATTTTGTTAACAGTTGTTTTTTCTTTACTCTGTTTCTCTGTTCTATCATCTCTCAGGTGCAACTTTATGTACCTTCCCTTACCGGTGTTTCCTTCTGATGATAGACTTTGTTGGATTCCTTCACTGTACTGTAGTTTATGTTGGTTACAGATGCTTTGTGTGTGATTCCTTTTCTTCTTAGGGAACTGCTACTCTAGCGATCCAAGAAGCTGATAAGGACATCGAGGACAAGCAGCTGTCGATTGGGGTCACCATTGCATTACCTTAGGGTGCCAACCTCTATGGTCAGGCAGGGACAAACCAGGGTCAGAGAAGAGCTTTTCTTATTCTGAGCAGGGACCTGTCAGGTTCAGATATTTGTCTTTCTGGTTTGTACGAAACCCGTGTGAATGTGCTTTAGCAGTCATAACACCATGAAAGATTTGCAGAGCCTCCAAGATGTAAAAACAACAGGACCCCCCCAAAGTGACCCCATTTTGGAAATTACACTTTTCATTGAATTCATTGAAGGGTTTGGCAACCTTTTTGAACTGACAGGTACACCATAAAAGGTTTTAACAGTTGGACATGAAAATTAAAAATTTAATTTTTTTCACAAAAATGTTGTTCTAGCCACAATTTTTCCTTTTCACAATGGTAACACGAGAAATTAGACAACAAAAATGTATTGAGAATTTTCTCCTGAGTACGACAATACCCCATATGTGGTCAGAATATACTATTTGGGCCCAAGGTGGGGCTCTGAATGGAAAGATTGCTATTTAATTTTTGGGGTGCAACTTTGGTTAAAATAGCCTGCGCAAGTCATGTCGCAGATGAATCCCAAATTTTCATTTATCAGACTCTGGGTGTGGTGACACTTCTTTAGGGGCAGCCCGTCTCTTACCCAACCAACCGTACCCTGCGCCCCACCTCCACAAGTCCCAAAACAAATGTCCTGGCCTATGATATTGGCGTACAATATGTCCTGGACCACGCCGACCTCATGGGACTCAGTACTTGGGCCATTTCAATGTGCACTCTGGCCAATGGATAGTCTTTAGCATCCCTGCAAATACAGATGATGCCAATCTTCCCAGGGATTAGCTGGAGAGGAAATGTGGCCCTCACTAAGGTTACCAAACTCCCTGAGTCCAGCAGTCCACTCACTTGCCAACCATTCGCCTTTATGGGAAAGGTTGTGACCACTCAATGGGTGAGTGGACCCAGGCTACAGTCCGGGCAGCACGGTGGCGCAGTGGTTAGCATTGCAGCACTGGGGTCCTGGGTTCTAATCCCACCCAGGACAACATCTGCAAAGAGTTTGTATGTTCTCTTCGTGTTTGCGTGGGTTTCCTCCGGGTACTCCGGGAGGGATTCAAGCTTGAGGAGGCTAATTTGCATATTCCAGGTGCCTTCTGGGAAAAGCGAAGAGTCTCCCTAAGCTAGAAGATCGTTGGGTACAGCCGGGACCAGCTGCTTGGAAAGAATCACCAAACCAGGGATTCAAGCTTGAGGAGGCTAATTTGCATATTCCAGGTGCCTTCTGGGAAAAGCGAAGAGTCTCCCTAAGCTAGAAGATCGTTGGGTACAGCCGGGACCAGCTGCTTGGAAAGAATCACCAAACCAGGGATTCAAGCTTGAGGAGGCTAATTTGCATATTCCAGGTGCCTTCTGGGAAAAGCGAAGAGTCTCCCTAAGCTAGAAGATCGTTGGGTACAGCCGGGACCAGCTGCTTGGAAAGAATCACCAAACCAGGGATTCAAGCTTGAGGAGGCTAATTTGCATATTCCAGGTGCCTTCTGGGAAAAGCGAAGAGTCTCCCTAAGCTAGAAGATCGTTGGGTACAGCCGGGACCAGCTGCTTGGAAAGAATCACCAAACCAGGGATTCAAGCTTGAGGAGGCTAATTTGCATATTCCAGGTGCCTTCTGGGAAAAGCGAAGAGTCTCCCTAAGCTAGAAGATCGTTGGGTACAGCCGGGACCAGCTGCTTGGAAAGAATCACCAAACCAGGGATTCAAGCTTGAGGAGGCTAATTTGCATATTCCAGGTGCCTTCTGGGAAAAGCGAAGAGTCTCCCTAAGCTAGAAGATCGTTGGGTACAGCCGGGACCAGCTGCTTGGAAAGAATCACCAAACCGAATTTTTGCCTGTAGGACATTAATGCAAGAGAGCTTGGCTGAGTAGATTACACAAGAAGGAAAACACACAGCAAGTCAGCAGGATCTAGGAGCAACATGGCAGATGTGATAACCTACATGGTGAGCTGCAGCATGTGCTACATGTTCACAGATCGACCAGAAGAAGAATTAAATTTCACCTGTCAGAAGTGTAGACTAGTGGCCCTTTTAGAAGAAAAGGTGCGGGGTCTGGAAGAAAGAATAGCAACTTTGAAACTCATCAAAGAGAATGAAGACTTTCTAGACAGAACAGAAGCATCTCTACTGGTCACAGAAGGTGAAAAAAGTGTCAGAGAACCTCCAAAAGCAGATGAGTGGAAGCATGTGACCAAAAGAAGCAAGAAGACCATGGAGAAATCACCAACCACACAACTGAAGAACCGATATCAAATCTTTGTAGAGGATGAAGATGGCACACCTAAGGATGAAGCAATACCAGCAAGCAAAAAAGAAAAGGGCACACAGCAACAAGTGACAGCAAAAAGTACAGCCAAGAAGCAACGAAGAGTGGTGGTGGTGGGAGACTCACTACTGAGAGGCACAGAAGCAGCCATCTGCAGACCGGACATAACTGCAAGAGAAGTATGCTGCCTTCCAGGTGCGATGATCAAGGATGTGACCGATAGGATACCAAAGCTCTTCAACTCCAAGGACGTCCAACCATTTCTTCTGATACATGTTGGCACCAATGACACGGCAAGGAAGGACCTACCGACAATCTGCAAAGACTTTGAAGAGTTGGGGAAGAAAGTAAAGGAACTGGATGCACAGGTAGTTTTTTCTTCTATCCTTCCAGTAGACGGGCATGGCACCAGGAGATGGAACAGGATCCTTGATGCAAACAACTGGCTAAGACGATGGTGCAGACAACAAGGATTCGGATTCCTGGACCACGGTGTGAATTACTTGTACGATGGACTCCTCGCCAGAGACGGACTACACCTCAACAAACCTGGGAAACACACATTCGCCAGAAGACTCGCTACACTCATCAGGAGGGCGTTAAACTAGAAGAAGAGGGGACGGGAAGAAAAACATTAGACTTGAACAAAGAAGATCCAGGAAAACATACTCAGAAGGGAGGTAAGAACATTTCTAAAACAATCCACAGCGAGGAGATTGGAACAAAACAAAATCCTCTAAACTGCATGCTCGCAAACGCCAGAAGCCTGACAAACAAGATGGAAGAACTAGAAGCAGAAATATCTACAGGTAACTTTGACATAGTGGGAATAACCGAGACATGGTTAGATGAAAGCTATGACTGGGCAGTTAACTTACAGGGCTACAGTCTGTTTAGAAAGGATCGTAAAAATCGGAGAGGAGGAGGGGTTTGTCTCTATGTAAAGTCTTGTCTAAAGTCCACTTTAAGGGAGGATATTAGCGAAGGAAATGAGGATGTCGAGTCCATATGGGTCGAAATTCATGGAGGGGAAAATGGTAACAAAATTCTCATTGGGGTCTGTTACAAACCCCCAAATATAACAGAAACCATGGAAAGTCTACTTCTAAAGCAGATAGATGAAGCTGCAACCCATAATGAGGTCCTGGTTATGGGGGACTTTAACTACCCGGATATTAACTGGGAAACAGAAACCTGTGAAACCCATAAAGGCAACAGGTTTCTGCTAATAACCAAGAAAAATTATCTTTCACAATTGGTGCAGAATCCAACCAGAGGAGCAGCACTTTTAGACCTAATACTATCTAATAGACCTGACAGAATAACAAATCTGCAGGTGGTCGGGCATCTAGGAAATAGCGACCACAATATTGTACAGTTTCACCTGTCTTTCACTAGGGGGACTTGTCAGGGAGTCACAAAAACACTGAACTTTAGGAAGGCAAAGTTTGACCAGCTTAGAGATGCCCTTAATCTGGTAGACTGGGATAATATCCTCAGAAATAAGAATACAGATAATAAATGGGAAATGTTTAAGAACATCCTAAATAGGCAGTGTAAGCGGTTTATACCTTGTGGGAATAAAAGGACTAGAAATAGGAAAAACCCAATGTGGCTAAACAAAGAAGTAAGACAGGCAATTAACAGTAAAAAGAAAGCATTTGCACTACTAAAGCAGGATGGCACCATTGAAGCTCTAAAAAACTATAGGGAGAAAAATACTTTATCTAAAAAACTAATTAAAGCTGCCAAAAAGGAAACAGAGAAGCACATTGCTAAGGAGAGTAAAACTAATCCCAAACTGTTCTTCAACTATATCAATAGTCAAAGAATAAAAACTGAAATGTAGGCCCCTTAAAAAATAGTGAGGAAAGAATGGTTGTAGATGACGAGGAAAAAGCTAACATATTAAACACCTTCTTCTCCACGGTATTCACGGTGGAAAATGAAATGCTAGGTGAAATCCCAAGAAACAATGAAAACCCTATATTAAGGGTCACCAATCTAACCCAAGAAGAGGTGCGAAACCGGCTAAGTAAGATTAAAATAGATAAATCTCCGGGTCCGGATGGCATACACCCACGAGTACTAAGAGAACTAAGTAATGTAATAGATAAACCATTATTTCTTATTTTTAGGGACTCTATAGCGACAGGGTCTGTTCCGCAGGATTGGCGCATAGCAAATGTGGTGCCAATATTCAAAAAGGGCTCTAAAAGTGAACCTGGAAATTATAGGCCAGTAAGTCTAACCTCTATTGTTGGTAAAATATTTGAAGGGTTTCTGAGGGATGTTATTCTGGATTATCTCAATGAGAATAACTGTTTAACTCCATATCAGCATGGGTTTATGAGAAATCGCTCCTGTCAAACCAATCTAATCAGTTTTTATGAAGAGGTAAGCTATAGGCTGGACCACGGTGAGTCATTGGACGTGGTATATCTCGATTTTTCCAATGCGTTTGATACCGTGCCGCACAAGAGGTTGGTACACAAAATGAGAATGCTTGGTCTGGGGGAAATTGTGTGTAAATGGGTTAGTAACTGGCTTAGTGATAGAAAGCAGAGGGTGGTTATAAATGGTATAGTCTCTAACTGGGTCGCTGTGACCAGTGGGGTACCGCAGGGGTCAGTATTGGGACCTGTTCTCTTCAACATATTCATTAATGATCTGGTAGAAGGTTTACACAGTAAAATATCGATATTTGCAGATGATACAAAACTATGTACAGCAGTTAATACAAGAGAAGATAGTATTCTGCTACAGATGGATCTGGATAAGTTGGAAACTTGGGCTGAAAGGTGGCAGATGAGGTTTAACAATGATAAATGTAAGGTTATACACATGGGAAGAAGGAATCAATGTCACCATTACACACTGAATGGGAAACCACTGGGTAAATCTGACAGGGAGAAGGACTTGGGGATCCTAGTTAATGATAAACTTACCTGGAGCAGCCAGTGCCAGGCAGCAGCTGCCAAGGCAAACAGGATCATGGGGTGCATTAAAAGAGGTCTGGATACACATGATGAGAGCATTATACTGCCTCTGTACAAATCCCTAGTTAGACCGCACATGGAGTACTGTGTCCAGTTTTGGGCACCGGTGCTCAGGAAGGATATAATGGAACTAGAGAGAGTACAAAGGAGGGCAACAAAATTAATAAAGGGGATGGGAGAACTACAATACCCAGATAGATTAGTGAAATTAGGATTATTTAGTCTAGAAAAAAGATGACTGAGGGGCGATCTAATAACCATGTATAAGTATATAAGGGGACAATACAAATATCTCGCTGAGGATCTGTTTATACCAAGGAAGGTGACGGGCACAAGGGGGCATTCTTTGCGTCTGGAGGAGAGAAGGTTTTTCCACCAACATAGAAGAGGATTCTTTACTGTTAGGGCAGTGAGAATCTGGAATTGCTTGCCTGAGGAGGTGGTGATGGCGAACTCAGTCGAGGGGTTCAAGAGAGGCCTGGATGTCTTCCTGGAGCAGAACAATATTGTATCATACAATTAGGTTCTGTAGAAGGACGTAGATCTGGGGATTTATTATGATGGAATATAGGCTGAACTGGATGGACAAATGTCTTTTTTCGGCCTTACTAACTATGTTACTATGTTACTATGTATGTTACTCCGGTTTCCTCCCACATTCCAAAGACATACTGATAGGGATTCTAGATTGTGAGCCCCATCGGGGACAGCGATGATAATGTGTGCAAAACTGTAAAGCGCTGCGGAATATGTTAGTGCTATATAAAGATAAAGATTATTATCTGCTCAGAGATCCGGTGACAACGGGCAGCTATATGGCCTGGGGTGTGACATTTTTAGCATATAATATCGCCAGCTGGTACCTTCAGCATAATCTCCTCCGCCCCTTTAGTCCTTGGATGCCCACCCCCTTTTTTACTTCTGCCCCTTTTGGGACCCCTGGTATGGAGTGGGTTGCTTCCCCAAGGAACCCTTGACCCCCTGATAGCTTTCTAATCATCCGACAAGGTCATCGGCATTCTTGGGTTCACAATGGGCAATCCAAGTCTCAATTGGCCTCGAAAGGGAGTGCGGTCCATTACCATCCACTCTAACATCTGCAGACTCCAGAGACACCAGCAACTTCAAATACATGTTTACTGCTTGGTAATGGTATTTTAGCAGCTACTCTCTTCATCCGATGAATTTGTCTGGCAGAATCTTGCCTCATTATGCTTTTATCTGCATGAACCTTTCTGGGCTCTGTATCAGCCACAAATCTCTTCACATTATGATGATCACATGTAAATTTTCAAGAAATATCTAATGTTTTTCTACTTTGTACAAGGCATTGCACTATTTGATGCTTTTTGGCAGCAGAGCGATCATTTGTTTTTCCCCTATTGCTTGAAACTTGTAGTCTGCTTAAGGCTGGGCTCACACATGCGAGAAACACGTCCGAGTCTCGCATGTGAAATCCAAGCTCTGGCGCCGGCACTCCAGAGCGGAGCGGGCGGCCGCATAGCAACACATGGAGCCGCACGCTCCGCTCCCAAGTGCCGGCGCCAGAGCTTGGATTTCACATGCGAGACTCGGACGTGTTTCTCGCATGTGTGATCCCGGCCTAATAATGAGGAACGTCCTTCTTAAAAAGTTTTCCTTTAATTGGGCTCACCTGGCAAACTAATTATCACAAATGGTCAAAGTTTTTATGGATTGCTATGCTATCAATAAAAATAATGTAAAAATATATATATATCTTATAAATATGAAACAAAAAAATATATAAATATTAAAATTTCCCCAGTTTTTCCCCATAAATTAAAGGTATAAAGAGTAATAAAATAAACATATTTAGTATTATATCATCTTTAAAAGTCAAATCTATTAAAATGTGGAATTAATTAGCCTGATTGTCAAATGCTGTAAAAAGAAAAAAAATCAGAACACCAGAATTGCATTTTTGTGATCACCTAAACTACCTAAAAATATAATATAATAATAATAAACAATCAAAGCATCTTATGTACAAAAAAAATATAAAAAATTAAACTTGCCATGGAAAAAAAACAAGCCCTCACTCACCCCAGCGACAGAAAAAAAAATGTTGTAAGTCTATGAAAATGCTGACACAAAGCTAAAAAATATTTTTCAGAATATTACAAATTTGTTTTCATCATATAAGTAGAAGAAAAATTGTTGGTGAGATGTGATTTTGCATGTGTACTAAAAGTACATAATTTTGACATTTTCAATTTTTTCTGTTTACTGTGTTTGCCAATAGAATTATTGCTATATTTTGATACATCAGACTGTTATGCACATGGCAACACTATTTTTGTTTATCTTTATTTTTAATTGAGGAAAAAGAGGATGATTTGAACTTTTATGTATTTAAATCAGTGGTTCTCAACCTTTCTAATGCCGTGACCCCGCAATACAGTTCCTCATGTTGCGGTGACCCCCAACCCAAAAAATAATTTTGGTGGCTACTTTAAAACTGTAATTTTATTAGTTATGATTCGGAATGTAAATATCTGATATGCATTATGTATTGTATTCTCATTGCTACAAATCAAACATAATAAATAATCACAAAAACAATTACCGTATATACTCGAGGAGGCTGCGGCACCACTATACCAAGACCAATAATATCACACAGGAAGAAACACCACCACACCATGACCAGACCACATAGGGACCAAATAATACTATATACAAGGGACAAATACCGCCTCACCATGACCAGATCACATATTACCACCACTTGGTGACCAAATAGCACATACAAGGGACAAATACCACAACACCATTTCCAGACCACATATTATCACCACATAGTGACTGAATACTACAATACTGATCAGTAGAGTTGAGCGACCTTGACCTTTTTAGAGTCGAGCCGGGTTTTGCGAAACCCGACTATGTCCAAAGTCGGGTCGAGTGAAATCGGCCGATTATGACGTAAAGTCGGGATCGACCGAAACACGAAACCCAATGCAAGTCAATGGGGCAGCATAGTCGGCAGTGAGTGGGGGCCAGGAAAACACCTAGAGTGCCCATTTTAATGTCAAAACCATCCATTCTTCTTAATGAAGCTTGTCAAGCGTAATTTACCTTATAATAATTGGAAGGCATTTGAAATTGGGGGTCATTTGGCTAAAGTTGTGGGGGGTAGGGCTGGTTCAAGTAATTAGTGGGCCCAGGAAATCTGGACCACGTCACGGCAGTGGAGCAGGGAGAGGTAAGTATTTCAACTTTGCAAGTGCTGTGAACCTGAGCAAGCAGGGGGGGCCCACTCGTTGGCATTGGCACTGGCACAGGGCCCCTCAAAGTACAGCGGTGTGTTTGCACGGCGGGGGCGCCTCCCACCGGCAGCAACACTTTTGCGTACTATGAGAGGCCCTGTGCCAGTGACGTTGCCAACTAGTATTCCTCCCCCCACCTGATGAAGGAACCTGCACTTTCATCTGCACCTTCCTCTTTGTCCCCGTGTAAGGTGGTATGGTATGCGGGAAGAGCAACCTGACTTTCAGCAGGGTCACAATGTTGTTGTGTAGCGTGCACGGGGAATGTTGCGTTATGGGTCAATGTACCAGCAGACTCATCTATCACTGGCTGGGCAATGGGCACGATGAAGTGGAAACACAGATATAGGCCCAAAGAAGAAAGTGGGCTAAATGCAGTTCAAAATTGGTAACACAGGAATAACCAGGGGGCATTGCAGTGGAGGACAACTGGAATGAGAGGCTGACACAGAGAGTAGGGCCAAATCAGTAAGTAGTCGAAATGCAGTTCAAAATTGGCAACCGTAGTAAACAGGCGGCACAGCTTTGTTCAGTGGAGGAGAACAGCAAGGAGTGGCAGACACCGATAGTAGGCCCCAACCCAACTAGTAGGCCAAATGCAGTCTAACATTAACAACTACTTAACGAGAGGCTGAAAATGGTATTTCAGGACAGGAAACCAGGAGAACAGCAAGGAGTGGCAGACACCGATAGTAGGCCCCAAACCAACTAGTACGCCAAATGCAGTTGTTCCATTTAACCACAATTTAATGAGAGCCTGAAGATAGAAGCTCAGGAAAGGCAACCTGGGGAACACCTTGGAGTGTAACACACCATCTCTCTCCACCCCATACCCATTTTGTAGGCCTAATGCTGTGTACTTTTCTACAACTACTAAACGAGAGTCGGAAGACCGAAGCAATGGCAAGGAAACCTGGGGAACACCTTGGAGTGTAACACACCATCTCTCTCCACCCCATACCCAATTTGTAGGCCTAATGCAGCCTACTTTCCGACACCTACTAAACGAGAGCATGAAGATCGAAGCTCAGGAAAGGCAACCTGGGGAACACCTTGGAGTGTAACACACCATCTCTCTCCACCCCATACCCATTTTTTAGGCCTAATGCAGTGTACTTTTCTACAACTACTAAACGAGAGTCGGAAGACCGAAGCAATGGCAAGGAAACCTGGGGAACACCTTGGAGTGTAACACACCATCTCTCTCCACCCCATTCCCCATTTTTTAGGCCTAATGCAGCCTACTTTCCGACACCTACTAAACGAGAGCATGAAGATCGAAGCTCAGGAAAGGCAACCTGGGGAACACCTTGGAGTGCAACACACCATCTCTCTCCACCCCATACCCATTTTGTAGGCCTAATGCTGTGTACTTTTCTACAACTACTAAACGAGAGTCGGAAGACCGAAGCAATGGCAAGGAAACCTGGGGAACACCTTGGAGTGTAACACACCATCTCTCTCCACCCCATACCCAATTTGTAGGCCTAATGCAGCCTACTTTCCGACACCTACTAAACGAGAGCATGAAGATCGAAGCTCAGGAAAGGCAACCTGGTGAAAACCTTGGAGTGTAACACAACCTGTCTCTACACCCCATACACAATTAGTAGGCCTAATGCAGCGTAGTTTCCAACAGCTACTAAACGAGAGCCGGAAGATCGAAGCTCAGGAAAGGCAACCTGGGGAACACCTTGGAGTGTAACACAACCTCTCTCTACACCACGGAAGGGCTGATTCTTAGGAAGGAAGGCTGTTGTAAATAAGCATTGCGCGTCCGAGGGTGATTATATTCTTATTCGGTATCTACTCACCCTCGGACGCGCCATGCTTCTTGATTTGTAATTAATGTTTATTTGCAATGTGCTTTTGACTTACTCAATTATTTTTTTAATTATTGATTTTATTAAATTAATAGTTTAACATCTTATTGGAAATAATTTAAAGGAGACGCGACAGGACAACACTCGGTGGATGCCATATCTGTGTTAACAACTCCAAAAAACTTTCAGTTAACTTCTTGCAGGAGAAAGAAATTGTAGCTGTTGGACCTTTGTAGTACAGTTCCAGATATTTGTTGTGTGTTTGTTTTGATTGTTAAAATGTCTGCATTTGAGATCTCAACACGATCTTATTTTTTATAATCAAATTAATTTTTTAAATATTTTATTAGGTTGGTTCAAGGGGTACACGGGCCGCAGTAGACAGGTCAGTCGAGGCCTAGTGGAAGGAGGGACCGCAGATGCGCCACTGTTTCACCCATACACAATTAGTAGGCCTAATGCAGCGTAGTTTCCAACAGCTACTAAACGAGAGCCGGAAGATCGAAGCTCAGGAAAGGCAACCTGGGGAACACCTTGGAGTGTAACACAACCTCTCTCTACACCACGGAAGGGCTGATTCTTAGGAAGGAAGGCTGTTGTAAATAAGCATTGCGCGTCCGAGGGTGATTATATTCTTATTCGGTATCTACTCACCCTCGGACGCGCCATGCTTCTTGATTTGTAATTAATGTTTATTTGCAATGTGCTTTTGACTTACTCAATTATTTTTTTAATTATTGATTTTATTAAATTAATAGTTTAACATCTTATTGGAAATAATTTAAAGGAGACGCGACAGGACAACACTCGGTGGATGCCATATCTGTGTTAACAACTCCAAAAAACTTTCAGTTAACTTCTTGCAGGAGAAAGAAATTGTAGCTGTTGGACCTTTGTAGTACAGTTCCAGATATTTGTTGTGTGTTTGTTTTGATTGTTAAAATGTCTGCATTTGAGATCTCAACACGATCTTATTTTTTATAATCAAATTAATTTTTTAAATATTTTATTAGGTTGGTTCAAGGGGTACACGGGCCGCAGTAGACAGGTCAGTGGAGGCCTAGTGGAAGGAGGGACCGCAGATGCGCCACTGTTTCACCCATACACAATTAGTAGGCCTAATGCAGCGTAGTTTCCAACAGCTACTAAACGAGAGCCGGAAGATCGAAGCTCAGGAAAGGCAACCTGGGGAACACCTTGGAGTGTAACAACAACCTCTCTCTACACCACGGAAGGGCTGATTCTTAGGAAGGAAGGCTGTTGTAAATAAGCATTGCGCGTCCGAGGGTGATTATATTCTTATTCGGTATCTACTCACCCTCGGACGCGCCATGCTTCTTGATTTGTAATTAATGTTTATTTGCAATGTGCTTTTGACTTACTCAATTATTTTTTTAATTATTGATTTTATTAAATTAATAGTTTAACATCTTATTGGAAATAATTTAAAGGAGACGCGACAGGACAACACTCGGTGGATGCCATATCTGTGTTAACAACTCCAAAAAACTTTCAGTTAACTTCTTGCAGGAGAAAGAAATTGTAGCTGTTGGACCTTTGTAGTACAGTTCCAGATATTTGTTGTGTGTTTGTTTTGATTGTTAAAATGTCTGCATTTGAGATCTCAACACGATCTTATTTTTTATAATCAAATTAATTTTTTAAATATTTTATTAGGATGGTTCAAGGGGTACACGGGCCGCAGTAGACAGGTCAGTGGAGGCCTAGTGGAAGGAGTGACCACAGACAGGCATCGAAGGCCTAAAATAATAACACATGGCTGTAGGCAATTTTAAATTGGTTCCAGGGGTACACGGGCAGCAGTGCCCTGGTCAGTGTAGTAGTAGTTGAAAGAATGGACCGCAGACAGGCATCGAAGGCCTAAAATAAAAAAATTGGGCTGGCTGTAGGCAATTTTAAATTGGTTCCAGGGGTACACGGGCAGCAGTGGTGTGGTCAGTGGAGGCCTAGTGGAAGGAGTGACCGCAGACAGGCATCGAAGGCCGAAAATAATAACACATGGCTGTAGGCAATTTTAAATTGGTTCCAGGGGTACACGGGCAGCAGTGGTGTGGTCAGTGGAGGCCTAGTGGAAGGAGTGACCACAGACAGGCATCGAAGGCCTAAAATAATAACACATGGCTGTAGGCAATTTTAAATTGGTTCCAGGGGTACACGGGCAGCAGTGCCCTGGTCAGTGTAGTAGTAGTTGAAAGAATGGACCGCAGACAGGCATCGAAGGCCTAAAATAAAAAAATTGGGCTGGCTGTAGGCAATTTTAAATTGGTTCCAGGGGTACACGGGCAGCAGTGGTGTGGTCAGTGGAGGCCTAGTGGAAGGAGTGACCGCAGACAGGCATCGAAGGCCTAAAATAATAAAACATGGCTGTAGGCAATTTTAAATTGGTTCCAGGGGTACACGGGCAGCAGTGCCCTGGTCAGTGTAGTAGTAGTTGAAAGAATGGACCGCAGACAGGCATCGAAGGCCTAAAATAATAACACATGGCTGTAGGCAATTCTAAATTGGTTCCAGGGGTACACGGGCAGCAGTGGTGTGGTCAGTGGAAGTCTAGTGGAAGGAGTGACCGCAGACAGGCTTCCAAGGCCTAACATAACAAAATTGGGCTGGCTGTAGGCACTTTAAATTGGTTCCAGGGGTACATGGGCAGCAGTGTATGGTCAGTGGAAGTCTAGTGGAAGGAGTGACCGCAGACAGGCTTCGAAGGCCTAACATAACAAACTTGGGCTGGCTGTAGGCACTTTTAAATTGGTTCCAGGGGTACATGGGCAGCAGTGTATGGTCAGTGGAAGTCTAGTGGAAGGAGTGACCGCAGACAGGCTTCCAAGGCCTAACATAACAAACTTGGGCTGGCTGTAGGCACTTTTAAATTGGTTCCAGGGGTACACGGGCAGCAGTGGTCTGGTCAGTGGAAGTCTAGTGGAAGGAGTGACCGCAGACAGGCTTCGAAGGCCTAACATAACAAACCTGGGCTGGCTGTAGGCACTTTTAAATTGGTTCCAGGGGTACACGGGCAGCAGTGGTCTGGTCAGTGGAAGTCTAGTGGAAGGAGTGACCGCAGACAGGCTTCCAAGGCCTAACATAACAAACGGGCTGGCTGTAGGCACTTTTAAATTGGTTCCAGGGGTACACGGGCAGCAGTGGTCTGGTCAGTGGAAGTCTAGTGGAAGGAGTGACCGCAGACAGGCTTCGAAGGCCTAACATAACAAACTTGGGCTGGCTGTAGGCACTTTTAAATTGGTTCCAGGGGTACACGGGCAGCAGTGGTCTGGTCAGTGGAAGTCTAGTGGAAGGAGTGACCGCAGACAGGCTTCCAAGGCCTAACATAACAAACTTGGGCTGGCTGTAGGCACTTTTAAATTGGTTCCAGGGGTACACGGGCAGCAGTGGTCTGGTCAGTGGAAGTCTAGTGGAAGGAGTGACCGCAGACAGGCTTCGAAGGCCTAACATAACAAACTTGGGCTGGCTGTAGGCACTTTTAAATTGGTTCCAGGGGTACACGGGCAGCAGTGGTCTGGTCAGTGGAAGTCTAGTGGAAGGAGTGACCGCAGACAGGCTTCCAAGGCCTAACATAACAAAATTGGGCTGGCTGTAGGCACTTTAAATTGGTTCCAGGGGTACATGGGCAGCAGTGTATGGTCAGTGGAAGTCTAGTGGAAGGAGTGACGGCAGACAGTCTTCGAAGGCCTAACATAACAAAATTGGGCTGACTGTAGGCACTTTTAAATTGGTTCCAGGGTAACACGGCCAGCAGTGGCCTGGTCAGTGTAGTAGTTGTAGAAAGAAGGGACCGCAGACAGGCTTCGAAGGCCTAACATAACAAAAATGTCAAAACAATGGTATTGTCAGTGCCAGGCATTGAAGGATGTCAGCGCCTAGACTACACATTGGTGAAGCTGTGAGAGATAATTTTGCTAGTGGTAGAGCACTGTTTGAGCTGGGGGGGGGAACTGTCTTGTGGCCGGCGGTACAGGCACAGGGCCCCTCATATTACAACGGTGTGTCTGACGTTGGGTGCGCACCACCACCGCCAGAGACACTTTATTGTACTATGAGGGACCCAGTGGCAGTGCCGTCGACCAAAAGCGGCCACACCCACCTCTTCAGACAAACAGCACTCTCAAGGGTCCAAGCGCAAAGTGGCGATAGCACGGCCCCGTGTGGGGAGTTTGGCCATTTCGTGAGGTGGAAACATGTCGTATGCTGGACAATCAGGTGAAGAAAATTACGAGATTGGAAAAGTCATTCAGAATAGTCCACAGGCAAGACCTTTTCATAGGAAAGCTAGGTGTCAGCCGGGCAGGGTGGGGCAAAAGATTTTGAAATCCAGTTGTGGTTCATTTTAATGAAGGTTAGATCATCTACATTTTGGGTAGCCAGACGAGTCCTTTTTTCTGTTAGTATTGAACCTGCAGCACTGAATACTCTTTCTGATAGGACACTAGCTGCCGGGCAAGCAAGCTCCTGCAATGCATATTCTGCCAATTCTGGCCAGGTGTCTAATTTGGATGCCCAGTAATCAAATGGGAATGACGGTTGAGGGAGAACGTCGATAAGGGATGAAAAATAGTTTGTAACCATACTGGACAAATGTTGTCTCCTGTCACTTTGAATTGATGCTGCAGTACCTGTCCTGTCTGCGGTCATAGAAAAATCTCTCCACAACCTGGTCAGAAAACCCCTCTGGCCAACGCCACTTCTGATTTCTGCCCCTCTAACACCTCTGGTCTGCTGGCCCCTGGAGCTCGTGTGAGAACGATCACGGGCGCTGTGTGCAGGGAATGCCAGAAGCAAACGGTCAACAAGAGTTGATTGTTTTGTTGCTAATATTAGTTCCAAGTTCTCATGTGGCATAATATTTTGCAATTTGCCTTTATAGCGAGGATCAAGGAGGCAGGCCAACCAGTAATCGTCATCGTTCATCATTTTTGTAATGCGTGTGTCCCTTTTGAGGATACGCAAGGCATAATCCGCCATGTGGGCCAAAGTTCCCGTTGTCAAATCTGCGGTTGTGCTTGGTTGAGGGGCAGTTGCAGGCAAATCTACGTCACTTGTGTCCCTCAAAAAACCAGAACCCGGCCTTGCCACGCCACCAATTTCCCGTGCCCCCGGGAAAGCTTCCTCATTAAAAATATACTCATCCCCATCATCCTCCTCATCCTCCACCTCCTCTTCGCCCGGTACCTCGTCATGTACACTGCCCTGACCAGACAATCGCTGACTGTCATCAAGGCTTTCCTCTTCCTCTGGTGCAGACGCCTGATCCTTTATGTGCGTCAAACTTTGCATCAGCAGACGCATTAGGGGGATGCTCATGCTTATTATGGCGTTGTCTGCACTAACCAGCCATGTGCATTCCTCAAAACACTGAAGGACTTGACACATGTCTTGAATCTTCGACCACTGCACACCTGACAACTCCATGTCTGCCATCCTACTGCCTGCCCGTGTATGTGTATCCTCCCACAAAAACATAACAGCCCGCCTCTGTTCGCACAGTCTCTGAAGCATGTGCAGTGTTGAGTTCCACCTTGTTGCAACGTCTATGATTAGGCGATGCTGGGGAAGGTTCAGAGAACGCTGATAGGTCTGCATACGGCTGGAGTGTACAGGCGAACGGCGGATATGTGCGCAAAGTCCACGCACTTTGAGGAGCAGGTCGGATAACCCCGGATAACTTTTCAGGAAGCACTGCACCACCAGGTTTAAGGTGTGAGCCAGGCAAGGAATGTGTTTCAGTTGGGAAAGGGAGATGGCAGCCATGAAATTCCTTCCGTTATCACTCACTACCTTGCCTGCCTCAAGATCTACAGTGCCCAGCCACGACTGCGTTTCTTGCTGCAAGAACTCGGACAGAACTTCCGCGGTGTGTCTATTGTCGCCCAAACACTTCATAGCCAATACAGCCTGCTGACGTATGCCAGTAGCTGCCCCATAATGGGAGACCTGGTGTGCAACAGTGGCAGGTGCGGATGGAGTGTTTGTGCGACTGCGGTCTGTGGACGAGCTCTTGCTTCTGCAGGAGGACGAGGAGGAGGAGGAGGAGGAGGGGGTGCGAACGGCTACAGACAACTGTTTACTAGACCGTGGGCTAGGCAGAACTGTCCCAAACTTGCTGTCCCCTGTGGACCCTGAATCCACCACATTTACCCAGTGTGCCGTGATGGACACGTAACGTCCCTGGCCATGCCTACTGGTCCATGCATCTGTTGTCAGGTGCACCTTTGTGCTCACAGATTGCCTGAGTGCATGGACGATGCGCTCTTTAACATGCTGGTGGAGGGCTGGGATGGCTTTTCTGGAAAAAAAGTGTCGACTGGGTAGCTCGTAGCGTGGTACAGCGTAGTCCATCAGGTCTTTGAAAGCTTCGCTTTCAACTAACCGGTAGGGCATCATCTCTAACGAGATTAGTCTAGCTATGTGGGCGTTCAAACCCTGTGTACGCGGATGCGAGGCTAAGTATTTCCTTTTTCTAACCATAGTCTCATGTAGGGTGAGCTGGACTGGAGAGATGGAGATCGTGGAACTAGCGGGGGTGCCGGTGGACATGGCAGACTGAGAGACGGTGGGAGATGGTATTGTTGCCGCCGGTGCCCTAGATGCAGTGTTTCCTACTACGAAACTGGTGATTCCCTGACCCTGACTGCTTTGGCCTGGCAAAGATACCTGCACAGATACAGCAGGTGGTGCGCTAAATGGTGGTCCTACACTGCCGGAAGGGATGTTGCGTTGATGACTAGCTTCATTGGCCGAGGGTGCAACAACCTTAAGGGACGTTTGGTAGTTAGTCCAAGCTTTCAAATGCATGGTGGTTAAATGTCTATGCATGCAACTAGTATTGAGACTTTTCAGATTCTGACCTCTGCTTAAGGAAGTAGAACATTTTTGACAGATGACTTTGCGCTGATCAATTGGATGTTGTTTAAAAAAATGCCAGACTGCACTCTTTCTAGCATCGGATAACTTTTCAGGCATTGCAGACTGAGCTTTAACCGGATGGCCACGCTGTCCTCCACCAGGTTTTGGCTTTGCCACGCGTTTTGGGCAAGATACGGGCCCGGCAGATGGAACCTGTGGCGATGTTGATGCCTGCTGCGGCCCCTCCTCCTCCTCTGCTTCAGAACTGCTGCCGCCTGCACCCTGTTCCCCCAATGGCTGCCAATCGGGGTCAAGAACTGGGTCATCTAATAACTCTTCTTGTACCTCCTGCGCAACTTCGTCTGTGTCACCGTGTCGTTCGGTGGTATAGCGTTCGTGATGGGGCAACATAGTCTCATCAGGGTCTGATTCTTGATCAGCACCCTGCGAGGGCAATGTTGTGGTCTGAGTCAAAGGACCAGCATAGTAGTCTGGCTGTGGCTGTGCGTCAGTGCACTCCATGTCAGATTCAATTTGTAATGGGCATGGACTGTTAACTGCTTCACTTTCTAAGCCAGGGACGGTATGTGTAAAGAGCTCCATGGAGTAACCCGTTGTGTCGCCTGCTGCATTCTTCTCTGTTGTTGTTTTTGCTGAAGAGGACAAGGAAGTGACTTGTCCCTGACCGTGAACATCCACTAACGACGCGCTGCTTTTACTTTTACCAGTTTCACGAGAGGAGGCAAAAGAGCTAGAGGCTGAGTCAGCAAGATAAGCCAAAACTTGCTCTTGCTGCTCCGGCTTTAAAAGCGGTTTTCCTAATCCCAGAAAAGGGAGCGTTCGAGGCCTTGTGTAGCCGGACGACGAACCTGGCTCCACAGCTCCAGACTTAGGTGCAATATTTTTTTCCCCACGACCACCTGATGCTCCACCACTACCACTACCCTCATTACCAGCTGACAATGAACGCCCCCGGCCACGACCTCTTCCACTAGACTTCCTCATTGTTTTAAAAACGTAACCAAACTAACGTTATTTGTTGCAGTCACACAACTTACACGGTGAGCTATAACTTCAGTATGATTTAGCTACCCCTTTACAGGTTGGTGAGACCACAGCGAAAATCAGGCCCAATGTTACACACTCTTTTTTTGGTGGCTGCAAATTAGAGAGATGCCCCACACGCAGGACTGTCACTGAAGCACAAATGTTAATATTAATGTCACACTATTATTTTTTTTTTATTTTTATTTTTTTCAGGAACACTTTAGAAACCCCCCCAAAAAAAAAAAATTGATTTTTGCAGGGAGAATTTAGAAAACAAATGTAACAAACTATATGCTTTCTATGGGCCACTGAGTGAGAGATGACGCACACAGGAATCAGGAGTGGCACACAAGCCCAGAGGCCAATATTTTTCTACCAATGATTGATGGAGTTATTTTCTCTGGTAGATTTTGGAACCCAAATCAAGGGAAAAAAATATAGGCTTTCTATGGACCACAATTGGAGAGAGAGAGAGAGAGAGAGAGAGAGATGGCACACCCAGGAGTCAAGACTGGCACACAAGCAGAAAGGCCAATATTAATCTCCCACTGTTTTTTTTGGTTGTTTTTTTTTTTTTTTTTCAGGGAGACTTTAGAAAAAAAAATAATAAAAAAAATATGATTTTATCAGGAAGAATTATAAACCAAATAAAATAAAATGATTTTTTCAGGGAGAATTTATAAATCAAATAAAAACAAAAATAGGCGTTCTATGGCCCACTGACTGAGAGATGACGCACACAGGAATCAGGAGTGGCACACAAGCCCAGAGGCCAATATTTTTCTACCAATGATTGATGGAGTTATTTTCTCTGGTAGATTTTGGAACCCAAATCAAGGAAAAAAAATATAGGCTTTCTATGGACCACAATTGGGGAGAGAGAGAGAGAGAGAGAGAGAGATGGCACACCCAGGAGTCAAGACTGGCACACAAGCAGAAAGGCCAATATTAATCTCCCACTGTTTTTTTTTTTTTTTTTTTTTTTCAGGGAGACTTTAGAAAAAAAAATAATAAAAAAAATATGATTTTATCAGGAAGAATTTAGAAACCAAATAAAATAAAATGATTTTTTCAGGGAGAATTTATAAAACAAATAAAAACAAAAATAGGCGTTCTATGGCCCACTGACTGAGAGATGACGCACACAGGAATCAGGAGTGGCACACAAGCCCAGAGGCCAATATTTTTCTACCAATGATTGATGGAGTTATTTTCTCTGGTAGATTTTGGAACCCAAATCAAGGAAAAAAAATATAGGCTTTCTATGGACCACAATTGGAGAGAGAGAGAGAGAGAGAGATGGCACACCCAGGAGTCAAGACTGGCACACAAGCAGAAAGGCCAATATTAATCTCCCACTGTTTTTTTTGGTTGTTTTTTTTTTTTTTTTTTCAGGGAGACTTTAGAAAAAAAAATTATAAAAAAAATATGATTTTATCAGGAAGAATTTAGAAACCAAATAAAATAAAATGATTTTTTCAGGGAGAATTTATAAAACAAATAAAACCAAAAATAGGCGTTCTATGGCCCACTGACTGAGAGATGACGCACCCAGGAGTCAAGACTGGCACACAAGCAGAAAGGCCAATATTAATCTCCCACTGTTTTTTTTTTTTTTTTTTTTTTTTTCAGGGAGACTTTAGAAAAAAAAATAATAAAAAAAATATGATTTTATCAGGAAGAATTTAGAAACCAAATAAAATAAAATGATTTTTTCAGGGAGAATTTAGAAAACAAATAAAACCAAAAATAGGCGTTCTATGGCCCACTGACTGAGAGAGAGAGAGAGATGGAACGCTTAGTACTGGCACACAAGCCCAAAGGGCAATATTAATCTCCCTTTTTTTTTCCAGGGAGAATTTCTAAAACCCCCCCAAAAAAAAAAATTGGCTTTCTATGGCCCACTATTTGTGAGAGAGATGGGACGCTCAGGACTGGCACAGATGGCACGCTCAGGACTGGCACAGAAGCCCAGAGGCCAATATTAATCTCCCTTTTTTTCTGGGAGAATTTATAAAACCAAAAAAATATTTAAATAGGCTTTCTATGGCCCACTATTTGTGAGAGAGATGGCACGCTCAGGACTGGCACAGATGGCACGCTCACAACTGGCACACAAGCCCAGAGGCCAATATTAATCTCCCTTTTTTCAGGGAAAATTTATAAAACCAAAAAAAAAAATAAATAGGCTTTCTATGGCCCACTATTTGTGAGAGAGATGGCACGCTCAGGACTGGCACAGATGGCACGCTCACAACTGGCACACAAGCCCAGAGGCCAATATTAATCTCCCTTTTTTCAGGGAAAATTTATAAAACAAAAAAAAAAAATAAATAGGCTTTCTATGGCCCACTATTTGTGAGAGAGATGGCACGCTCAGGACTGGCACAGATGGCACGCTCACAACTGGCACACAAGCCCAGAGGCCAATATTAATCTCCCTTTTTTTCAGGGAGAATTTATAAAACCAAAAAAAAAATTAAATAGGCTTTCTATGGCCCACTATTTGTGAGAGAGATGGCACGCTCAGGGCTGGCACAGATGGCACGCTCAGGACTGGCACACAAGCCCAGAGGCCAATATTAATCTCCCTTTTTTTCAGGGAGAATTTATAAAACCCAAAAAAAAATAAAATAGGCTTTCTATGGCCCACTATTTGTGAGAGAGATGGCACACTCAGGACTGGCACACAAGCCCAAAGGCCAATATTAATCTCCCACTGTATTTTTATCAGGGAGAATTTATACACCCCACAAAAAAAAATACAGAAAAATGAAAAGGCTTTCTATGGCCCACTATGTGAGAGAGATGGCACACACAGGGATGGCACTCTAGCAGAAATGCCAAATTGCCAATCTTAATCTCCCACCAAAAAAAAAAAAAAAAAAAAAACAGGGAATGTCCTACAATTACTATCTCCCTGCCTGCAGTAATCTCAGCCAGGTATGGCAGGCAGCTACTATCTCCCTGCCTGCAGTAATCTCAGCCAGGTATGGCAGGCAGCAATAAGGAGTGGACTGATGCACAAATGAAATAAAAAGTGTGGACAAACAAAAAAGATAGCTGTGCAGAAAGGAAGGAACAAGAGGATTTGTGCTTTGAAAAAAGCAGTTGGTTTGCACAGCGGCGTACACACAGCAATGCAGCTATCAGGGAGCCTTCTAGGGCAGCCCAATGAGCTACAGCGCTGAGGGGAAAAAAAAAAAAAAAAAAACTTCCACTGTCCCTGCACACCGAGGGTGGTGTTGGACAGTGCAAATCGCTGCAGCACAAGCGGTTTTGTGGTTAATGGACCCTGCCTAACGCTATCCCTGCTTCTGACAAAGCGGCAGCAACCTCTCCCTAAGCTCAGATCAGCAGCAGTAAGATGGCGGTCGGCGGGAACGCCTCTTTATAGCCCCTGTGACGTCGCAGACAGCAAGCCAATCACTGCAATGCCCTTCTCTAAGATGGTGGGGACCAGGACCTATGTCATCACGCTGCCCACACTCTGCGTTTACCTTCATTGGCTGAGAAATGGCGCTTTTCGCGTCATTGAAACGCGACTTTGGCGCGAAAGTCGCGTACCGCATGGCCGACCCCGCACAGGGGTCGGATCGGGTTTCATGAAACCCCGACTTAGCCAAAAGTCGGCGACTTTTGAAAATGTTCGACCCGTTTCGCTCAACCCTACTGATCAGTAATAAAAAAAACACAATACTATCACCATAAGTGCCATTATACACAGGAGATCTGTACTTAGTATGCAGTGTCTGTGTAGAGAGGTAATACAGAGATCACTGGTGACATTATACACAGGACCTCTATATAGTATACAGTGTATAGTGTCAGTGTATAGGTAACACTGACTCACCAGTGACGTCTCTAGGTGAAGTCCTTCATCTTTCATCCAGCACAGACCGCCATCATTTCTTCTAGCTAGGACTCGTTTCTGCAGGAAATAACACAGTTATCTCGAGCTCCGCTTGTAGAACACATTACTTAATTTTTAACAACTTCTACATTACACCACGAAGAAAAAAAGGCGATATAGTGTCACTCTGCACAGTAACAGGACCGCCCCCCATTTAAAACAGTATACTCAAAAAATAAAATAAATACATCACTGCAGTAATAATATCCCTTAATTAGCCCCTATGGTAATAATATTCCCCACCCTGGCCCCGTTTATCTCATTCCTGGCTCCAGCCATATGTTCTCGCATCCTGCCCTCATGAGTATCCATTCTACCCCATATGATCTCCCCATCCTGCCCCATCAGTCTCCATCGTATCCATCCTGCTCCATGTCTTTCATTCTGCCCCGTGTCTCCAATCATGCCCCGTATCTACATTCTGCCCATGCCTCAAGTCCTGCCCCCAGTGTGTCCAGCAATCTGCCCCAGTGTGTCCAGCAATCTGCCCCAGTGTGTCCAGCAATCTGCCCCAGTGTGTCCAGCATATTACCCCCAGGTTGTCCAGCAATCTGCCCCAGTGTGTCCAGCATATTACCCCCAGTGTGTCCAGCAATCTGCCCCAGTATGTCCAGCATTGCCCCAGTGTGTAGAGAAATCTGCCCCAGGGTCTCCAGCATTGCCCCAGTGTGTCCAGCATTGCCCCAGTGTGTCCAGCATTGCCCCAGTGTGTCCAGCATTGCCGCCAGTGTGTCCAGCAATCTGCCCCAGTGTCCAGCATTGCCCCAGCGTGTCCAGCAAATTGCCCCAGTGTCCAGCATTGCCCCAGTGTCCAGAAATCTGCCCCAGTGTCCAGCATTGCACAGTGTGTCCAGAAATCTGCCCCAGTCTGTCCAGAAATCTGCCCCAGTGTCCAGCATTGCCCCAGTGTCCAGAAATCTGTCCCAGGGTCTCCAGCATTGCCCAGTGTGTCCAGAAATCTGCCCCAGGGTCTCCAGCATTGCCCAGTGTGTCCAGCACTCTGCCCCCAGTGTGCCGAGCAATCTGCCCCAGGGTCTCCAGCATTGCCCAGTGTGTCCAGCACTCTGCCCCCAGTGTGCCCAGCAATCTGCCCCAGGGTCTCCAGCACTGCCCCAGTGTCCAGCATTGCCCCAGTGTGTCCAGCATTGCCCCAGTGTGTCCAGCATTGCCGCCAGTGTGTCCAGCAATCTGCCCCTGTGTCCAGCATTGCCCCAGCGTGTCCAGCAATCTGCCCCAGTGTCCAGCATTGCTCCAGTGTCCAGAAATCTGCCCCAGTGTCCAGCATTGCCCAGTGTGTCCAGAAATCTGCCCGTCTGTCCAGAAATCTGCCCCAGTCTGTCCAGAAATCTGCCCCAGTGTCCAGCATTGCCCAGTGTGTCCAGAAATCTGCCCCAGTCTGTCCAGAAATCTGCCCCAGTGTCCAGCATTGCCCAGTGTGTCCAGAAATCTGCCCCAGTCTGTCCAGAAATCTGCCCCAGTCTGTCCAGAAATCTGCCCCAGGGTCTCCAGCATTGCCCAGTGTGTCCAGCACTCTGCCCCCAGTGTGCCCAGCAATCTGCCCCAGGGTCTCCAGCATTGCCCCAGTGTGTCCAGCATTGCCCCAGTGTGTCCAGCATTGCCGCCAGTGTGTCCAGCAATTTGCCCCTGTGTCCAGCATTGCCCCAGCGTGTCCAGCAATCTGCCCCAGTGTCCAGCATTGCCCCAGTGTCCAGAAATCTGCCCCAGTGTCCAGCATTGCCCAGTGTGTCCAGAAATCTGCCCGTCTGTCCAGAAATCTGCCCCAGTCTGTTCAGAAATCTGCCCCAGTGTCCAGCATTGCCCAGTGTGTCCAGAAATCTGCCCCAGTCTGTCCAGAAATCTGCCCCAGTGTCCAGCATTGCCCAGTGTGTCCAGAAATCTGCCCCAGTCTGTCCAGAAATCTGCCCCAGTCTGTCCAGAAATCTGCCCCAGTCTGTCCAGAAATCTGCCCCAGGGTCTCCAGCATTGCCCAGTGTGTCCAGCACTCTGCCCCCAGTGTGCCCAGCAATCTGCCCCAGGGTCTCCAGCATTGCTCCAGTGTGTCCAGCATTGCCCCACTGTGTCCAGCATTGCCGCCAGTGTGTCCAGCAATCTGCCCCTGTGTCCAGCATTGCCCCAGCGTGTCCAGCAATCTGCCCCAGTGTCCAGCATTGCCCCAGTGTCCAGAAATCTGCCCCAGTGTCCAGCATTGCCCAGTGTGTCCAGAAATCTGCCCGTCTGTCCAGAAATCTGCCCCAGTCTGTCCAGAAATCTGCCCCAGTGTCCAGCATTGCCCAGTGTGTCCAGAAATCTGCCCCAGTCTGTCCAGAAATCTGCCCCAGTCTGTCCAGAAATCTGCCCCAGGGTCTCCAGCATTGCCCCCAGACAGACATAAAGAAAAAAAAAAAACAAAGTAAAATCCTCACCTCTCCCGTTCCCAGTGCAGGTCCGGTGCAGTCAGCGTCTCTCCGGCTCTGCAACGCTCAGGACAGAGAGGCAGAGCACGCAGTGATGACGTCATCACACCCTCTGCCCTGAGACATCGCAGAGTCAGAGGGCGCTGAAGACGCTGGCTGCAGCTACCGCGCAGCCGCAGGAACCAGGAGAGGTGAGTATTAGCGCTGGCACCGGGGGAAGGGGGCGGGCGCCCGAAGACTTAAAGGGCCCACGTTTTTTTTTTTTTCTCCTCCTTCTGCAGCGCCGGCCGACCCGCCCCCCGCAGTGTGCCGCCCGGGGCGGCCCGCCCCCCCCCCGCACCCCACTTCCTACGCCACTGGGAAGGTGGATGGGGAGGTGAGAGAGGTGGCGACCCCTGTGGTTTGGTCGTTCGACCCCCCTCGGGGTCGCGACCCCCAGGTTGAGAACCGCTGATTTAAATTTTTTCATATGTTTTTAAACTTTTTTTTTACTTGTTATTACATTTGTTAGTCACCTTAGGGGACTTGAAGCTGCAACCATCTGATCGCTTGTGTTATACTTGGCAGTTCATCAGCAGAATAACAGCATATACACTGTAGGTGTTCAACAGACTTCCAGCTGTCATAGTAACCCATTGGCTGTAAGAAGCAGATCTTGGCTGTGTGTCACAGCTATCATCTGCCTGGCATGGGTTGAGCTGACCTAATAAGCATGCTTCATTTATCCACTACCAATTTGCGATGGACATGTAGAGGGTTGGATGTTGGTAAGAGATGAAAAGGGCCTTCTTAGGGGTCTTGAACCTGCAATTATTCACTGCTTGAACAAATCTATACACTGCAGTGTCACAGAATTACAGCATTTAAGAAAAATCATGGTCTCCTCAGTCTTAACTTATGTGCACACGATCAGTAAACGCTGCGGGTTGGACGCTACGTACTTGTGCAGCGTCCAACCCGCAGCATGCAGATGTTACAGCATAGTGGATGGAATTTCAAGAAATCCCATGCCCACTTTGCATCTATTCCCTTGAAGATGGACATGCGTTGCGTCTTTCCAGACTGCAGCCTGTATATTTCTCTTGCGGAGATGATAGAAATGTCACCCATACAATGTATTGGACTCGGTGAATCCACATTGTTCAGTGAACACTAGGGTTGAGCGAAACAGGTCGTTCATTTTCAAAAGTCGCCGACTTTTGGCAAAGTCAGGTTTCATGAAACCCGATCCGACCCCTGTGCGTGGTCGGCCTGCGGTACGCGACTTTCGTGCCAAAGTCGCGTTTCAATGACGCGAAAAGCACCATTTCTCAGCCAATGAAGGTGAACGCAGAGTGTGGGTAGCGTGATGACATAGGTCCTGGTCCCCACCATCTTAGAGAAGGGCATTGCAGTGATTGGCTTGCTGTCTGCGGCATCACAGGGGCTATAAAGGGGCGTTCCCGCCGACCGCCATCTTACTGCTGCTGATCTGAGCTTAGGGAGAGGTTGCTGCCGCTTCGTCAGAAGCAGGGATAGCGTTAGGCAGGGTCCATTAACCACCAAACCGCTTGTGCTGTAGCGATTTCCACTGTCCAACACCACCTTCGGTGTGCAGGGACAGTGGAAGCTACATTTTTTTTTTCCTCAGCGCTGTAGCTCATTGGGCTGCCCTAGAAGGCTCCCTGATAGCTGCATTGCTGTGTGTACGCCGCTGTGCAAACCAACTGCTTTTTTCAAAGCACAAATCCTCTTGTTCCTTCCTTTCTGCACAGCTATCTTTTTTGTTTGTCCACACTTTTTATTTAATTTGTGCATCAGTCCACTCCTTATTGCTGCCTGCCATACCTGGCTGAGATTACTGCAGGGAGATAGTAATTGTAGGACAGTCCCTGTTTTTTTTTTTTTTTTGGTGGGAGATTAAGATTGGCATTTCTGCTAGAGTGCCATCCCTGTGTGTGCCATCTCTCACTCAGTGGGCCATAGAAAGCCTATTTATTTTTTTGCTTGATTTGGGTTCTAAAATCTACCTGAAAAAATCACTACATCAATCAGTGGGAGAAAAATATTGGCCTCAGGGCTTTGTGTGCCACTCCTGACTCCTGTGTGTGCCATCTCTCACTCAGTGGGCCATAGAAAGCCTATTTATTTTTTTGCTTGATTTGGGTTCTAAAATCTACCTGTAAAAATCACTACATCAATCAGTGGGAGAAAAATATTGGCCTCTGGGCTTGTGTGCCACTCCTGACTCCTGTGTGTGTGCCATCTCTCACTCAGTGGGCCATAGAAAGCCTTTTTTTTTTTTTTTTTGGTTTCTAAATTGTCCCTGAAAAAATAATTTTATTTTATTTGGTTTCTAAATTATTCCTGAAAAATTCATTTTATTTTATTTTGTTTCTAACGTCTCCCTGAAAAAAAAAAAAAAAAAAACAGTGGGAGATTAATATTGCCCTTTCTGCTTGTGTGCCAGTCTTGACTCCTGGGTGTGCCATCTCTCTCTCTCTCTCTCAAATTGTGGGCCATAGAAAGCCTATTTATTTTTTTGCTTGATTTGGGTTCTAAAATCTACCTGTAAAAATCAATAAATCAATCAGTGGGAGATAAATATTGGCCTCTGGGCTTGTGTGCCACTCCTGACTCCTGTGTGTGCCATCTCTCACTCAGTGGGCCATAGAAAGCCTTTTTTTTTTTTTATTTGGTTTCTAAATTGTCCCTGAAAAAATCATTTTATTTTATTTGGTTTCTAAATTCTTCCTGAAAAAATCATTTTATTTTATTTTGCTTCCAACGTCTCCCTGAAAAAAAAAAACAAAAAAAAACTGTGGGAGATTAATATTGCCCTTTCTGCTTGTGTGCCAGTCTTGACTCCTGGGTGTGCCATCTCTCTCTCTCTCTCTCAAATTGTGGGCCATAGAAAGCCTATTTATTTTTTTGCTTGATTTGGGTTCTAAAATCTACCTGTAAAAATCAATAAATCAATCAGTGGGAGAAAAATATTGGCCTCTGGGCTTGTGTGCCACTCCTGACTCCTGTGTGTGCCATCTCTCACTCAGTGGGGCATAGAAAGCCTTTTTTTTAATTTTTTTATTTGGTTTCTAAATTGTCCCTGAAAAAAATCATTTTATTTTATTTTGTTTCTAAATTCTTCCTGAAAAAATCATTTTATTTTATTTTGTTTCTAAAGTTTCCCTGAAAAAAAAAAAAAATAGGTGAGAGATTAATATTGACATTTGTGCTTGAGTGACAGTCCTGCGTGTGTGGCATCTCTGTGATTTGGTGCCACAGAAAACAGAGTGTGTAACATTGTGCCTGATTTTCCTTGTGGTCTCACCAACCTGTAAAGGGATATTGAAATCATACTGAAGTTATAGCTCACCGTGTAAGTTGTTTGACAGCAACAAATAAAGTTACTTAGGTTAACTTTTTAAAACAATGAGGAAGTCTGGTGCAAGAGGTCGTGGCCGTGGGCGTTCATTGTCAGCTGGTATTGATGGTAGTGGTAGTGGAGCATCAGGTGGTCGTGGGAAAAAAATATTCCACCTAAGTCTGGAGCTGTGGAGCCAGGTTTGTCGTCTGGCTACACAAGGCCTCGAACGCTCTCTTTTCTGGGATTAGGAAAACCGCTTTTAAAGCCGGAGCAGCAACAGCAAGTTTTGGCTTACCTTGCAGACTCAGCCTCTAGCTCTTTTGCCTCCTCTTCTGAAACTGGTAAATGTAAAAGCAGCGCCTCGCTTGTGGATGTTCACGGTCAGGGACAAGTCGCTTCCTTGTCCTCTTCAGCAAAAACAACAACAAGAGAGAAGGATGCAGCAGGCGACACAACGGGTTACTCCATGGAGCTCTTTACACATACCGTCCCTGGCTTAGAAAGTGAAACACTTAACAGGCCATGCCCATTACAAGTAGATTCTGACATGGAGTGCACTGATACACAGCCACAGCCAGACTACAATGCTGGTCCTTTGACTCAGACCACAACATTGCCCTCTCAGGGTACTGATCCACAATCAGACCCTGATGAGACTATGTTGCCCCGTCACGAACGCTATACCACCAACTGACACGGTGACACAGACGAAGTTGCACATGAGCTAGAAGAGGAGGTAATAGATGACCCAGTTGTTGACCCCGATTGGCAGCCATTGGGGGAACAGGGTGCAGGCGGCAGTAGTTCAGAAGCGGAGGTGGAGGAGGGGCCGCAGCAGGCATCAACATCGCAACAGGTTCCATCTGCCGGGCCCGTATCTGGCCCAAAACGCGTGTCAAAGCCAAAACCTGTTGGAGGACAGCGTGGCCATCCAGTTAAAGCTCAGTCTGCAATCCCTGAAAAGGGATCCGATGCTTGGAAGAGTGCAGTCTGGCATTTTTTTAAACAACATCCAATTGATCAGCGCAAAGTCATCTGTCAAAAATGTTCAACTAGCTTAAGCAGAGGTCAGAATCTGAAAAGTCTCAATACAAGTTGCATGCATAGACATTTAACCACCATGCATTTTCAAGCCTGGACTAACTACCAAACGTCCCTTAAGGTTGTTGCACCCTCGGCCAATGAAGCTAGTCAGCAACGCAACATCCCTTCCGTCACTGTAAGGCCACCATTTTCCGCACCACCGGCAGTATCTGTGCAGGTTTCTTTGCCAGCCAAAAGCAGTCAGGGTCAGGGAATCACCAGTTTTGTAGGAGGAAATATTGCATCTAGGGCACCGGCGGAAACAATACCGTCTCCAACCGTCTCTCGGTCTGCCAAGTCCACCGGCACACCCGCTAGTTCCACGATCTCCAGCTCTCCAGTCCAGCCCACCCTACATGAGACTCTGGTTAGAAAAAGGAAGTACTTATCCTCGCATCCGCGTACACAGGGTTTTAACGCCCACATAGCTAGACTAATCTCGTTAGAGATGATGCCCTACCGGTTAGTTGAAAGCGAAGCTTTCAAAGCCCTGATGGAGTACGCTGAACCACGCTACGAGCTACCCAGTCGACAATTTTTCCAGAAAAGCCATCCCATCCCTGCACCAGCATGTTAAACAGCGCATCGTCCATGCACTCAGGCAATCTGTGAGTACAAAGGTGCACCTGACTACAGATGCATGGACCAGTAGGCATGGCCAGGGACGTTACGTGTCCATCACGGCACACTGGGTGAATGTGGTGGATGCAGGGTCCACAGGGGACATCAATTTCGGGACAGTTGTGCCTAGCCCACGGTCTAGGAAACAGTTGGCTGTAGGCGTTCACACCCCCTCCTCCTCGTCCTCCTGCAGAAGCGACAGCTCTTTCACAGACCGCAGTCGGCCAAACACTCCATCGGCAGCTGACACTGTTGCACACCAGTTGTCCCATTATGGGCCAGCTACTGGCAAGCGTCAGCAGGCTGTATTGGCTATGAAGTGTTTGGGCGACAACAGACACACCATGGAAGTTCTGTCCGAGTTCTTGCAACAAGAAACGCAGTCGTGGCTGGGCACAGTAGATCTTGAGGCAGGCAAGGTAGTGAGTGATAACGGAAGGAATTTCCTGGCTGCCATCTCCCTTTCCCAACTGAAACACATTCCTTGCCTGGCTCACACATTAAACCTGGTGGTGCAGTGCTTATTGAAAACTTATCCTGGGTTCTCCGACCTGCTCCTCAAAGTGCGTGGACTTTGCTCACATATCCGACATTCGCCTGTACACTCCAGCCGTATGCAGACCTATCAGCGGTCTTTGAACCTTCCCCAGCATCGCCTAATCATAGACGTTGCAACAAGGTGGAACTCAACACTGCACATGCTTCAGAGACTGTGCCAACAGAGGCGGGCTGTTATGTTTTTGTGGGAGGATACACATACACGGACAGGCAGTAGGATGGCAGACATGGAGTTGTCAGGTGTGCAGTGGTCGAAGATACAAGACATGTGTCAAGTTTTTCAGTGTTTTGAGGAATGCACACAGCTGGTTAGTGCAGACAACGCCATAATAAGCATGAGCATCCCCCTAATGTGTCTGCTGATGCAAAGTTTGACGCACATAAAGGATCAGGCGTCTGCACCAGAGGAAGAGGAAAGCCTTGATGACAGTCAGCCATTGTCTGGTCAGGGCAGTGTACAGGACGAGGTAGCGGGCGAAGAGGAGGTGGAGGACGAGGAGGATGATGGGGATGAGTATATTTTAATGAGGAAGCTTTCCCGGGGGCACTGGAAATTGGTTGCGTGGCAAGGCCGGGTTCTGGTTTTTGGAGGGACACAAGTGACGTAGATTTGCCTGAAACTGCCCCTCAACCAATCACAACTGCAGATTTGACAACTGGAACTTTGGCCCACATGGTGGATTATGCCTTATGTATCCTCAAAAGGGACACACGCATTACGAAAATGATGAACGATGACGATTACTGGTTGGCCTGCCTCCTTGATCCACGCTATAAAGGCAAATTGCAAAATATTATGCCACATGAGAACTTGGAACTAATATTAGCAACCAAACAATCAACTCTTGTTGACCGTTTGCTTCAGGCATTCCCAGCACACAGCGCACGTGATCGTTCTCACACGAGCTCCAGGGGCCAGCAGACCAGGAGTGTTAAGGGTGCACACATCAGAAGTGGCGTTGGACAGAGGGGTTTTCTGACCAGGTTGTGGAGTGATTTTGCTATGAACGCAGACAGGACACGTACTGCTTCATCAATTGAAAGTGACAGGAGACAACATTTGTCCAGTATGGTTACTAACTATTTTTCATCCCTTATCGATGTTCTCCCTCAACCATCATTCCCATTTGATTACTGGGCATCAAAATTAGACACCTGGCCAGAATTGGCAGAATATGCATTGCAGGAGCTTGCTTGCCCGGCAGCTAGTGTCCTATCAGAAAGAGTATTCAGTGCTGCAGGTTCAATATTAACCGAAAAAAGGACTCGTCTGGCTACCCAAAATGTTGATGATCTAACATTCATTAAAATGAACCACAACTGGATTTCGAATTATTTTGCCCCACCTTGCCCGGCCGACACCTAGCTTTCCTATGAAAAGCTCTTGCCTGTGGACTACTGTGAATTACTTTTCTAATGTCTAATTTGCTGCAGCTGATTGTCCAGCATACGACATGTTTACACCTCCCTAAATGGCCAAACTCCCCACACGGGGCCGTGGTGTCGCGACTTGGCGCAAGCACCCGTGAGAGTGCTGTTTGTCTGAAGAGGTGGGTGTGCCCGCTTTTGGTCGACGGCATTGCCACTGGGTCCCTCATAGTACAATAAAGTGTCTCTGGCGGTGGTGGTGCGCACCCAACGTCAGACACACTGTTGTAACATGAGGGGCCCTGGGCCTGTACCGCCGGCCACAAGAGAGTTCACCCACCCCCAGGTCAAACATTGCTCTACCACTTCCACAGTTATCTCTCACACTTCCACCAATGTTTAGTCTATGCGCTGACATCCTTCCATTCCTGCCACTGACAATACCATTGTGTTGACATGTATGATGGTACTTAACATAGTCAGGAGCAGTGTCCTCTATTTACCACAGTAAATACTTTGTGTTAAATTAGTAGGTCTGAAACTACGCAGAGGATCCCACCCCTGAACCTAATGATTGCACCCTTTAGTGTTTTCGTTTTGTTTTAATGCGAGACATTCACATTTATTTATTGTTTTGGACTACTAACTGGCAGACACTCATTACAATCGGCCTCCACTGACCTGTCTACTGCTGCCCGTGTACCCCTGGAACCAATTTTAAATTGCCTACAGCCAGCCCATTTTATTATGTTAGGCCTTCGAAGCCTGTCTGCTGTCCCTCCTTCCACTAGGCCTCCACTGACCAGACCACTGCTGCCCGTGTACCCCTGGAACCAATTTTAAATTGCCTACAGCCAGCCCATTTTATTATGTTAGGCCTTCGAAGCCTGTCTGCTGTCCCTCCTTCCACTAGGCCTCCACTGACCAGACCACTGCTGCCCGTGTACCCCTGGAACCAATTTTAAATTGCCTACAGCCAGCCCATTTTATTATGTTAGGCCTTCGAAGCCTGTCTGCGGTCCCTCCTTCCACTAGGCCTCCACTGACCAGACCACTGCTGCCCGTGTACCCCTGGAACAAATTTTAAATTGCCTACAGCCAGCCCATTTTATTATGTTAGACCTTCAAAGCCTGTCTGCTGTCCCTCCTTCCACTAGGCCTCCACTGACCAGACCACTGCTGCCCATGTACCCCTGGAACCAATTATAAAGTGTCTACAGCCTGTCCAATTTTATTATGTTAGGCCTTCGAAGCCTGTCTGCGGTCCCTCCTTCCACTAGGCCTCCACTGACCTGTCTACTGCTGCCCGTGTACCCCTGGAACCAATTTTAAATTGCCTACAGCCAGCCCATTTTATTATGTTAGGCCTTCGAAGCCTGTCTGCGGTCCCTCCTTCCACTAGGCCTCCACTGACCTGTCTACTGCTGCCCATGTACCCCTGGAAACAATCATAATTTGCCTACAGCCAGCCCATTTTATTATGTTAGGCCTTCGAAGCCTGTCTGCGGCCTGTTCTTTCTACTACTACTACTACACTGACCAGTCTACTGCTGCCTGTGTACCCCTGTAACCTATTTTTTAGTGCCTACAGCACAATATTTTTTTATGTTAGGCCTTCGAAGCCTGTCTGCGGCCCGTTCTTTCTACTACTCCTACACTGACCAGTGTACTGCTGCCCGTGTACCCCTGGAACCAATGTTAAAGTGCCTACAGTCCAATATTTTTTATTGTTAGGCCTTCGAAGCCTGTCTGCGGCCCGTTCTTTCTACTACTACTACACTGACCAGTCTACTGCTGCCCGTGTACCCCTGGAACCAATGTTAAAGTGCCTACAGTCCAATATTTTTTTATGTTAGGCCTTCGAAGCCTGTCTGCGGCCCGTTCTTTCTACTACTACTACACTGACCAGACCACTGCTGCCCGTGTACCCCTGGAACCTATTTTTTATTGCATAGAGCATCCTTTTTTTAATAGTAGGCGTACAAAGTCTGTCTGCGGTCCACTATTGAAATTGTCCTCCACTGCCCAGAGCAATGCTGCCTGTGTACCCCTGTAACCTTTTTTAAGCTGCAGTGAGCCACATTTTTGGTTTAAGGCCTACTACCTGTGTCTGTCTGCGACACTCAATTCAGCTGTGTTCCTTTTAAAAAAGCTGAGCGTCAATAGTCTTGTTTTCAGCCTCTAGGAATTTTAAAACTGCATTGGGGGTACAACTTTGGTAGGGCCTACTAACGGTGTCTGCCGCCCCAAGGTGTGACCCAGGTTTCGTCCACATTGCTTCGATCTTCCTACTCTCGTTTACTAGTTGGTGAAAACTACACTGCATTAGGCCTACAAATTGGGTATGGGGTGTAGAGACGGTGTGTTCCACTCCAAGGTGTTCTCCAGGTTGCCTTTCCTGAGCTTCTATCTTCAGGCTCTCGTTTAGTAGTTGTTGGAAACTACACTGCATTAGGCCTACAAATTGGGTATGGGGTGTAGAGAGATGGAGTGTTCCACTCCAAGGTGTTCCCCAGGTTTTGTCCACATTGCTTCGATCTTCCTACTCTCGTTTAGTAGTTGGTGAAAACTACACTGCATTAGGCCTACAAATTGGGTATGGGGTGTAGAGAGATGGTGTGTTACACTCCGAGGTGTTCCCCAGGTTTCCTCTCCATTGCTTGGGTCTTCCGACTCTCGCTTAGTAGTTGTTGGAAACTACACTGCATTAGGCCTACAAATTGGGTATGGGGTGTAGAGAGATGGTGTGTTCCACTCCAAGGTGTTCCCCAGGTTTCCTCGCCATTGCTTCGATCTTCCTACTCTCGTTTAGTAGTTGGTGAAAACTACACTGCATTAGGCCTACAAATTGGGTATGGGGTGCAGAGAGATGGTGTGTTACACTCCAAGGTGTTCCCCAGGTTTCGTCCACATTGCTTCGATCTTCCTACTCTCGTTTAGTAGTTGGTGAAAACTACACTGCATTAGGCCTACAAATTGGGTATGGGGTGTAGAGACGGTGTGTTCCACTCCAAGGTGTTCCCCAGGTTTCCTCTCCATTGCTTCGATCTTCTGGCTCTCGTTTAGTAGTTGTTGGAAACTACACTGCATTAGGCCTACAAATTGGGTATGGGGTGTAGAGACGGTGTGTTCCACTCCAAGGTGTTCCCCAGGTTTCCTCGCCATTGCTTCGATCTTCAGGCTCTCGTTTAGTAGTTGTTGGAAACTACACTGCATTAGGCCTACAAATTGGGTATGGGGTGTAGAGACGGTGTGTTCCACTCCAAGGTGTTCTCCAGGTTGCCTCTCCATTGCTTCAATCTTCATGCTCGTCTTAAGTAGTTGTTGAAAACAACACTGCATTAGGCCTACAAGTTGGGTCTGGGGTGTAGAGACGGTGTGTTCCACTCCAAGGTGTTCCCCAGGTTGCCTCTCCATTGCTTCAATCTTCATGCTCTCATTTAGTAGTTGTTGAAAACAACACTGCATTAGGCCTACTAGTTGGGTCTGGGGTTATTCTGCCACCGATATACGTGAATGAGATGTGTCTGAGGGATGTGATCACAAATCGCTATATAAACAATGACAGGTAGCGTTACTCACTAACTGTGCCACCAGTCTCTATCAGCCGCGCGTGGTGATCCGGAAGGATGATGCAGTGATACATTCAACAGGTTTATTTACAGTACCTTGGTGAGATGAGGACTGTAGGTTAGAGCTGTTACAGAATCACCAGATAGAGATAATATAAGCTTCAGGTTAGAGGTAACAAGAGAATCCTTTCTCCAGCTCTGCAGCACATGTGGGATCCAAGATGGCACGGAGCACAAAAACAGGAAGAGAAGGAAAAAGATAGGAGGAGCTAAAGACAGAAAGGTGTTGTGGGAAAATTCCATAACAAATATTACAGTGATATAGCAAACGGCCAGTAGATGGCAGCAAAGTATAACAAATGATAGAACCAGGCTTATTAGCACTACATAAAGGTCCATGTATGGCTGAAAGTCTATCATAACAAAGTGAGCAGCACACTCCCCGTCTGAAATCCTTGGATTTCACTATACCATAAGTCTCGAATTGGGAGTGTTCACCAGAAGTGCATGGAGGGATACCTCAACCTGTAAGATAAAAACAATGCATGCAATGCAACAATAACATATTGAATAACAAGTCTAGAACGATTTCTTGAAGTAATCCAAAGGATAACCCATCTTCGGATTGGAGAAGCCGCGCTAGGCCAAACTGTCTCCAACCCATTTGTAATCCAAAGGTTGAAGTTCCTTGAAAGAGTTCCTACTGATTGGATGGATAATCAATCCTCAACCGGTATGAGTAAAATAATCTCTGATATAGGCCTAATGAAAGTTTTGGGGTCACCTTGCTTAGTAACTGTCACTTCTACCTTGCGTACCTTGCCATGGTCACTTGGAAAGGTTTTAGAGATAAGTCCCATAGGCCATGTGCTTCTTTCCTCCTTCTGGTCTTTCATGAGGATAATATCTCCTACTTGTAAATTTGGCTTTACGTGTTGCCATTTTCTTCGTTTTTGGAGAAGTGTCAGGTACTCCTTCTTCCATCTATTCCAGAAACAATTAGCCAGATGTTGCACATATTTCCACCGTCTCTGATATTTGTTATCGGACACAGAGTCTTCAGGCGGGTTAGGAACAGTTCCAAGTTTCTGGGTTAGGAGAGTTGCCGGAGTGAGAATTGTAGGAGATTCTGGATCCGTAGATATGGGTACAAGAGGTCTTGAGTTTACTATAGCAGAGACTTCTGCTAAGAAAGTGGTCAAGGTCTCGTGAGTGAGTCTTGAAAGATTTGAGTCCATCAGCATAGATTCCAGTATCCGACGAGTAATGCCTATCATTTTTTCCCATGATCCGCCCATATGGGAAGCATGAGGAGGATTGAAGACCCAGGAACAGCCATTGGTTGTCAAGAAGTTCTGGACTGGTGTTGAATTCAGTTGTAGTTCTCGACAGGCACCTACAAAGTTTGTTCCACAATCAGATCTTAGTTGTTTTACTGGTCCTCTGATGGAGAAGAATCGTCTTAAGGCATTAATGAAACTGGAGGAGTCCATGGACTCTATCACTTCTATGTGTATTGCTCGTACACTCATGCACGTGAACAACACTGCCCAACGTTTACTTTCCGCATGCCCGCCTCTGGTCCGACGTGCAGCGACTGCCCATGGGCCAAAAACGTCCAAGCCAACATAGGTAAAATGGGGGCTCGGTGCTTGTCCTATCAGCAGGCAAATCAGACATCTGTTGTTGTTGCAGTTTTCCTCTTGTCTTATGACACTGAACACAATGATGAATTAAATGGGAAATCGGTCTCTTTGCTCCCACAATCCAGAGGCCTGCAGCTCTTAAGGCACCTTCAGTGAAGTGTCTGCCTTGATGTTTGATTTTTTCATGGTAATGTTGTATAAGTAGAGTGGTGATATGGTGATGACCAGGAATAATTAGAGGATTCTTTTCTGCCTCATCCAATTTAGCTTTGTTTAAACGACCACCAACTCTCAATAAACACCTTTCGTCTATTACTGGGTTTAAGTTGACAATGGGGCTGTTTTTAGGAACGTCTTGTTTTTTACGTATACATTCCAGTTCCTTGTGAAAAACATTCTGCTGCACATTGCGTATCACAATGAGTTCACTCAGAGCAATGTCTTCTGCAGAGAGAGGCTTATGGCAGATATGCCAACCGTGACAATCAGTGTTACTGTCCTTATTGCGATAGCATTGTACAATGTGTACTAACCTTGCAATGGCACGAACCAGCCTCGTCCATCTTGAGAAGTGATCAAAACGCTGACAGTCCAAGCCAACCTTCTCCTTGAATTTGGTGATGAAGGTGCTGACATCAGGACGGATCTCTGGGTCGACATCTGGATCCTCAAGGCTGAAGCTGTCTTCAACGGCAGTCTCTTTGCACTGTTCGTGAAGGAACTCCGGTCCTGTCAACCAAGAAGAGCTTGCGAAGGCACCAATAGACACTGGTCTAGTAGCAAGGTCCGCAGGGTTAAGATGGGATGGGACGTGCTGCCATTGCTGGGGTTTGGAGGATTTCCTGATCCTTTCCACTCGGTTACTGACATAGACGTAGAAGCGTTTCGTCTGGTTGTATATGTAGCCCAGAACTACCTTACTGTCTGTGTAGAATCTTGTGTCATCCACGTGAATAGCTAGTTCGCTCTGTATGAAGTCTGCAATCTCTATGGCTAGTACAGCCCCACAGAGCTCGAGTCTGGGTATGGTGTGCTCGGGTTTAGGAGCCAGTTTAGCCTTTCCAAACAGAAATCCAACATGGGCTTCATTGTTAGAGTCTACAACCTTCAAGTAAGCGACAGCGGCAATAGCTTCAGTGGAGGCATCAGCGAATACATGAATCTCCTTCCTTTGACTTGTAGTTAGGGATGCTGGAGTGTAACAACGTGGTATGTGGATCTTATCCAAGGCGCAAAGAGATTCTCTCCATGACTTCCACTTTAGTTGTTTGTCTGCAGGGAGTGGTATATCCCAGTCCTTAATGTACTCTGAGAGTTGTCTCAGCAGGAGCTTGCCTTGTATAGTCAGGGGTGCGACAAACCCAAGTGGATCATATAGACTGTTCACCACTGACAGAACCCCACGCTTAGTAAATGGTTTTTCTGCACCACTAACCTGAAAGCTGAAGGAGTCATTTAGCAAGTTCCACCTCAGGCCTAGACTTCTCTGTACTGGTGTATTGTCTGAGCCTAGGTTCAAGTCCCTAAATTCTACGGCATGATCATTAGGGTGAAAGGCCTTCATTACAACAGCACTATTGGAGGCAATTTTATGCAATCTTAAATGAGCTTTAGAAAGCATACCTTGTGTCCGTTTGAGCAGATCTGTGGCTTCTTCCGCCGTGGGCAGGGATTTAAGTCCGTCGTCCACGTAGAAGTCCTTTTCAACGAACTGTTGAGCATCCTTCCCGAACTCTGCTGCACCATCGGAGGCGGTCCTACGTAGGCCGTAGGTGGCGACTGCAGGAGAAGGACTGTTTCCGAAAACGTGCACCTTCATGCGGTATTCGATCATTTCTTTGTTGGTGTCGTTGTCTCGGTGCCATAGAAAACGGAGATAATTTTTGTGATCTTGTTGCACGATGAAACAATGGAACATTTGTTCGATGTCGGCGGTAATGGCGACCGGTTCCTTTCTGAATCTCATGAGCACTCCCACCAGGTTATTAGTCAGGTTCGGACCAGTGAGGAGAACGTCATTCAGAGATACGCCGTCATGTTTGGCGCTTGAATCGAACACCACCCTGATTTGTTTCGGCTTTCTTGGATGATACACTCCAAAGGAAGGTAGATACCAGCATTCTTCATCAGGTTGCAATGGTGGAGCTGGCTCTGCGTGATCATTGCGAAATATCTTGTCCATAAAAGCTATGAAATGTTCCTTCATTTCAGGCTTGTTCCTTAATGTTCTCTGCAGTGAGATGAATCTAGAGAAGGCCTGTTCTCTGTTGTTAGGAAGCCTGGTCCTTGAAGCCTTGAAGGGTAAGGGAGCAACCCAGCGGTCAGATTCATTTTTGAAGAATCCACTGTCCATGATTTTAAGAAACTCCTTGTCTTCTATGGATAAGGCAACTTTGTTGTCATCTTTTGTTGTGTGAAACACTGTTCTCCCTAAGTCATCACCGTAGGGAGTGGGAATGATGTCAGGCTCCTGGATGGAATCAGAGAACCTCTCTTTCACTTCGTAGTGATGAAGGCATGGCTTAAAGTGAGTTGCGCGACCATTTTGGAGCACATACGTTTTACAGGCGTTGACTTCGGATGCCTTGTGACTCCTATCCAGACATACATCGCCCACGATTACCCAGCCTAGGTCGAGTCTTTGGGCGTATGGAGCATCATCTGGGCCGTTGCATTGTTGGCGTACCTTGTGGACCTTCAGAATGTCCCTTCCGAGTAGGATTAGAATATCAGCATTCATGTCCAGAGGAGGAATTTCATTAGTCAGGTGCCTCAAGTGGCGATGATAAAGTGCGGCTTCCGGAGTGGGAATCTCCTCCCTGTTATCAGGTATCTGGTCACATTCAATTAGGGTTGGCAAAGGTATATGCACGTTTCCCTTGATTGAAGAGACTATGTACCCAGAGGCTCTCCTGCCAGAAGTCTCAATACGACCAGAGCAGGTGTTGAGGGTGTATGGAGTCATTTGTCCCTTTATGTTGAAGATCTCAAAGAATTTGGGCCTTGCTAGAGATCGGTTACTTTGCTCATCTATTATGGCATACATTTTGGAGGCCTTGTCGGGTTGTCCTTCTGGATAGACCTTAGTCAGACATACCTTGGCACAGCATTTAGGATCAGTCCCTTCTCCACATACCTCAGTACATGAGGAGGAAACAGCGGTTGCAGTTGGGTCAGGGACCTGTGGCTCCCCGCCATGCTTTTGAGCAGGGTTAGATGCTGCAGAAGGTTGTGAGTTGTATGGAGCTGGCGTGGGATGCATGGCTGTGACGTGTTTATCACTGCTGCATTCAGTGCACTTAATGGCGGCCTTACAGTCCTTAGCGAGGTGGTCTGAGGAGGTGCAACACTTATAACATATCCCAAGCTCCTTGAGGGTATCTTTACGCTCCTGCAAATTCCTTGCTCTGAATCCACGGCATTCTTTAAGTGGGTGAGGCCTTTTGTGGATAGGGCACATACGGTTACTGTCCATGACTTTAGGAGCAACATTATTTGTCTTAGTGAAGGCAGGTGTAGTAAGTGGAACGTCAGTCTTTCTCACAGATACTGTGTTCCTTGAATCTCTACGTTTGGCAATGTTATCATACCTTGTAGATGATGATGATGCTGGTGGAGTAGACTCAGTGAAGTCGAAGCTGGGATCATTCTTCTTCCGAGCTTGGTCACTGATGAACCTGGAAAAATATGAAAAGGGGGGAAAGGACACATTATACTGCCTTTTATACCGTGAGCCGTGGTCTGCCCATTTATCCTGCATGCCGTGTGGCAACTTGGACACTATTGGATTAACGCCATGAGCAGTATCTAGGTAGCTCAGTCCTGAGAGACGTGGGTCTAATTTTGCCAATTCTATTTCCTTTAGCAGGTCGCTCAGATCTTGAAGTTTTCTATTGTCCTTGTTAGTTATCTTTGGGAAGGTTTGCAGTCTATTAAATAAGGCACATTCTATAGCTTCTGAGCTGCCATAGGTTTGTTCCAGTCTCTCCCAGGCTGCAATAAGACCTGCATCTGAATAGTCCACATGAACTGCCCTTATTGTCTTTATGCGCTCTGCTGATTCAGGGCCTAACCAGTTAACAAGCAAATCCAGTTGTTCCTTGCCGGTGAGATTAAGGTCTTGGATCACTGCTTGAAAGGTGGATTTCCAGGCTCTATAATTCTCAGCACGATCATCAAACTTTGAGAGACTAATGTTTATTAACTCCCGGCGAATCATGTATCTGGCAAAGTCAGACATGTCCGATCTCTCGGTCATTGTTGCAGGATGAACTTGTGGTATCCGTAGGGAATGTAAGTTCTCTGGCTTATATGACTGCGACAAATCAGGACGAAATGATGCGGCATAAGGGTTAAACTGCGGTTTAGTCTCTATAGGTTCTGCTGGCTGTGGCCTAAATTGTAAGTTAGTGCTGGAAGTTACCTTGTCCGCAGTAGGTGGCGACATTTCTTGACTTGCGGGCGCATCCGTGTTAGAAACTGGAGGTGGTGCTGGTGCAGATGTTGCATGTCTTAGCACGTAGTCTGAAGTTCGATCAGCTGCGTCTTCCATTTCTTCTGGAATAAGACAGTCCGGATTATCATCTTGTCCCAGTGCTTGTTCAAGGACCTTCAGTTTAGCAAGGGCTGTTGCTTCTTCCTTTTCTGCTTGGAGTATTTTTAATTTCCTTTGAGCTTCCATTTTGTTTCTTTGAGCCTCCATCTCATTTCTTTGAGCTTCCATTTGGGCTTCTACTTCGACTTCAGCCTCCTTCTTAGCAAAGGAGCTTTTTACTCTAGCTTCCTTTGCAGCTGCACGGATCTCCAGTAGCTTGTCAGACAATATTGATTTCCTGGAGTGAGATGATCTGGAAGACCGAGCTGTGATTTTGTTCGATGTTGTGCGATGTGACCTAACCTCTTGGAGGTGAGCGATGCGGAGTTCTGCTTTATCCTGGGCATCTCGTACTAATGAGGTCTTTTCTTGGAGAAGAGTTTCCCTTTCAGTTACTTCTGCATGGGCATCTTCCATGTCACAGTTACTCAGGAATGTGATGAACTTTGCAGACAGTCTCTGGTAGCGATCATAGGCGGCAGATAAACTCTTCAATGTGGCGGTTAAACCTGCAGCGTCACTGTGATAGCGTGGAAGAGCTGCTAAATAGTGATCAACTCTGCCCCATAAATGTTCTAGGTTATCATGGAACTCGTCTCTAGTAGTCTCAAAGTTCTCTCTGGCCTTTTGTGTCGGCTTGGTTACACGTTTGGGTCGTACGTCCTGCTCTGCAGTAAGTGTGGGCTCTGCTCCTGCAGCATCTATGGTGTCGGGAACCTGATGTGCTTCACTTGCAGATGGGTCCATGGTGCCCTTTGTGGACATGTTTTAGATAAGATGGCGGACGGTTAAGACTTGCTAGCAGACAATGCATATGCACGCAGACACTGTAGACTTAGGTCTCTTGTTACTATTCTGCCACCGATATACGTGAATGAGATGTGTCTGAGGGATGTGATCACAAATCGCTATATAAACAATGACAGGTTGGGTTACTCACTAACTGTGCCACCAGTCTCTATCAGCCGCGCGTGGTGATCCGGAAGGATGATGCAGTGATACATTCAACAGGTTTATTTACAGTACCTTGGTGAGATGAGGACTGTAGGTTAGAGCTGTTACAGAATCACCAGATAGAGATAATATAAGCTTCAGGTTAGAGGTAACAAGAGAATCCTTTCTCCAGCTCTGCAGCACATGTGGGATCCAAGATGGCACGGAGTACAAAAACAGGAAGAGAAGGAAAAAGATAGGAGGAGCTAAAGACAGAAAGGTGTTGTGGGAAAATTTCATAACAAATATTACAGTGATATAGCAAACGGCCAGTAGATGGCAGCAAAGTATAACAAATGATAGAACCAGGCTTATTAGCACTACATAAAGGTCCATGTATGGCTGAAAGTCTATCATAATAAACTGAGCAGCACAGGGGTATTGAGACGGTGTGTTCCACTCCAAGGTGTTCCCCAGGTTGCCTCTCCATTGCTTCAATCTTCATGCTCTCGTTTAGTAGTTGTTGAAAACAACACTGCATTAGGCCTACTAGTTGGGTCTGGGGTGTAGAGACGGTGTCTTCCGCTCCAAGGTGTTCTCCAGGTTGCCTTTCCTGAGCTTCTATCTTCAGGCTCCTTTTAAATAGTGCTTAAATGGAACAACTGCATTTGGCGTACTAGTTGGTTTGGGGCCTACTAACAGTGTCTGCCGCTCCTTGCTGTTCTCCTGGTTTCCTGTCCTGAAATTCCATTTTCAGGCTCTCGTTAAGTAGTTGTTAATGTTAGACTGCATTTGGCCTACTAGTTGGGTTGGGGCCTAATATCGGTGTCTGCCACTCCTTGCTGTTCGCCTCCACTGAACAATGCTGTGCCGCCTGTTTACTACTGTTCCCAATTTTGGAAACAGGAACACATGGGCTACTTGCACAGTGAACAAGGCTGTTCTACCCTGTATGCACACATGGATTTTTCCTCTCTGAACCCTGTTCACACAGGTTATATACAGATGATCAGGTTTTTAAATACATCAGATAGGGATTGCATACATTAGTTAGGACTGCTCTGATAAGGGTATACCGTGAAGATTGGTAGAGCAGCTTAGTATACATTTTTTGCAAAAAACGTATCAACCAAATACCCTGTTTTTTACATCTTTTACTAGCACTTGCGGATTACTGCAACATTTTTTCAAACTGAGTGTTTTTGGTTTTACTATTCTCTTTTGTGTCTTCAGGTTTCTTGGTGGTGTGTGAACATGATCATACAGACTTGTTCACTGTGCAAGTAGCCCATGTGTTCCTGTTTCCATAATTGTTCTCTTGTGTCTACAAGACTGGGGAGTTCCACCACTCCTCTTGGGCTATCTGCACAAAAGCTGTTCTACCCTGTATGCACACATGGATTTTTCCTCTCTGAACCCTGTTCACACAGGTTATATACAGATGATCAGGTTTTTAAATACATCAGATAGGGATTGCATACATTAGTTAGGACTGCTCTGATAAGGGTATACCGTGAAGATTGGTAGAGCAGCTTAGTATACATTTTTTGCAAAAAACGTATCAACCAAATACCCTGTTTTTTACATCTTTTACTAGCACTTGCGGATTACTGCAACATTTTTTCAAACTGAGTGTTTTTGGTTTTACTATTCTCTTTTGTGTCTTCAGGTTTCTTGGTGGTGTGTGAACATGATCATACAGACTTGTTCACTGTGCAAGTAGCCCATGTGTTCCTGTTTCCATAATTGTTCTCTTGTGTCTACAAGACTGGGGAGTTCCACCACTCCTCTTGGGCTATCTGCACAAAAGCTGTTCTACCCTGTATGCACACATGGATTTTTCCTCTCTGAACCCTGTTCACACAGGTTATATACAGATGATCAGGTTTTTAAATACATCAGATAGGGATTGCATACATTAGTTAGGACTGCTCTGATAAGGGTATACCGTGAAGATTGGTAGAGCAGCTTAGTATACATTTTTTGCAAAAAACGTATCAACCAAATACCCTGTTTTTTACATCTTTTACTAGCACTTGCGGATTACTGCAACATTTTTTCAAACTGAGTGTTTTTGGTTTTACTATTCTCTTTTGTGTCTTCAGGTTTCTTGGTGGTGTGTGAACATGATCATACAGACTTGTTCACTGTGCAAGTAGCCCATGTGTTCCTGTTTCCATAATTGTTCTCTTGTGTCTACAAGACTGGGGAGTTCCACCACTCCTCTTGGGCTATCTGCACAAAAGCTGTTCTACCCTGTATGCACACATGGATTTTTCCTCTCTGAACCCTGTTCACACAGGTTATATACAGATGATCAGGTTTTTAAATACATCAGATAGGGATTGCATACATTAGTTAGGACTGCTCTGATAAGGGTATACCGTGAAGATTGGTAGAGCAGCTTAGTATACATTTTTTGCAAAAAACGTATCAACCAAATACCCTGTTTTTTACATCTTTTACTAGCACTTGCGGATTACTGCAACATTTTTTCAAACTGAGTGTTTTTGGTTTTACTATTCTCTTTTGTGTCTTCAGGTTTCTTGGTGGTGTGTGAACATGATCATACAGACTTGTTCACTGTGCAAGTAGCCCATGTGTTCCTGTTTCCATAATTGTTCTCTTGTGTCTACAAGACTGGGGAGTTCCACCACTCCTCTTGGGCTATCTGCACAAAAGCTGTTCTACCCTGTATGCACACATGGATTTTTCCTCTCTGAACCCTGTTCACACAGGTTATATACAGATGATCAGGTTTTTAAATACATCAGATAGGGATTGCATACATTAGTTAGGACTGCTCTGATAAGGGTATACCGTGAAGATTGGTAGAGCAGCTTAGTATACATTTTTTGCAAAAAACGTATCAACCAAATACCCTGTTTTTTACATCTTTTACTAGCACTTGCGGATTACTGCAACATTTTTTCAAACTGAGTGTTTTTGGTTTTACTATTCTCTTTTGTGTCTTCAGGTTTCTTGGTGGTGTGTGAACATGATCATACAGACTTGTTCACTGTGCAAGTAGCCCATGTGTTCCTGTTTCCATAATTGTTCTCTTGTGTCTACAAGACTGGGGAGTTCCACCACTCCTCTTGGGCTATCTGCACAAAAGCTGTTCTACCCTGTATGCACACATGGATTTTTCCTCTCTGAACCCTGTTCACACAGGTTATATACAGATGATCAGGTTTTTAAATACATCAGATAGGGATTGCATACATTAGTTAGGACTGCTCTGATAAGGGTATACCGTGAAGATTGGTAGAGCAGCTTAGTATACATTTTTTGCAAAAAACGTATCAACCAAATACCCTGTTTTTTACATCTTTTACTAGCACTTGCGGATTACTGCAACATTTTTTCAAACTGAGTGTTTTTGGTTTTACTATTCTCTTTTGTGTCTTCAGGTTTCTTGGTGGTGTGTGAACATGATCATACAGACTTGTTCACTGTGCAAGTAGCCCATGTGTTCCTGTTTCCATAATTGTTCTCTTGTGTCTACAAGACTGGGGAGTTCCACCACTCCTCTTGGGCTATCTGCACAAAAGCTGTTCTACCCTGTATGCACACATGGATTTTTCCTCTCTGAACCCTGTTCACACAGGTTATATACAGATGATCAGGTTTTTAAATACATCAGATAGGGATTGCATACATTAGTTAGGACTGCTCTGATAAGGGTATACCGTGAAGATTGGTAGAGCAGCTTAGTATACATTTTTTGCAAAAAACGTATCAACCAAATACCCTGTTTTTTACATCTTTTACTAGCACTTGCGGATTACTGCAACATTTTTTCAAACTGAGTGTTTTTGGTTTTACTATTCTCTTTTGTGTCTTCAGGTTTCTTGGTGGTGTGTGAACATGATCATACAGACTTGTTCACTGTGCAAGTAGCCCATGTGTTCCTGTTTCCATAATTGTTCTCTTGTGTCTACAAGACTGGGGAGTTCCACCACTCCTCTTGGGCTATCTGCACAAAAGCTGTTCTACCCTGTATGCACACATGGATTTTTCCTCTCTGAACCCTGTTCACACAGGTTATATACAGATGATCAGGTTTTTAAATACATCAGATAGGGATTGCATACATTAGTTAGGACTGCTCTGATAAGGGTATACCGTGAAGATTGGTAGAGCAGCTTAGTATACATTTTTTGCAAAAAACGTATCAACCAAATACCCTGTTTTTTACATCTTTTACTAGCACTTGCGGATTACTGCAACATTTTTTCAAACTGAGTGTTTTTGGTTTTACTATTCTCTTTTGTGTCTTCATGTTCCCAATTTTGAACTGCATTTAGACTACTTACTGATTTGGGCCAACTCTCTGTGTCAGCCTCTCATTCCAGTTGTCCTCCACTGAACAAAGCAATGCCCCCTGGTTAGTCCTGTTACCAATTTTGAACTGCATTTAGCCAACTTTATTCTTTGGGCCTATATCTGTGTTTCCTCCTCATCCTGCCCATTGCCCAGCCAGTGATAGATGAGTCTGCTGGTACATTGACCCATAACGCAAAATTCCCCGTGCATGCTAGACAGCAAGATTGTGACCCTGCTGAAAGTCAGGTTCCTCTTCCCGCATACCATACCACCTTACACGGGGACAAAGAGGAAGGTGCAGATGAAAGTGCAGGTTCCTTCATCAGGTGTGGGGAGGAATACTAGTTGGCGACGTCACTGGCACAGGGCCTCTCATAGTACGCAAAAGTGTTGCTGCCGGTGGGAGGCGCCCCCGCCGTGCAAACACACCGCTGTACTTTGAGGGGCCCTGTGCCAGTGCCAATGCCAACGAGTGGGCCCCCCTGCTTGCTCAGGATCACAGCACTTGCAAAGTTGAAATACTTACCTCTCCCTGCTCCACTGCCGTGACGTGGTCCAGATTTCCTGGGCCCACTAATTACTTGAACCAGCCCTACCCCCCACAACTTTAGCCAAATGACCCCCAATTTCCAATGCCTAACTATTATTATAAGGCAAATTAAGATTGACAAGCTTCAGTAACAAGAATGGATGTTTTTGCCATTAAAATGGGCAGTGTAGGTGTTTTCCTGGCCTCCACTCACTGCCGACTATGCTCCCCCATTAACTTGCATTGGGTTTCGTGTTTCGGTCGATACCCGACTTTTCGCGATAATCGGCCGATTCCACTCGACTCGACTTCTAAGATAGTCGGGTTTCGCGAAACACGGCTCGACTCTAAAAAGGTCAAGGTCGCTCAACCCTAGTGAACACATGCGGATTCACCTGCGTTTAATACCCTGCAGCGCTTTGAACGCAGCAAACATTTGCTGCATCCATAGCGCTGTCAATTCCTGATCGTCTGCACTGTGATGTAGTGAGGGGGATCATATACGAGGGTCGGTATGTGTCCCCCTGGATGTAGACAGAGCCATATTAAACCTGCTGTGTTTACAGCAGAACGCCTGTGAATTGCAAGTCAAACTAAAAGTAAGTGTGGATTGGGTCCAAGTAGTTGACCCAGTCAGATTTTCAGGAAAACCTAACAATGGCTGTTATTTTTAGAGGCATTTACAGGTTTGATAGTGGGGCGATAGTGGGGTAAATCCCTCTTTCCACTCTGGGTTTTGGAAGTGGGTAAGTGGCCACAATTCCATTTAATCTCTCAGTTTGGCCTTGGGTGTGTCAGTTTGGAGTTTTGCAAGCTGCAGAGAAGGATGCTCTGTTCAACCCAGGCCTGTGTGAAGCCAACACAGAGCCAGAGACTTCACAACGACTGACGCACCCAGGAGTTACAAAGGTGCTATTGCCCACAGCAATGGGTTGGAACAAGGACTGTTTGTGGAAACCAGGCTGTGAATCGGAAGATATCACTTCTGTTTATGTGAGTCTGAAAATAAAGACATTTTTATGTTGAACTTTCTGTGGTCCCTGCCTATCTGTCACTCTGTATCAACCCCGCAGGTCACTGCTTTTTTAGTGACCTGCCTCCATTTCAAGCAGAGGAGGCAGGTGGAGGGGCCCAGGGAATCACAGACAGGGAGGAGAGGACCCCCTGTACTGTCCGGCCCTGTGCACCGAAATTTAATTAGCAGAAAACTTCAATTGGTGATTAAAAAAGAACAACAGCGTGGATTTGTTCACCAAAGACATCAATGTAATTAGTATTACAGTATCATTACAACCATGTCTGTATTTTACATTTCAAAACCATGAAATTAATTTGAAGATATTTGATGGTCAACATCTGTTTCTCTTAACTACTTTATCAACATACACACCAGAATTTGCCTAACTTTGGAAGAGAGGATTCAAGCATTAAGTGATTGCCTAATTAACTATTTCACCTTAAATAAAATGATCATCCAAACTTAATGAATCAGTAAATAGTTGACAGAAAAGTTTATTTTGTAAGTATGTCAGAATAAGCCTTGACAAAGCTTTACAATACACCAACCTTTCCCGACATTATAATGCTCCTAAATGCCATGTCTTTGTGTGATTGTAACAAAACAATGTGCTATTTTCAGCAGCACACACCAGAACTGGATGAACACACTTTCTTATTGTTAAGAACAGTAAGCAATGTTTTCAAGAACTTAACATTAGTGGTCTATAAGGAGGGTGCATGAGTGGGATGGAGTTGAATAATTTTAGCTCATTTTTTCCTGAAGATTTGCTCACCCAATGCAATAACTCTCCTCAGCAGCAGCCGTCCGTTCAGTCAGAACACAATGACATAAAATTGATAGGTTCATATCAAGGAGATGAGAAAATATAGATATATTAAAATACAGTACTATACACAGTGAAACAAATAAATAATAACACAAATATATACAGTACAGACCAAAAGTTTGGACATACCTTCTCATTTAAAGATTCTTCTGTATTTTCATGACTATGAAAATTGTAAATTCACACTGAAGGCATCAAAGCTATGAATTAACACATGTGGAATTATATACTTAACAAAAAAGTGTTAAACAACTGAAAATATGTCTTATATTCTAGGTTCTTCAAAGTAGCCACCTTTTGCTTTAATGACTGCTTTGCACACTCTTGGCATTCTCTTGATGAGCTTCAAGAGGTAGTCACCGGAATGGTTTTCACTTCACAGGTGTGCCCTGTCAGTTTGAATAAGTGGGATTTCTTGCCTTATAAATGGGGTTGGGACCATCAGTTGTGTTGAGTAGAAGTCTGGTGGATACACAGCTGATAGTCCTACTGAATAGAGTGTTAGAATTTGTGTTATGGCAAGAAAAAAGCAGCTAAGTAAAGAAAAACCAGTGACCATCATTACTTTAAGAAATGAAGGTCAATCAGTCTAAAAAATTGGGAAAACTTTGAAAGTGTCCCCAAGTGCAGTGGCAAAAACCATCAAGCGCTACAAAGAAACTGGCTCACATGAGGACCGCCCCAGGAAAGGAAGACCAAGAGTCACCTCTGCTTCTGAGGATAACTTTATCCAAGTCACCAGCTTCAGAAATCGCAGGTTAACAGCAGCTCAGATTAGAGACCAGGTCAATGCCACACAGAGTTCAAGCAGCAGACACATCTCTACAACAAATGTTAAGAGGAGACTTTGTGCAGCAGGCCTTCATGGTAAAATAGCTGATAGGAAACCACTGATAAGGACAGGCAACAAGGAGAAGAGACTTGTTTGGGCTAAAGAACACAAGGAATGGACATTAGACCAGTGGAAATCTGTGTTTTGTTCTGATTGAGTCCAAATTTGAGATAGTTTGTTCCAACCACCGTGTCTTTGTGCGATGCAGAAAAGGTGAACGGATGGACTCTACATACCTGGTTCCCACCGTGAAGCATGGAGGAGGAGGTGTGATGGTGTGGGGGTGCTTTGCTGGTGACACTGGGGGATTTATTCAAAATTGAAGGCATACTGGAGCACCATGGCTACCACAGCATCTTGCAGCGGCATGCTATTCCATCCGGTTTGCATTTAGGTGGACCATCATTTATTTGTCAACAGGACAATGACCCCAAACACACCTCCAGGCTGTGTAAGGACTATTTGATCAAGAAGGAGAGTGATGGGGAGCTATGCCAGATGACCTGGCCTCCACAGTCACCAGAAATGAACCCAATCGAGATTGTTTGGGGTGAGCTGGACCGCAGAGTGAAGGCAAAAGGGCCAACAAATGTTAAGCATCTCTGGGAACTCCTTCAAGATTGTTTGAAGACCATTTCCGGTGACTACCGCTTGAAGCTCATCAAGAGAATGCCAAGAGTGTGCAAAGCAGTCATCAAAGCAAAAGGTGACTACTTTGAAGAACCTAGAATATAAGACATATTTTCAGTTCACACTTTTTTGTTACGTATATAATTCCACATGTGTTAGTTCATAGTTTTGATGCCTTCAGTGTGAATTTACAATTGTCATAGTTATGAAAATACAGAAAAATCTTTAAATGAGAAGGTGTGTCCAAACTTTTGGTCTATACTGTATATATACAGTTAGGTCCATATATATTTGGACAAAGACAACATTTTTCTAATTTTGGTTATAGAGATTACCACAATGAATTTTAAACAAAACAATTCAGATGCAGTTGAAGTTCAGACTTTCAGCTTTCATTTGAGGGTATCCACATTAAAATTGGATGAAGGGTTTAGGAGTTTCAGCTCCTTAACTTGTGTCACCCTGTTTTTAAAGGGACCAAAAGTAATTGGACAATTGACTCCAAGGCTATTTCATAGACAGGTGTGGGCAATCCCTTCATTATGTCATTCTCAATTAAGCAGATAAAAAGCCTGGAGTTGATTTGAGGTGCTTGCATTTGGAAGGTTTTGCTGTGAAGTAAACATGCGGTCAAAGGAGCTCTCCATGCAGGTGAAACAAGCCATCCTTAAGCTTCGAAAACAGAAAAAACCCATCCAAGAAATTGCTACAATATTAGGAGTGGCAAAATCTACAGTTTGGCAGTTTGGTACATTCTGAGAAAGAAAGAAAGCACTGGTGAACTCATTAATGCAAAAAGACCTGGGCGCCCACGGAAGACAACAGTGATGGATGATCACAAAATAATCTCCATGATGAAGAGAAACCCCTTCACAACAGCCAACCAAGTGAACAACACTCTCCAGGAGGTCGGCGTATCAATATCCAAATCTACCATAAAGAGAAGACTGCATGAAAGTAAATACAGAGGGTTCACTGCACGGTGCAAGCCACTCATAAGCATCAAGAATAAAAAGGCTAGTCTGGACTTTGCTAAAAAAAATCTAAATTAGCTAGCACAGTTCTGGAAGATCTTTTTTTGGACAGATGAAACCAAGATCAACCTCTACCAGAATGATGGAAAGAGAAAAGTATGGCAAAGGCGTGGTACAGCTCATGATCCAAAGCATACCACATCATCTGTAAAACACGGCGGAGGCAATGTGATGGCTTTGGCATGCATGGCTTCAAGTGGCACTGGGTCACTAGTGTTTATTGATGATGTGACACAGGACAGAAGCAGCCGAATGAATTCTGAGGTATTCAGAGTCATACTGTGTGCTCAGATCGAGCCAAATGCAGCAAAACTGATTTGATGTCGTTTCATACTACAGATTGACAATGACCCAAAACATAAAGCCAAAGCAACCCAGGAGTTTAATAAAGCAAAGAAGTGGAATATTCTTGAATGGCCAAGTCAGTCACCTGATCTCAACCCAATTAAGCATGCATTTCACTTGTTAAAGACTAAACTTCAGACAGAAAGGCCTACAAACAGCAACTGAAAATCACTGCAGTGAAGGCCTGGCAGAGCATCAAAAAGGAGGAAACACAGCCACTGGTGATGTCCATGAGTTCAAGACTTCAGGCAGTCATTGCCAACAAAGGGTTTTCAGCCAAGTACTAAAAATGAACATTTTATTTAAAATTATTGAATCTGTCCAGTTACTTTTGGTCCCTTTAAAAACAGGGTGGCACATGTTAGGGATCTGAAACTCCTAAACCCTTCATCCAATTTTAATGTGGATACCCTCAAATGAAAGCTGAAAGTCTGAACTTCAACTGCATCTGAATTGTTTTGTTTAAAATTCATTGTGGTAATATCTATAACCAAAATTAGAAAAATGTTGTCTCTGTCCAAATATATATGGACCTAACTGTAACTGTCTTGTAGCTTCATAGTTTCAAGGTTGAAAGAAAGCACAAGTCCATCAAGCTCAACTTACAAGTTAACATATTGATTCAGAGGAACGCAAAAACCCAATGAGACAGATGCTACTTGCCTCATATTAGGAATATATAACAACTCTCAGGAATAAGCATGGGTTCCCTATAAATCCAATTACTGTCTAATTGACTGAAAATCTAAACCCATATGTAAAAGGACTAATAAATGTATACTCCTATACTACTATTAAACACAAAAAAAATGGAGTTCTATACACATAGAAATGTAAAAATTGCATAAACTTTATTCAAAGATACAAAATACATAATAATAGACATTAAACACTAAAAAAGACGAATACCCTAGTAAGGATATATGTAAGACCTCGGCACAACTTTAATGTATTTGATAATACTCACACCAAACCCTGTACTATACTCTGCTCTATAAAAGCCGTATAACATCCAGTTAGTACCTAGCAACAAATATGTATGCAGATCGCTGGATATGCATGTGCATATGTATGCTCTAATAGTGTGTCCTAGTGAACAGCATACATAGAAAGAAAAAAGATAGAGCACAATTACTGAGTAGAATATACGGTTGTCTTACCCATGGTGGAGGAAAATAAGGTGCCGAGGTGCCAGATCGACCCCCCTGACGCGCGTTTCGCGTTTGCTTGTTCACAAGAGGGAATATAAAGTTACAAGTTACTTTTGGTCCCTTTAAAAACAGGGTGGCACATGTTAGGGATCTGAAACTCCTAAACCCTTCATCCAATTTTAATGTGGATACCCTCAAATGAAAGCTGAAAGTCTGAACTTCAACTGCATCTGAATTGTTTTGTTTAAAATTCATTGTGGTAATATCTATAACCAAAATTAGAAAAATGTTGTCTCTGTCCAAATATATATGGACCTAACTGTAACTGTCTTGTAGCTTCATAGTTTCAAGGTTGAAAGAAAGCACAAGTCCATCAAGCTCAACTTACAAGTTAACATATTGATTCAGAGGAACGCAAAAACCCAATGAGACAGATGCTACTTGCCTCATATTAGGGTAACACATATTTGCTAATTCCACATACTGTATGGCAAGCAAACTAGTCCTTTGAATCAACATTCTATCTCCTCTCAGTATATATATATATATATATATATATATATATATATATATTTATATATATATATACTGGATGGTGGCCCGATTCTAATGCTTCGGGTATTCTAGAATATGCATGTCCACGTAGTATATTGCACAGCCCACGTAGTATATTGCCCAGCGACGTAGTATATTGCCTAGTGACGTAGTATATTGCGCAGCCACGTAGTATATTGCCCAGTTACGTAGTATATTGCCGAGCTACGTAGTATATTACCCAGTGACGTAATATATTGGGCAGCCACGTAGTTTATTGCCTAGTGACGTAGTATATTGCCGAGCTATGTAGTATATTGTACAGCCCACGTATTATATTGCCCGGTGACGTAATATATTGGGCAGCCACGTAGTATATTGCCTAGTGATGTAGTATATTGCCCAGCCACGTAGTATATTGCCCAGTTACATAGTATATTGCCTAGTGACATAGTATATTGCGCAGCCACATAGTATAGTAACATAGTTAGTGCGGCCGAAAAAAGACATTTGTCCATCCAGTTGAGCCTATATTCCATCATAATAAATCCCCAGATCTACGTCCTTCTACAGAACCTAATAATTGTATGATACAATATTGTTCTGCTCCAGGAAGACATCCAGGCCTCTCTTGAACCCCTCGACTGAGTTCGCCATCACCACATCCTCAGGCAAGCAATTCCAGATTCTCACTGCCCTAACAGTAAAGAATCCTCTTCTATGTTGGTGGAAAAACCTTCTCTCCTCCAGACACAAAGAATGCCCCCTTGTGCCCGTCACCTTCCTTGGTATAAACAGATGCTCAGCGAGATATTTGTATTGTCCCCTTATATACTTATACATGGTTATTAGATCGTGCCTCAGTCGTCTTTTTTCTAGACTAAATAATCCTAATTTCGCTAATCTATCTGGGTATATTGGGTATATTGCCCAGTTACGTAGTATATTGCGCAGCCACGTAGTATATTGCCCAGTGACATAGTATATTGCCCAGTGACGTAGTATATTGCATAGAGCCACGTAGTATATTGTCCAGTGACGTAGTATATTGCCCAGTGACATAGTATATTGCCCAGTCACGTAGTATATTGCATAGAGCCACGTAGTATATTGTCCAGTGACATAGTATATTTCCCAGTGACGTAGTATATTGCACAGCGAAGTAGTATACAGCACAGAGCCACGTAGTATATTGGCCAGTCACGTAGTATATTGCCCAGCCGGGTTGGTCTCAGATAAAAAAATAAATATATACTCACCTTTCCGAGGGAGCCCTTGTAGTCCACGGCAGGTTCCGGTCCCAGGGTTGATATTAGCGCAGGACCTGTGATGACGTCGCGGTCACATGACCGTGATGTCATGGCAGGTCCTTCTGCCACCGGAACCTGCAATGGAAGATGGCGACCGGCACGAGCTGCAACGGAGGGTGAGTATAGAAGGTTTTTTTAAAAATTATTTTTAACATTACATTTTTTACTATTGATGCCGCATAGGCAGCATCAATAGTAAAAAGTTGGGGACACACAGGGTTAATAGCGGCGGTAACGGAGTGCGTTACCCGCGGCATAACGCGGTCTGTTACCGCTGGCATTAACCCTGTGTTAGCGGTGACCGGAGGGGAGTATGCGGGCAACAGCCACTGACTGCGGGGAGTAAGGAGCGGCCATTTTCTTCCGGACTGTGCCCGTCGCTGATTGGTCGCGGCAGCCATGACAGGCAGCTGCCGAGACCAATCAGCAAATGAATAACCGTGACAGAAGGACAGACAGAAAGACAGAAGTGACCCTTAGACAATTATATAGTAGATATATATATATATATAGGGCGGCACGGTGACGCAGTGGTTAGCACTGCAGCCTTGCAGCGCTGGAGTCCTGGGTTCAAACCCCACCAAGGACAATATCTACAAAGAGTTTGTATGTTCTATCCGTGTTTGCGTGGGTTTCCTCCGGGCACTCCGGCTTCCTCCCACATTCCAAAGACATACTGATAGGGAATTTAGATTGTGAGCCCCATCGGGGACAGTGATGATAATGTGTGCAAAATGTAAAGCGCTGTGGAATATGTTAGCGCTATATAAAAATAAAGATTATTATTACTATATAAAAAATAAAGATTATATACAGTACAGACCAAAAGTTTGGACACACCTTCTCATTTAAAGATTTTTCTGTACTTTCATGACTATGAAAATAGTAAATTCACACTGAAGGCATCAAAACTATGAATTAGCATATGTGGAATCACATACTTAACAAAAAAGTGTGAAACAACTAAAAATATATCTTATATTCTAGGTTCGTCAAAGTAGCCATCTTTTGCTTTGATGACTGCTTTGCACACTCTTGGCATTCTCTTGATGAGCTTCAAGAGGTAGTCACCGGAAATGGTCTTCCAACAAAATTGAAGGAGTTAGCAGAGATGCTTAGCTCTTGCTGGCCCTTTTGCCTTCATTCTGCGGTCCATTTCACCCACAACCATCTCGATTGGGTTCAGATCTGGTGACTGTGGAGGCCAGATCATCTGGCATAGCAACCCATCACTCTCCTTCTTGGTCAAATAGCCCTTACACAACCTGGAGGTGTGTTTGGGGTCATTGTCCTTTTGAAAAATAAATGATGGTCCAACTAAACGCAAACTGGATGAAATAGCATGCCGCTGCAAGATGCTATGGTAGCCATTCTGGTTCAGTATGCCTTCAATTTTGAATAAATCCCCAACAGTGTCATCAGCAAAGCACCCCCACACCATCACACCTCCTCCGTGCTTCACGATGGGAACCAGGCATGTAGAGTCCATCCGTTCACCTGTTCTGCGTCGCACAAAGACATGGTGGTTGGAACCAAAGATCTCAAATTTGGACTCATCAGACAAAAGCATAGATTTCCACTGCTCTAATGTCCATTCCTTGTGTTCTTTAGCCCAAACAAGTCTTTTCTGCTTGTTTCCTGTCCTTAGCAGTGGTTTCCAAGCAGCTATTTTACCATGAAGGACTGCTGCACAAAGTTTCCTCTTAACAGTTGTTCTAGAGATGTGTCTGCTTCTAGAACTCTGTGGCACTGACCTGGCCGTTTCTGAGGCTGGTGGCTTGGATAAACGTATCCTCAGAAGCAGAGGTGACTCTTGGTCTTCCTTTCCTGGGTTGGTTCTCATGTGAGCCAGTTTATTTGTAGCACTTGATGGTTTTTGCAACTGCACCTGGGGACACTTTCAATGTTTTCCCAATTTTTTGGACTGACTGACCTTCATTTCTTAAAGTAATGATGGCCACTCGTTTTTCTTTACTTAGCTGCTTTTTACTGGCCATAATACAAATTCTAACAGTCTATTCAGTAGGACTGTCAGCTGTATCCACCAGACTTCTGCTCAACACAACTGATGGTCCCAACCCCATTTATAAGGCAATAAATCCCACTTATTAAACCTGACAGGGCACACCTGTGAAGTGAAAACCATTTCCGGTGACTACCTCTTGAAGCTCATCAAGCGAATGCCAAGAATGTGCAAAGCAGTCATCAAAGCAAAAGGTGGCTACTTTGAAGAACCTAGAATATAAGACATATTTTCAGTTGTTTAACACTTTTTTGTTAAGTATATAATTCCACATGTGTTAATTCATAGTTTTGATGCCTTCAGTGTGAATTTACAATTTTCATAGTCATGAAAATACAGAAAAATCTTTAAATGAGGTGTGACCAAACTTTTGGTCTGTACTGTATATATATATATATATAGTTCTTTTTTTTCATTAATGTACACCCCATCTTGACAGGAAAAGAACAGAAATGTAGTAATTTTTGCAAATTTATTAGAAAAGAAAAACTGAAATAGCACATGATCAGAAGTATTCAGACCCTTTGCTCCATATTGAGTAGAAGCACCCTTTTGAGCTAGTAGAGCCATGAGTCTTCTTGGGAATGATGCAACAAGTTTTTCACACTTGGATTTGGGGATCCTCTGCCATTCTTCCTTGCAGATCCTCTGCAGTTCCATCAGGATGGATGATGAACGTCGGTGGACAGCCATTTTCAGGCCTCTCCAGAGATGCTCAATTGCGTTTAGGTCAGGGCTCTGGCTGGTCCAGTCAAGAATAGTCACAGAATTGTTCTGAAGCCATTACTTTGTTATTTTTGCTGTGTGCTTAGGGTAATTGTCCTGTTGGAAGGTGAACCTTCGGCCAAGTCGTCCAGAGCACTCTGGAAGAGATTTTCATCCGGGTTATCTCTGTACTTGGTCACATTCATGTTTCCTTCAATGACAACCAGTCATACTGTCCCTGCAGGTGAAAAACACCCCCATAGCATGATGTTGCCAACACCATGTTTCACTGTTGGAATTTTTTTGGACAGGTGATGAGCAGTGCCTGGTTTTCTCCACACACACCCCTTAGAATTATCACCAAAAAGGCCTATCTTTGTCTCATCAGACCAGAGAATCTTATTTCTCATAGTCTGGGAGTCCTTCATGTGTTTTTTAGCAAATTCTATGAGGGCTTTCATATGTCTTGCACTGAGGATAGGCTTCCGTCTAGCCACTCTGCCATAAAGGCCTGACTGGTGGAGGGCTGCAGTGATAGTTTGTCGAACTTTCTCCCATCTCCTCACTGCATCTCTGGAGCTCAGCCACAGTGATCTTGGGATTCTTCTTTACCTCTCCCACCAAGGCTCATCTTCCACAATTGCTCAGTTTGGCTGGACGATCAGGTCTAGGAAGACTTCTGGTGGTCCAAGACTTCTTCCATTTAAGGATTATGGAAGCCACTGTGCTTTTAGAAGCCTTGAGTAGTGCAGAAATTCATTTGTAACCTGCGTCAGATCTGTGTCTTGCCACAATTCTGTCTCTGAGCTCCTTGGCCACTTCCTTTGACCTCATAATTCTCATTTGGTCTGACATGCACTGTGAGCTGTGAGGTCTTATGTAGACAGGTGTGTGCCTTTCCAAATCAAGTCATATCAGTTTAATTAAACACAGCTGGACTCCAATGAAGGAGTAGAACCATCTCAAGGAGGATCACAAGGAAATGGATAGCATGTGACTTAAATTTGAGTGTCTGAGCAAGGGGTCTGAATACTTATGACCATGTGATATTTCAGTTTTTCTTTTTTAATAAATTTGCAAAAATTACTGCATTCCTGTTTTTTCCAGTCAACATGGGATGCAGAATGTACATTAATGAGAAAAAAAAGAACTTTTTTGAATTTACCAAATGGCTGCAATGAAACAAAGAGTGAAAAATCTAAAAGGGGTCTGAATACCTACCATACCCACTGTGCATATATACTGGAGAGGAGATAGAATGTTGGGGGCTGTATATGATATGGGAGCCCTATGGGGCATTGGGGGAGCTGTATATGAGATGGGAGCCCTATGTGGGGCTGTATATGTGTTTGTCGGGGGGGCGCCATTTTGAAGTTCGCCTCAGGCTAGGTTCACCCCTGCCTACAAGCAAAAATTAAAAATAATATTATTATTATTCTTCCTGCGCTTTATACTTACCTCCCAGTGCTCCCCTGGTGACCACCAGTGTCTTCTGATCCCCTGCCAGGCCACAGCGAGAGCGGGCTCTAGGACCCAGAAGTACCATGTGACCGGTGATGTCGCCTGGTCACATGGTGCTGTTTAAGGTCCTGTGCCAGGTCCTATGGTGCCATGATGAGGAGCAATCACCGTGGGAACTCGGCAAGGTGAGTAAAAAGCGCAGAAAGAAAGTACAAAATGAGCTGACATGGCCATTATTTTTGCGGATGCACTTTGCAGTGTAAAGCGCATCTGCAAAAAGATGGACCATGTGAGTGCATTTCAGCAAAAGCCATTGATTTTGCTGGGATGCATTACGGAGCTGCATTTCACTGCATTTACACAGCGCTAAATAGTGCTGCGTAAATGCAGAAATACGCAGCACGTGAGCGCACCTGATTCTTTGAAACAACCAATCATTCAAATTTATTCCAGTTATAATTTATTAGTTTACCTTCCTACTTACATTTAGAAGACATCGAGGCTGCCTAAATGGATATAAGAAACTGGTTCCAAAAAGGTAAGTTAAGTAATTTCTGTAGAAAATGAAATTGAGAGGTAGCAACCCAGCCTAGAGACATTTAACTGTAAATACCATGTTTTCCAATAGGTCTATAATAGTGATGAGCGAGTGTAATCAACACTATTCGCTATTCGCACAAATAGTGCGGTATTCGCAGTACTCGTTACTCGGAGAGTAACGCTGGTGCTCGTGAGTGATTTGTCGATCATTATTGATCTGATGCAAATTGACAGCTCTCTTCACTACATAAAGTGAGTTGGCACCTCAGTGAGGACAGATTGAATGTTAGGCTTTCTCTGGTGTGAAATGTGAAAAAGGACCCACTCCCGCCCTGCCCCGGAAAGACTCAGTTTATGGTCAGATGTGTGTGGGCGGAGCCAATCACTCATTGACTTAAATTGTACTCTCTATTCGGACAAATATGCGAGTATTATACAGTACTCATTACAAGTACAGCGAGTGTGAATATTAGGCCACTCGCTCAACACTGGTCTATAATATAAACAACATACATTGGCCAACTTTACTTAATTTTATACTAAAATCGTACTCATTGTAAAATAACGTAACATCTCAAAATTTGAAGGTTTTGAGTTAAGGGCTAGAAGATGTATATTTTATCTTTACAGTAATCCCTCAACATTCATGAGGGTTACGTTCCAGGAAAACCTCGCAAATGTCAAATTCGCGAATGCTGAGTCTATCTTTCTTTGTAAATAGGGGTTAAGTTCCATGGTAGTCGATAAAGGTTTAAATCCGCTATCTTCGTGATTTTTTTTTAGTATGTAAGAAAGATAAATCAACTACAAACTGTAGTATGTTAATTTCTATGATTTTCAGTCAGAAAACATCTGAAATGGAAAAATGATCAAGATGACAGTAGTGGAAGTGTAAGCAATGATGGTGATGAAGTTGGAACTAAACTAACCGAACCATCGGATTCGGAGTCGATTATGGAACAAGGGTCTAGTAATTCTTCACTGGTACACGTAGCTGTCCCTGGGACTGAGACCTCTAAAACAATTGAAGAATACGATGGCTACCATGAAAATGACATTGGTCGTTATGTTGGTCATGCCCTTAAGTTACCACCATAAAAAAGAAGGAATTGCTTACAAATCCCTGGGTTCCACCATCAAATTACGATTTTGGTTCTGATGCCAGCCACTTGAAAAGAAATTTCAACCGCTGCTGGTTAGATCAATATACTCCTTCGTTGGTGTACTCAAGTCATTTGAAAGGTGCTCTTTGTATGCACTGTGTTCTGCTTCCTCCTGTTATTGGTACAGTTAAAGGAGTTTTGGGGTCATTCATGGTAAGGCCATACATGAGGTTTAAAGATATACATGAAGATTGTAGAAAGCACGTTGGCAGTCTCTACCACAAAACTTCAACAGCAGATGCAAAAGCTTTCCTTGAAAATGTTCCAGTTGACATCCAGTTGCAAAGTGGTCACCAGAAGATGATTAAAAAAAAAACAAACAAATATTGTCATCAATTATTTCTTGTATCATATTTTGTGGAACTCATGGTTTGCCGCTTAGAGGAAAGGAAGGAGATGAGGGAGTTTTCTTTGACCTTTTAAATTTGAGAATTGACTGTGTTGATGAGAAGCTAAAGAGTCACTTAGAGAGATGTTGAAACAATGCAGTCTATACTTCACCAAAAATTAAAAATGAGATTATAAGATTATGTTGTGAAGTTGTCAAAGAAAGAATTATCGAACATTGTAAACAAGCAAAAGCTTACGCTGTAATGGCTGATGAAACAGCAGATATCGCTGGAAAACAACAGCTTTCTATGGGATTGTGGTTTTATGATGAGAGTCAAGAAAAAATCAAAGAGGAATTTGTAGGCTATATTGAGCTGAAATCTAAAGATGCCCCTACAATTGCTAGCGCAGTTGAGAGTTTTTTAGTTGATCAGAATCTTTCAGCAGAGAATTGTGTTGGATTTGGATTTGACGGATGTTCTACGATGGCTGGAAAAGAAGGTGGTGTGCATGCCATTCTGAAGAAAAAGTACAGTAAATCTTTATTTTTCCATTGCTCAAGCCACAAGCTAAATTTTGTGGTCAATGATGTTAGCAAGCTACCAGAAATAAGAAACACAATTGCAACGGTTAAGGATACAATATCCTTCTTTCGTGAGTCGCCAGCCCGCAGGAATTTGGTTCCCAATCTATCAAGACTCTGTGAGACTAGATGGTCTGAGAACTATAAGAGCATAAAAAATTTTTCAGAAAGCTTCTATGAACTCGTCAATGCACTAGAACATCTCTCGGTCGAAGGAAAATATGCTACAAGAAAATCTGCCTATCAATTGCACTGTGCAGTTACGAAATCAATTTTCATTGTAGGTTTAGTTATGATTGCAATACTCTGCGATTTTCGAACTTGCTGTGAATGTTTTACAAGGTAAAAATATGGATTTGATTATGGTGAGGAAACATATTGCCCAAATCCTTGATGTCATCAGGAAGGATTGACAAGAAATTGAGCATAATTCTGAGGAATGACTTAAAAAATCCCATGATATTGCGGTGAAAGTCGGGGTTGAGTTATCAGTACCACAAATTGCTTAAAAGCAAATACAGAGAAGTAATTCACCATCTGAGACTGCGATTGAATACTGGAGACTGTTGTTGATCATCCCTTATCTTGACTCTCTAACTTTATCTTTGAATGTTAGATTCTCACAGAAAAATACACCTGCTTTTGGCTTATCCTATCTTCATCCTTCATGCATGCTAAAAATGGCTTCAAAAGATTTGGAAAAAAATGTAAAGTCTTTCATGGAGTTTTATGGGTTGGGTGATATCTCTGCAGAATTAGATTTGTGGTATAATCTGTGGAAAAAGAAGGACTTAGAAGAAAACAAATTAAAGTACCTTGAAGTGGCTGCACTTTTGGAGGAGGCTAATATTTTTTTCCCTGCAACAAGGCACGCACTCTTCATTTTATGTGCTTTCCCATCCACCACAGCTACTCTTGAACAATCTTTCAGTACCCTTTGAAAGGTAAAGACCTGGCTCAGAAGTACAATGGGAGAGGACAGACTGACTAGGTTGTGTTTGATGAGCGTCCATCGGAAATTCTTTAAGGAAAATCAGGAATGGATTGAAACGAAAGTTTTGAACAAGTTTTCTTCAAACCCAAGAAAAATGATATTAATATAGGATGTGATTATAAAAAAAATCTAAATTTTTTTGCAAGCAAATAATTGTAATAACTAATAAAGCACTGCTATAATTACATATAATTTTCTTAAAATTTTCATTTAATTCACCTTTTTCACTCTAAAATTTTACAACCTGAATGACCATGGCTTGCCCCCCCACCCCCAGTTTTGATCCTGGGTACGTCCATGTACCTCATTCTTGATTTTTATGTCTATGTAGATTCATCCGTGTTTGTAGTTTTTGCATGGTTTCCCCAATATAGATACCTCCAGGCAGGCTTGGACAGGCAAACAGGAGTGGGCCACCACCCTCTTATATGAGCAGTATTTGGCTACAATATGCTTGAATCAATATGTACAGACAGAGGCAACAACTTAGGGTCTGTTCCCACAGTCAGTAAATGCTGCAGGTTGAATGCTGAGTACAGTCACAGAGGCCAACCCGCAGCATCCAGATGTTACAGCATAGTGGATGGGATTTCAAGACATACCATGTCCACTATGTGTGCACGGACACCTTCAGCTTCCCTGTGGAGATGGTCATGCCGCGCGTCTTTCCAGACCGCAGCATATCTATTTATCTTGAGGAGACGCTCAGTCTCCGCAAGATAAATATCACCAGTCCAATGTATTGGGTGCGGTGATTCCGCATGGTTCAGTGAACACGTGCGGAAACACCTGTGTTCAAAAGCCAGCAGTTCTTTGGATGGAGTGGACATGTGCTCCATCCAAAGCGCTGACGATAACTGACCGTAGGGACGTAGCCTAATTCATTTAAATCTATCTAGTTCATTGTTATACACTCTAAATCTGTGATTGAGGATAATGTCACATTTGCATGTAGCTGAAAAGTGGGGCCCTGGAGTTGGATACTAGTGGGCCCTTTGCACCCAAGTATGTCACCTTGCACATTACATCATGTACACCACATTGGAGGATGTACATGAAAAGAAATCCTTGATCTTATACTCTTTATTTGTGTTTGGTATGCGGACTGCATTTCTTGATACTATGTGGGTACAAGTTTTGCATTTTTTATTTTTACATGGAAACGTGCCAGTCAATTCAGACAAAGAAATTCTTTAAGTTAGGGCACTGTTTGTAAGAGAGAGAAGTGGTAGTTTTGGGAATATTTCTTTTAGTATGCCCTTATTACCTCAGGTGGTATGCACACACTGCGCTGTCATCATGGAAATGAGCGCCTCTAACCTCCATCTGGATGTCTGATGCCATGTACTGTAAGCTCAATGCGTCAGAGAGAGGGGCGGTGCATATATTATAGTGATGTGTCAAAAGGAGAGATGTGGGGCTCAGCCATGAATGGTAGCGCGCTATGCTACACCCTGTTAGCCGCTCATATACTTAAAGAGGTGTTAAATATCATTAACGCTACACACGTTGGAAACAAGGATTGTTAATAAATAAAAACTCTTTTGATTCACAAAATCATGATATATTATGAACATGATAACAAACAATTCATCAATGTATCATCCTTCAATACAGATATATCATTATACCTTTCTATTGTATATAAGATGATATAGATCAAAACTAGGTCACTATCTACACTTCTCTACACTTCCCCTTCTGTACAGTAGTTGCCAATCACTAGTTTAAACACTTCTTCAACATTTCAGTTATTCATTCCTACAGAGCAACTGCACCCTCCCCATTGAGGTGCAGCCCACCCCTATCAATGAGCCTGTAGACAACAGAGAAGTCGGTCCAGTTCTCCGGGAACCTAAAACACTCCAAATCTCAGCAACCTCTCTAGCATGCCACGTGGCACACATAGCATTTTAAATAACACTATGTTTGAGATCTTTGCCTTAAAGGGGTTGTCCGTCCATATCAATAAGTAAGCAGTCACTCTGTGTGACTTCAGACTTTTGAATCCTCATCTCATGCCCTCTGCACTCTGGGGATTCTCTGGTTTCAGACTCGGGACCAAAGAGTATGTATGAGTTATACATACTCCCGGCCAGTGGGCATGGTTAATTAGAGGGTGCAACCTCGATCCATACAAGTGTATGGGTCTTAAACCACCGAATCCCCCTAGCACACAATGCGTGCTCTGGGTTAATTCATAGGTCTGAGGTCACAAAGTATATAATGGAACTAGAGAGAGTACAAAGGAGGGCAACAAAATTAATAAAGGGGATGGGAGAACTACAATACCCAGATAGATTAGCGAAATTAGGATTATTTAGTCTAGAAAAAAGACGACTGAGGGGCGATCTAATAACCATGTATAAGTATATAAGGGGACAATACAAATATCTCGCTGAGGATCTGTTTATACCAAGGAAGGTGACGGGCACAAGGGGGCATTCTTTGCATCTGGAGGAGAGAAGGTTTTTCCACCAACATAGAAGAGGATTCTTTACTGTTAGGGCAGTGAGAATCTGGAATTGCTTGCCTGAGGAGGTGGTGATGGCGAACTCAGTCGAGGGGTTCAAGAGAGGCCTGGATGTCTTCCTGGAGCAGAACAATATTGTATCTTGTATCATACAATTAGGTTCTGTAGAAGGACGTAGATCTGGGGATTTATTATGATGGAATATAGGCTGAACTGGATGGACAAATGTCTTTTTTCGGCCTTACTAACTATGTTACTATGTTACTATGTTACAAAGAGTCACTGCAGATTTATCAGTTTGGATTGGACAACTCCTTCAAGATAATGGCCTAAATCCTTGAAATAATTTTAAATATCTTCTACCTACCATTCATTTCCAGCAATCAGTCAACCTGATCCATGATTTCTTCAACTTAAGCACCAGGAAGACAAACACTGTTCTGCAATCCTGGTCTTTGACAGATTGCCATGTCTTTTCCCCTAATTTAATTTCCCACTTCCAGCAATTTTCTGGCCTGCCCTGTGCTCCTATTCCCCTTCTAAATGGAGCTTTAACAGGGCATGTCTTGCTGTGGCAATGCTACCCTATACTGACTTCCCCTCATCTACCTACTTAGTAAACTTGGGGTATGCCAGATCAGGACACTCTTCTCTCTACCTCACTTTCAAATTGTCACCAGCTAGCTGCCTTATTGTCTTGAATTTCCATGCTGCCATCCACCCCTACATCTACCTCAGTGAGAACTTGCTTAGTGAGCAGCAAACACCTTTCCTTTCCATGGAAATTGCACAGATAAACAATAATGTTAACAGGGAAATACAAACAGTAAATTAATAAAAGTTGCTACCTTCTAAACTCCCCAAATCTCAAGTCACACACTTAAGACAAAATATATTTAGAAGAAAACACAAGCTTGCTAACTTGCTTTCTCAGATACCTTTAAAGATCCTTTCATGTCCTTAAGTGCAATACAGCTTAGAACTTACTGCTCAGTTTGGCCTAAAGAATAAATGAATGCATCAAATGTATTGTCTACACTCAACGTAATCCTATCCATTTCTCATATTAGACTATCAGTGTATTATATATACCTGCTTATTCAATTGTTATGATATTGGTGGAGCACAACTGGAATCCAATGGCTGGAGGAACACAAGCTGGACACAGCAAGAGATAGTTACAGTTCTTGGAAGTAGCATTGGAAATGGCAGGCACTGTAGTGATTAAGGAGGGTGCCTCTGACTGCAGCGCCATCCCCCCTCCTGTTCCCTATTTTGGTATGGCACGCTTCTTCCCTCCTCCACTCACATGCAAATAAGGGGTGGGGTAGATTTTAATACTGGACTAATAAGGTTACGAAGGGGTTTATAAGGCCCCTTCTGGCAGTATATATATAATGGAGCTTGGCGCCTTTTTCTCCTCTTCCCCCTGGCAAGGGTCCCGGAGGTGCTGGTGCAGCGCTGTTTGGTGGAGGACAATGGCAGACCCTCTGGTGGAGGTCCTGCGAACGAGAGCGGAAATGGAAGGTGAGCACTGATTGCAAGCCCTGATAGCTGGGCTCAGCGCTCACCATCACGGTCTGCCACGTTTGAAGTCACCGTTGGCAGTTCCCGGCATCAGTTCCCCTCACACACCACAGGGAAATCCCCTCGCTGCCCCGGCCCATACTCACCGGCAGATGGCAGTGGGGGATCATGAAGGAGGCAGGCAGTCTGCGAGGTGCTCCCGCCCTCCAGCGCTTCTCAGAGAAATTTCCCCTGCTACAGCAGGAAATGCTTGTGAGCACCATGGTACCAGAAGGCGCCTGTCAAGTAAGTTCCCGCCCCCGTGCTCATCACATACTGTTGTCAGTCAGTGGAGCGGCCGGAACACAGAATTACCTCAGCCATCTCTGGTCACAATGCTCCCTGGGCAGGCACTTCAGGTAATATACAGCTATGCTATTCCAGCTGAGCTGAGAGCAGTGCAGCCTGATCAGGCTGCAAAAAGTGCCTGAGGTGACTCTCATGGGATCCAAGAACAGTACCCCATCATCTGGCTCCAATGAGGAGCCTATTAACTCCCCTTTTACCAAAAATAAAGAGTTTCCTCAGGATCCTGCCCTTCAGTATATGGCACGAAGGCAGAGATGTTTGACTATGACAGTATTTAGTCAGCCTGGTTACAGCATCAGGTAGCCAAGCCTAGTGGTGCTGTACTCCCAACAGTGCCCCATTTGCCATATGCTGCTCAGACACGGAATCAGGTATTTAATTTCCCTACAGTTGCACCTATTACTTCTGGGCCATATTTGACTGGGGATGGGACCCTTAGGGCTCATATCTCGGCTGCCCACTCCCGCAATGGTAAAGTTGACATGCGTAGATGCCACAAATCATATTCTTCTTCCTCATCCCCTTATTCCTGTCATCACCATCATAAATCTGATCGTCGCAAAAAGCGCTCTGCATATTCAAGCAGGAGGTCAAAATCCCATAGACGCTATCGATCACGGTCCTCGAGACGCGGCTCTCCATCTTCATCATTGGGGATGTCAAGCGTGTCTGCGAGCCCCGATCATGGGCCTTTCTCACCCTGTGAGAAATGGAGTCAAGGGCACTTTCAAGTGCTTACAGCCTGGTCGAGCCAAGGGCAGCACCAGGAGCTTCAAGCCAAAATCTCAATTTGCTGTCCGCATATTCGGGAGCCGGCGTTCCTCCACCTGTGCAAGTCCCTCTCCACCTGCTGATCTGGGTGAGTGTGCTGCTGTGGGAGTTCACAATAAGGATGATAATTAGTGATGAGTGAACGTGCTCGCCACTACTAGGTACTCGCCCGAGTATCACTATGCTCGGTGAACTCGGCGAGCACCGAGTATGTCCGGGATTATTCGACGGCAATGACAGTGCAGAGATTATCAGCCATGCACTGTAATGCTGCAGCCATCTTTGTTGTGGTATTAGGCTGCCATCACGTTAGCAGTATTTGGTCAGAATCAGTATTTGTAAATCAAAACCAGGAGTGGGTGATAAATCCAGAAGTGGTGCATATGTTTCTATTATACTTTTCTTCTAAGGCTGGGTTCCCATTGCGTTATGGGAACGCGCTTAACGGACAGCGTTGCACAGCGAAATTAACACCGTGCAACGCGTCCGTTAGCGCGCCCATTCACGGCAATGGGAATGCGCAGCACTAGCACGTGCCATGTTCGGCACGCGCTAGCGACGCGCCGGTGTTTCCTGGCGTGCCGCGGACGGTGCTCGCAGCGTCCGAGGCGCGCCCGCGGTCCGTTCCCCGCTCTCGCAGATCGGGGATCTGCAAGAGCGGGGACGTTACCGCGACCCCAGGACACGGCCCCATTAAAAACATTGCGTTAGCGCAACCCGCTAGCGCTAGCGCTAAACGGGTTGCACTAACGCAATGTGACCCTAGCCTAATTGTTCCACTCCTGGTTTTGGCTTACAAATACTGATGTAAAATACTGACCAAATGCTGCTAGTGTGATGGCAGCCTTATAGTGATTGGCTGGCCGCACGGCGTCATCAGGTCTATAAGAGACCTGGCACCGCCCTCCTTGCCGCATTCTGCTCCAGACTTAGCGTGTGTAGGGAGAGCTGCTGCTGAGATAGGGTCAGAATCGTGCTGTTAATACTTAGTGTAGGTCTGCAACTGTTCAGTCCACAACTCCTAAGAAACCAACAGTACTTTTTAGGGCTAATTCGGGGGTCCCGAGATTGCAGCGTTAGGTAGGCAGGGGAGTCTGTGCGCGCATATCCACATCAGTGCAAGGCCTGCACACACTGGACATGAGTACATAGCGCTCACTGCATACCTCCAAAAGCTCCATTACTGTCTGCTGCTGCTGCTTATTTAATATATCTAGCTTCAGTTTTCTGTGGCTTTTCTTTTCTTCACCTGATACCTGCTCCTTTTATTCTAAAGCAATCCATAGCCCCTTTATTTTAACATGTATTTGCTTGCTCACCCTGCCTACTACAGCCAGGTTATTGAAATCTAAGAAGGTGCAAATCTGCCACTTTTTTTTTGTTTTGTCCCAGACACCAGATGAGAGTGCGCCAAAAAATCTTTTTTTTGTGTGTCATAGCCAACTTGTTAACACAATTTAGTTGTGCCCCCAAAAAATCAACGCCACATTTAGATCAGTCTGTTATCTGAGGCTGATGGCTGGTGTATCTGTGGTGATAAAATAGTTGCTTCGCAGGCATACATATCATAGTTCTGTGTGCTAGCCTTGTTCTCCTTTTGTTTTTTCAAAATTCCCTCCCCCCCCCAAAAAAAAAAAAAATGTTATACGGTCTGTTATCTCAGGCTGAAGCCTGGTGTATCTGTGTTTGAAAAATTTAAGCCTTGCAGGCATAAGTTTCATAGTTCTGTCTGCTAGCCTTGTTCCACTCTTTTTTTTGTTTTAAAAATTCTCCAACCCCCCAAAAAAAAATTATGCTGTCTGTTATGTCAGGCTGAGGCCTTGTGTATCTGTGGTGGAAAAATCGTAGCTTCACAGGCATAAGTTTCATAGTTCTGTCTGCTAGTCATGTTCAACTCTTTTTTTATTTTAAAATTTCTACAAAACCCCCCAAAAAATTATACAGTCTGTTTTGTCAGGCTGAGACTTTGTCTATCTGTGGTGGAAAGATCATAGCTTCACAGGCATAAGTTTCATACTTCTGTCTGCTAGCCTTGTTAAACTCTTTTTTTTTATTTAAAAAATTCTACAAAATCCCACCCAAAAATTATACAGTCTGTCAGGCTGAGGCCTTGTGTATCTGTGGTGGAAAAATCGCATCTTCGCAGGCAAAAGTTTCATAGTTCTGTCAGCTAGCCTTGTTCCACTCTTTTTTTTATTTCAGAAATTCTACAAAATCCCCGCCCCCCCAAATTTTTTTATTTTAAAATTTCCACAAACCCCCCACAAAAAAAAGTTATACTGTCTTTTATGTCAGGCTGAGGCCTTGTGTATCTGTGATGAAAAAATCATAGCTTCGCAGGCATAAGTTTCATACTTCTGTCTGCTAGCCTTGTTCCACTCTTTTTTTTTTATTTCAGAAATTCTACAAAATCCCCCCCAAAAATTATATGGTCTGTTATGTCAGGCTTAGTCCTTGTGTATCTGTGGTGTAAAAATCGCAGCTTCGTAGTCATAAGTTTTATAGTTTGGTCTGCTAGACTTGTGCCACTCTTTTTTTTATTTTTAAAATTCTCCAAAACCCCACCAAAAATTATACAGTCTGTTATGTCAGGCTGAGGCTTTGCGTATCTGTGGTGAAACAATTGTAGCTTCGCAGGCATGATAAACTTACCTGGAGCAGCCAGTGCCAGGCAGCAGCTGCCAAGGCAAACAGGATCATGGGGTGCATTAAAAGAGGTCTGGATACACATGATGAGAGCATTATACTGCCTCTGTACAAATCCCTAGTTAGACCGCACATGGAGTACTGTGTCCAGTTTTGGGCACCGGTGCTCAGGAAGGATATAATGGAACTAGAGAGAGTACAAAGGAGGGCAACAAAATTAATAAAGGGGATGGGAGAACTACAATACCCAGATAGATTAGCGAAATTAGGATTATTTAGTCTAGAAAAAAGACGACTGAGGGGCGATCTAATAACCATGTATAAGTATATAAGGGGACAATACAAATATCTCGCTGAGGATCTGTTTATACCAAGGAAGGTGACGGGCACAAGGGGGCATACTTTGCGTCTGGAGGAGAGAAGGTTTTTCCACCAACATAGAAGAGGATTCTTTACTGTTAGGGCAGTGAGAATCTGGAATTGCTTGCCTGAGGAGGTGGTGATGGCGAACTCAGTCGAGGGGTTCAAGAGAGGCCTGGATGTCTTCCTGGAGCAGAACAATATTGTATCATACAATTAGGTTCTGTAGAAGGACGTAGATCTGGGGATTTATTATGATGGAATATAGGCTGAACTGGATGGACAAATGTCTTTTTTCGGCCTTACTAACTATGTTACTATGTTACTATATTTTCATAGTTCTGTCTGATAGCCTCGTTCAACGCTTTTTTTTTATTTCAAAATTATCCAAAACCCCCTAAAAAAATTATACAGTCTGATATGTCAGGCTGAGGCCTTGTGTATCTGTGGTGGAAAAATTGTAGCTTCGCAGGCATAAGTTTCATAGTTCTGTCTGCTAGCCTTGTTCAACTCTTTTATTTTTATTTTAAAAATTCTCCAACCCCCCAAAAAAATTATACAGTCTGTTATGGCAGGCTGAGACCTTGTATATCTGTGGTGGAAAAATCGTAGCTTCGCAGGCATAATTTTGATTGTTCTGTCCGCTAGCCTTTTTCCACACTTTTTTTAATTTAAAAAATTCTCCAAAACCCCACCCAAAATTATAAAGTCTATTATGTCAAGCTGAGGCCTTTTGTATCTGTGGTGGAAAAACTGTTGCTTCGCAGGCATAAGTTTCATAGTTTTGTCTGATAGCCTCATTCCACGCTTTTTTTTTATTTGAAAATTATCCAAAACCCCCTCCAAAAATTATACAGCTTGTTTTGTAAGGCTGAGGCCATGTGTATCTGTGGTGGAAAAATCATAGCTTCGCAGGCATAAGTTTCATAGTTCTGTCTGCTAGCCGTGTTCTACTCTTTTTTTATATTAAAATTTCTCCAAAACCCCCCCAAAAAATTATACAGTCTGATTTGTCAGGCTGAGACCTTATGTATCTGTGATGGAAAAATCATAGCTTCGCAGGCATAAGTTTCATACTTCTGTCTGCTTGCCTTGTTCCACGCTTTTTTTTATTTCAGAAATTCTACAAAATCCCCCCCAAAAAATTATACAGTCTGTTATGTCAGGCTGAGGCCTTGTGTATCTGTGGTGGAAAAATCGTAGCTTTGCAGGCATAATTTGCTTAGTTCTGTCTGCTAGGCTTGTGCCACTCTTTTATTTTTACTTTAAAAATTCCCCAACCCTCCCCCCCAAAAAAAATTATATGGTCTGTTATGTTAGGCTTAGGCCTTGTGTATCTGTGGTGGAAAAATCGCAGCTTCGCAGGCATAAGTTTCATCGTTTGGTCTGCTAGCCTTGTTCCACTCTTTTTTTTTTATTTTAAAAATTCTCCAAAAAACCCCCAAAAATTATACAGTCTGTTATGTCAGGCTGAGGCCTTGTGTATCTGTGGTAGAAAAATTGTAGCTTTGCAGGCATAAGTTTCATAGCCCTGTCTGATAAACTTGTTCCACTCTTTTTTTTTTTTATTTTAAAAATTCTCCAAAACCCCCCAAAATTATTCAGTCTGTTATGTCAGGCTGAAGCCTTGTGCATCTGAGGTGTAAAAATCATAGCTACGTAGGCATAAGTTTCATAGGTCTGTCTGATAGCCTTGTTCCACTTTTTTTATTTTAAAAATTCTCCAAACCACCCCAAAAAATTATACAGTCTCTTATATCAGGCTGAGGCCTTGTGTGTCTGTGGTGGAAAAATTGTAGCTTCGCAGGCATATTTTTCATAGTTCTGTCTGCTAACCTTGTTCTATTCTTTTTTTTTTTTTATTTTAGAAATTCTCCAAAACCCCCCTCAAAAATTATACAGTCTGATTTGTCAGGCTGAGACCTTGTGTATCCGTGATGGAAAAATCATAGCTTCGCAGGCATAAGTTTCATACTTCTGTCTGCTTGCCTTGTTCCATGCTTTTTTTTTATTTTAAAAATTCTCCAAAAACCCCCCAAAAATTATACAGTCTGTTATGTCAGGCTGAGGCCTTGTGTATCTGTGGTAGAAAAATCGTAGCTTTGCAGGCATAAGTTTCATAGCCCTGTCTGATAAACTTGTTCCACTCTTTTTTTTTTTTTTTTTTTAAATTCTCCAAAACCCCCCAAAATTATTCAGTCTGTTATGTCAGGCTGAGGCCTTGTGCATCTGTGGTGTAAAAATCATAGCTACGCAGGCATAAGTTTCATAGGTCTGTCTGATAGCCTTGTTCCACTTTTTTTATTTTAAAAATTCTCCAAACCACCCAAAAAAATTATACAGTCTCTTATATCAGGCTGAGGCCTTGTGTGTCTGTGGTGGAAAAATTGTAGCTTCGCAGGCATATTTTTCAAAGTTCTGTCTGCTAACCTTGTTCTATTCTTTTTTTTTTATTTTAGAAATTCTCCAAAACCCCCCACAAAAATTATACAGTCTGTTATGTCAGGCTGAGGAGTTGTGTATCTGTGGTGGAAAAATCGCAGCTTCGCAGGCATAAGTTTCATAGTTTGGTCTGCTAGCCTTGTTCCACTCTTTTTTTTTTATTTTAAAAATTCTCCAAAAACCCCCAAAAAATTATACAGTCTGTTATGTCAGGCTGAGGCCTTGTGTATCTGTGGTAGAAAAATCGTAGCTTTGCAGGCATAAGTTTCATAGCCCTGTCTGATAAACTTGTTCCACTCTTTTTTTTTTTATTTTTTAAATTCTCCAAAACCCCCCAAAATTATTCAGTCTGTTATGTCAGGCTGAGGCCTTGTGCATCTGTGGTGTAAAAATCATAGCTACGCAGGCATAAGTTTCATAGGTCTGTCTGATAGCCTTGTTCCACTTTTTTTATTTTAAAAATTCTCCAAACCACCCAAAAAAATTATACAGTCTCTTATATCAGGCTGAGGCCTTGTGTGTCTGTGGTGGAAAAATTGTAGCTTCGCAGGCATATTTTTCAAAGTTCTGTCTGCTAACCTTGTTCTATTCTTTTTTTTTATTTTAGAAATTCTCCAAAACCCCCCTCAAAAATTATACAGTCTGATTTGTCAGGCTGAGACCTTGTGTATCCGTGATGGAAAAATCATAGCTTCGCAGGCATAAGTTTCATACTTCTGTCTGCTTGCCTTGTTCCATGCTTTTTTTTTATTTTAAAAATTCTCCAAAAACCCCCCAAAAATTATACAGTCTGTTATGTCAGGCTGAGGCCTTGTGTATCTGTGGTAGAAAAATCGTAGCTTTGCAGGCATAAGTTTCATAGCCCTGTCTGATAAACTTGTTCCACTCTTTTTTTTTTTTTTTTTTTAAATTCTCCAAAACCCCCCAAAATTATTCAGTCTGTTATGTCAGGCTGAGGCCTTGTGCATCTGTGGTGTAAAAATCATAGCTACGCAGGCATAAGTTTCATAGGTCTGTCTGATAGCCTTGTTCCACTTTTTTTATTTTAAAAATTCTCCAAACCACCCAAAAAAATTATACAGTCTCTTATATCAGGCTGAGGCCTTGTGTGTCTGTGGTGGAAAAATTGTAGCTTCGCAGGCATATTTTTCAAAGTTCTGTCTGCTAACCTTGTTCTATTCTTTTTTTTTTATTTTAGAAATTCTCCAAAACCCCCCACAAAAATTATACAGTCTGTTATGTCAGGCTGAGGAGTTGTGTATCTGTGGTGGAAAAATCGCAGCTTCGCAGGCATAAGTTTCATAGTTTGGTCTGCTAGCCTTGTTCCACTCTTTTTTTTTTATTTTAAAAATTCTCCAAAAACCCCCAAAAAATTATACAGTCTGTTATGTCAGGCTGAGGCCTTGTGTATCTGTGGTAGAAAAATCGTAGCTTTGCAGGCATAAGTTTCATAGCCCTGTCTGATAAACTTGTTCCACTCTTTTTTTTTTTATTTTTTAAATTCTCCAAAACCCCCCAAAATTATTCAGTCTGTTATGTCAGGCTGAGGCCTTGTGCATCTGTGGTGTAAAAATCATAGCTACGCAGGCATAAGTTTCATAGGTCTGTCTGATAGCCTTGTTCCACTTTTTTTATTTTAAAAATTCTCCAAACCACCCAAAAAAATTATACAGTCTCTTATATCAGGCTGAGGCCTTGTGTGTCTGTGGTGGAAAAATTGTAGCTTCGCAGGCATATTTTTCAAAGTTCTGTCTGCTAACCTTGTTCTATTCTTTTTTTTTATTTTAGAAATTCTCCAAAACCCCCCACAAAAATTATACAGTCTGTTATGTCAGGCTGAGGAGTTGTGTATCTGTGGTGGAAAAATCGTAGCTTCGCAGGCATAAGTTTCATAGTTCTGTCTGCTAATCTTGTTCCACTCTTTTTTATTTAAAAAATTCTCCAAAACTCCCCCCAAAAATTATTCACTCTGTTGTCAGGCCGAGGCCTTGTGCATCTGTGGTGGAAAAATCGTTGCTTCGCAGGCATAAGTTTCATAGTTCTGTCTGCTAACCTTGTACCACTCTTTATTTTTTATTTTTTTTAAGTTTGCCAAAGCCCTCCAAAAAATTATGCAGTCTGTTATGTCAGTCTGAGGCCTTGTGTATCTGTGGTGGAAAAATCATAGCTTTGCAGGCATAAGTTTCATAGTTCTGTCTGCTAACATTGTTCAACTCTTTTTTATTATTTTAAAAATTCTCCAAAACCCCCGAAAAAATTATACAGTCTGTTATGTCAGACTGAGGCCTTGTGTATCTGTGGTGAAAAATCATAGCTTCGCAGGCATAAATTTCATAGTTCTGTCTGCTTGCCTTGTTCCACTCTTTTTTTTTTTATTGTAAAATTTCTCCAAAACTCCCCCAAAATTTATACAGTTTGTTATGTCAGGCTCAGGCCTTGCGTATCTGTGGTGGAAAAATCGCAGCTTCGCAGGCATAAGTTTCTTAATTCTGTCTGCAAGCCTTGTTCCACTCATTTTTCTCATCCAAAAGTCTCCCAAAAATGTATACAGTCTGTTATGTCAGGTTGAGGACTGTTGTATCTGTGGTGGAAAAATTGTATGTTTGAAAGCATACCGATCAGATATAATTTTTCTCCAAATACTTTTGTGTTGATCTTTTTAAATTGTTCAGTTGTCAATTTAAAATGGGCAAGGCAAGGGACTAGGAAGTGGATGTGATGTTGATGGTGCATGCAGAGGATTAGGCAGTGGCCAAGCTGAAAGTGGGCCACAACAAAGACCCACATCTTCCCGCTCGACCTTCTTGTCCCAGTTTCTAGGAGATCGGAGCATACCACTATTGAAGCCAGATCAGTGTGAAATGGTTTTTGGTTGGATAGTGGATAATGTTTCCAGTAACTTAGCCACCACCACCACTACCATATCTTGCACACGGTCAAGTCTGAGTAGCCATGAGTGTGGACCGGATATTCCTCACCCTGATTCTCCTTCCCCCCACCATGATGAGTTCTCTGAGACAACTGATCCCACACTTGGACACTCGGAAGAGTTAAGTTTTCCCTTTCAAGATTCCAGACTCATGGACGGCCAACTTGAAGTGGGGCCAGATGAGATTGCATGTAGTGATGCCCAAAGCTTTGACCAGCCACGGTCACACGAAGGCTATGGTGGGAAAGTGTCAAAAGAGGTGGACGATGATGAAACACAATTGCCAGAAAGTCAGGAGGAGGAGCAGGGTGCAGATGTTGAAGACGAGGTGGTGGATGACATAGTGACTGACCCAACCTGGCAGGAGGACATGCAGAGCGAGGAGAGCAGAATTAATGGGGAAGGAGGCATATCACCCCAACAGGCAGGAAGAAGCAGTGTGGTGGCCACAGACAGAAGGCGGGCATCCGTTTCCCGTACCACAAACATGAGGGAAGTTGTCATTCCAGCTGTTAGATCTTCCAGAGTCTGGTTATTTTTTAACGTCTCTGTCGATAACCCCAAACAGGCCATTTGCAGCACCTGCCATGCACACATCAGCAGGGGTAGCAAAACTACCAGCCTGACCACCACCAGCATGATCAGGCACATGGCAGCAAAGTAAACAACTTGTGGGCCAATTCCCAGGGTCCAGGAACACTGTCTGCAGGTGACACCACTGCTTCTTCCACTGTTTTGCATAGAAGCCTATCCCCAGTCCACCGTGCATGTGAAGATGCCTCTAGCCCTGCACCTGTTGTTGCCCACAGTCAAGCAGCACCATCATCAAGCCCTTCCACATCCTTGTCCCAGCACAGCCTTCAGTCATTGGTACGCAAGCGTAAAAACCCAGCCAACGCCCCACAGGCCACAGTAATAAATTCTAACATTTCTCTTTGCTAGCGCTCAAAATGTTGCCTTTTAGGTTTGTTGAGATGGAAGCTTTCCGCAACTTGATGTCGGCGGCCGTCCCAAGGTATTCGGTCCCCAGTCGCCACTATTTCTCCCGGTATGCCATACTAGCATTACACCAGTATGTGTCCCACAACATTACCCATGCCCTCAACAATGCTGTTACTGGGAAAGTCCACCTAACCATGAACACGTGGACAAGTGCTTGTGGGCAGGGACCGTACATCTCACTGACAGTACACTGGGCTGAAATAGTGGAAGCCGGGACCCAGTCGGACCTTGGGATGGAACACATCCTCCCCACGCCGAGGATTGCGGGCCCTACGTCAATCAGGGTTACCCAAACAGTCTACAGCTCCTGCACCTCCTCATCCTCCTCTTCAGCCTCTATCTCTGAAATCAACACATCAGTCAGAAGCTGGAAGCACTGCAGCACTGCCTCAGCCAAATGGCAACAGGCTGTGCTGAAGCTAATCTGCATAGGTGACAAAATGCACAATGCAGAAGAGTTGTGGACAGCGCTGAAAGAGCAGTCAGATATTTGGATGACACTGCTGAACCTACAACCAGGCATGGTCATGTGTGACAATGGCCGGAACCTGTTGGCAGCTCAGAGGCAAGGTGAACTAACACACGTACCTTGCCCGACCCATGTGCTTAACCTTGTGGCTCAGCATTTTCTGAAAAGCTACCCGGAGCTGCCGGATCTGCTAGCGAAAGTACGCCATCTGTATGCCCATTTTGGAAAGTCAGCTACAGCTTTAGCCGCCCTTGCCGTACTTCAGCAGTGTTTGCAGCTTCTGGCTCACTGACTGGTGTGTGATGTCCCCACATGATGGAACTCTACACTGCATATGTTGGAAAGGATTTGTAAGCAGAAGAGGGCAGTTGTTGACTACCAAGATCAACAAGGCCATCGATATTCAGTTAGGACTCCACACATAAGACCTCAGGAGTGGACATGGATGCCAGACATATGTACCATCCTACGTTTAGTGTAACGGTACCTTAAAGGTACCGTCACACTCAGCAACTTTCCAACGATCACGACCAGCGATACGACCTGGCCGTGATCGTTGGAAAGTCCTTGTGTGGTCGCTGGAGTGCTGTTACACAGACAGCTCTCCAGCGACCAACGATGCCGAAGTCCCCGGGTAACCAGGGTAAACATCGGGTTACTAAGCACAGGGCCGCGCTTAGTAACACGATGTTTACCCTGGTTACCATTGTAAAAGTAATTCCCTTTTCCAGCAGCGGCTACTGGACAAACAACAACAGGCCAGACTCCTTACGCAGACCTGGGGCTTGTTGGTTGATCAATGAAGGGCAAATTCAAATACGAGTGCTCCGCCTGTGGGGGAATCCACCCGGCAGCTCGGTGCCCCTGACCGGCAGGAAAGTTACCAACTAAACCCCAACAAACAGTATGCAAGGACTCCAGGGAACGTAGTCGCATTGGGCCCATGGTTAGACCGGCACCCTAAAAAAGAGGCAGCTGGCCAATTACGATTCGGGTTTATTTATGTTTTTTTCATCCCGTTCAAACTAAAAAATTCGTTTAACATTTCAAAACATTTAAAATCCGCTAGAGAGCATTCGGAAGTCCTCCGAATTAAGATCAAGAAAGATGTGGCCTTAGTCAGAATTGTCGGGCCTTTTCAAGCCCCCCTTTCATAATTTATGAGTTTCGCCTTTAGGAGCCATTCCCAAAAAAGAGCCTGGTTCATTCAGGCTTATTCATCACCTGTCATACCCCAAGGGAGATTCAGTCAATGAGAGATTATTTTTTTACTTAACAGTAGGGTTGAGCGAAACGGGTCGTTCATTTTCAAAAGTCGCCGACTTTTGGCAAAGTCGGGTTTCATGAAACCCGATCCGACCCCTGTGCGGGGTCGGCCATGCGGTACGCGACTTTCACGCCAAAGTCGCGTTTCAATGATGCGAAAAGCGCCATTTCTCAGCCAATGAAGGTAAACGCAGAGTGTGGGCAGCGTGATGACATAGGTCCTGGTCCCCACCATCTTAGAGAAGGGCATTGCAGTGATTGGCTTGCTGTCTGCGGCGTCACAGGGGCTATAAAGGGGAGTTCCCGCCGACCGCCATGTTACTGCTGCTGATCTGAGCTTAGGGAGAGGTTGCTGCCGCTTTGTCAGAAGCAGGGATAGCGTTAGGCAGGGTCCATTAACCACCAAACCGCTTGTGCTGTAGCGATTTCCACTGCCCAACACCACCTTCGGTGTGCAGGGACAGTGGAAGCTACATTTTTTTTTTTTTTCCCCCTCAGCGCTGTAGCTCATTGGGCTGCCCTAGAAGGCTCCCTGATAGCTGCATTGCTGTGTGTACGCCGCTGTGCAAACCAACTGCTTTTTTCAAAGCACAAATCCTCTTGTTCCTTCCTTTCTGCACAGCTATCTTTTTGGTTTGTACACACTTTTTATTTAATTTGTGCATCAGTCCACTCATTATTGCTGCCTGCCATACCTGGCTGAGATTACTGCAGGGAGATAGTAATTGAAGGACACTCCCTGTTTTTTTTTTTTTTTTGTGGGAGATTAAGATTGACATTTCTGCTAGAGTGCCATCCCTGTCTGTGTCATCTCTCACTCAGTGGGCCATAGAAAGCCTATTTATTTTTTTGCTTGATTTGGGTTATAAAATCTACCTGAAAAAATCACTACATCAATCAGTGGGAGAAAAATATTGGCCTCAGGGCTTGTGTGCCACTCTTGACTCCTGTGTGCATCATCACTCACTCAGTGGGCCATAGAAAGCCTATTTATTTTTTTGCTTGATTTTGGTTCTAAAATCTACCTGAAAAAATCACTACATCAATCAGTGGGAGATTAATATTGGCCTTTGGGCTTGTGTGCCAGTCCTAAGCGTGCCATCTCTCTCTCTCAGATAGTGGGCCATAGAAAGCCTATTTATTTTTATTTTTTTTTATTGGGTTTATAAATTTTCCCTGGAAAAAAAAAAAAAAGTGGGAGATTAATATTGGCCTCTGGGCTTGTGTGCCAGTCCTGAGCGTGCCATCTCTCTCACAAATAGTGGGCCATAGAAAGCCTATTTATTTTTATTTTTTTGGTTTTATAAATTCTCCCTTAAAAAAAAAAGGGAGATTAATATTGGCCTTTGGGCTTGTGTGCCAGTCCTAAGCGTGCCATCTCTCTCTGTCTCTCAGATAGTGGGCCATAGAAAGCCTATTTATTATTTTTTTTATTGGGTTTATAAATTTTCCCTGGAACAAAAAAAAAAAAGTGGGAGATAAATATTGGCCTCTGGGCTTGTGTGCCACTCCTGACTCCTGTGTGCGTCATCTCTCACTCAGTGGGCCATAGAAAGCCTTTTTATGTTTACTTTGTTTTCTAAATTCTCCCTGAAAAAATCATTTTATTTTCTTTGGTTTCTAAATTCTTCCTGAAAAAATCATTTTATTCTATTTTTTTTTTTTCCTAAAGTCTCCCTGAAAAAAAAAACAAAAAAAACAAATCAGTGGGAGATTAATATTGCCCTTTCTGCTTGTGTGCCAGTCTTGACTCCTGGGTGTGCCATCTCTCTCTCTCTCTCCAATTGTGGGCCATAGAAAGCCTATTATTATTTTTTTTAGCTTGATTTGGGTTCCAAAATCTACCTGAAAAAATCACTACATCAATCAGTGGGAGATAAATATTGGCCTCTGGGCTTGTGTGCCACTCCTGACTCCTGTGTGCGTCATCTCTCACTCAGTGGGCCATAGAAAGCCTTTTTTAGTTTTATTTGTTTTCTAAATTCTCCCTGAAAAAATCATTTTATTTTCTTTGGTTTCTAAATTCTTCCTGAAAAAATCATTTTATTCTATTTTTTTTTTCCTAAAGTCTCCCTGAAAAAAAAAAAAAAAAAACAAATCAGTGGGAGATTAATATTGCCCTTTCTGCTTGTGTGCCAGTCTTGACTCCTGGGTGTGCCATCTCTCTCTCTCTCTCCAATTGTGGGCCATAGAAAGCCTATTATTTTTTTAGCTTGATTTGGGTTCCAAAATCTACCTGAAAAAATCACTACATCAATCAGTGGGAGATAAATATTGGCCTCTGGGCTTGTGTGCCACTCCTGACTCCTGTGTGCGTCATCTCTCACTCAGTGGGCCATAGAAAGCCTTTTTTTGTTTTATTTGTTTTCTAAATTCTCCCTGAAAAAATCATTTTATTTTATTTGGTTTCTAAATTCTTCCTGAAAAAATCATTTTATTCTATTTTTTTTTTCCTAAAGTCTCCCTGAAAAAAAAAAAAAAACAACAAATCAGTGGGAGATTAATATTGCCCTTTCTGCTTGTGTGCCAGTCTTGACTCCTGGGTGTGCCATCTCTCTCTCTCTCTCCAATTGTGGGCCATAGAAAGCCTATTATTTTTTTAGCTTGATTTGGGTTCCAAAATCTACCTGAAAAAATCACTACATCAATCAGTGGGAGATAAATATTGGCCTCTGGGCTTGTGTGCCACTCCTGACTCCTGTGTGCGTCATCTCTCACTCAGTGGGCCATAGAAAGCCTTTTTTTGTTTTATTTGTTTTCTAAATTCTCCCTGAAAAAATCATTTTATTTTATTTGGTTTCTAAATTCTTCCTGAAAAAATCATTTTATTCTATTTTTTTTTTCCTAAAGTCTCCCTGAAAAAAAAAAAACAAAAACAAATCAGTGGGAGATTAATATTGCCCTTTCTGCTTGTGTGCCAGTCTTGACTCCTTGGTGTGCCATCTCTCTCTCTCTCTCCAATTGTGGGCCATAGAAAGCCTATTATTTTTTTTAGCTTGATTTGGGTTCCAAAATCTACCTGAAAAAATCACTACATCAATCAGTGGGAGATAAATATTGGCCTCTGGGCTTGTGTGCCACTCCTGACTCCTGTGTGCGTCATCTCTCACTCAGTGGGCCATAGAAAGCCTTTTTTTGTTTTATTTGTTTTCTAAATTCTCCCTGAAAAAATCATTTTATTTTATTTGGTTTCTAAATTCTTCCTGAAAAAATCATTTTATTCTATTATTTTTTTTTCCTAAAGTCTCCCTTAAAAAAAAAAAAAAATCAAATCAGTGGGAGATTAATATTTACATTTGTGCTTCAGTGACAGTCCTGCGTGTGTGGCATCTCTCTCATTTGTTGCCACCAACAACAGAGTGTGTAACATTGTGCCTGATTTTCGTTGTGGTCTCACTCACCTGTAAAGGGGTAGCTAAATCATACTGAAGTTATAGCTCACCGTGTAATTTGTGTGACAGCAACAAATACCGTTAGTTTGTTTACGTTTTTAAAACAATGAGGAAGTATGGTGGAAGAGGTCGTGGCCGGGGGCGTTCATTGTCAGCTGGTAATGAGGGTAGTGGTAGTGGTGGAGCATCAGCTGGTCGTGGGAAAAAAAATATTGCACCTAAGTCTGGAGCTGTGGAGCCAGGTTCGTCGTCTGGCTACACAAGGCCTCGAACGCTCCCTTTTCTGGGAGTAGGAAAACCGCTTTTAAAGCCGGAGCAGCAAGAGCAAGTTTTGGCTTATCTTGCTGACTCAGCCTCTAGCTCTTTTGCCTCCTCTCGTGAAACTGGTAAATGTCAAAGCAGCGCGTCGTTAGTGGATGTTCACGGTCAGGGACAAGTCGCTTCCTTGTCCTCTTCAGCAAAAACAACAACAGAGAAGAATGCAGCAGGCGACACAACGGGTTACTCCATGGAGCTCTTTACACATACCGTCCCTGGCTTAGAAAGTGAAGCAGTTAACAGGCCATGCCCATTACAAGTTGAATCTGACATGGAGTGCACTGATGCACAGCCACAGCCAGACTACTATGCTGGTCCTTTGACTCAGACCACAACATTGCCCTCGCAGGGTGCTGATCAAGAATCAGACCCTGATGAGACTATGTTGCCCCGTCACGAACGCTATACCACCGACCGACACGGTGACACAGACGAAGTTGCGCACGAGCTACAAGAAGAGGTAATAGATGACCCAGTTCTTGACCCCGATTGGCAGCCATTGGGGGAACAGGGTGCAGGCGGCAGCAGTTCTGAAGCGGAGGAGGAGGGGCCGCAGCAGGCATCAACATCGCAACAGGTTCCATCTGCCGGGCCCGTATCTTGCCCAAAACGCGTGGCAAAGCCAAAACCTGATGGAGGACAGCGTGGCCATCCGGTTAAAGCTCAGTCTGCAATGCCTGAAAAGGTATCCGATGCTAGAAAGAGTGCAGTCTGGCATTTTTTTAAACAACATCCAATTGATCAGCGCAAAGTCATCTGTCAAAAATGTTCAACTACCTTAAGCAGAGGACAGAATCTGAAAAGTCTCAATACAAGTTGCATGCATAGACATTTAACCACCATGCAATTGCAAGCCTGGACTAACTACCAAACGTCCCTTAAGGTTGTAGCACCCTCGGCCAATGAAGCTAGTCAGCAACGCAACATCCCTTCCGGCAGTGTAGGGCCACCATTTTCCGCACCACCTGCAGTATCTGTGCAGGTTTCTTTGCCAGGCCAAAGCAGTCAGGGTCAGGGAATCACCAGTTTCGTAGTAGGAAACACTGCATCTAGGGCACCGGTGGCAACAATACCATCTCCCACCGTCTCTCAGTCTGCCATGTCCACCGGCACCCCCGCTAGTTCCACGATCTCCAGCTCTCCAGTCCAGCTCACCCTACATGAGACTATGGTTAGAAAAAGGAAGTACTTAGCCTCGCATCCGCGTACACAGGGTTTGAACGCACACATAGCTAGACTAATCTCGTTAGAGATGATGCCCTACCGGTTAGTTGAAAGCGAAGCTTTCAAAGCCCTGATGGACTACGCTGTACCACGCTACGAGCTACCCAGTTGACACTTTTTTTCCAGAAAAGCCATCCCAGCCCTCCACCAGCATGTTAAAGAGCGCATCGTCCATGCACTCAGGCAATCTGTGAGCACAAAGGTGCACCTGACAACAGATGCATGGACCAGTAGGCATGGCCAGGGACGTTACGTGTCCATCACGGCACACTGGGTAAATGTGGTGGATGCAGGGTCCACAGGGGACAGCAAGTTTGGGACAGTTCTGCCTAGCCCACGGTCTAGGAAACAATTGGCTGTAGCCGTTCGCACCCCCTCCTCCTCCTCTTCGTCCTCCTGCAGAAGCGAGAGCTCGTCCACAGACCGCAGTCGCACAACCACTCCATCCGCAGCTGCCACTGTTGCACACCAGGTCTCCCATTATGGGGCAGCTACTGGCAAACGTCAGCAGGCTGTATTGGCTATGAAGTGTTTGGGCGACAACAGACACACCGCGGAAGTTCTGTCCGAGTTATTGCAGAAAGAAACGCAGTCGTGGCTGGGCACTGTAGATCTTGAGGCAGGCAAGGTAGTGAGTGATAACGGAAGGAATTTCATGGCTGCCATCTCCCTTTCCCAACTGAAACACATTCCTTGCCTGGCTCACACCTTAAACCTGGTGGTGCAGTGCTTCCTGAAAAGTTATCCGGGGTTATCCGACCTGCTCCTCAAAGTGCGTGGACTTTGCTCACATATCCGCCGTTCGCCCGTACACTCCAGCCGTATGCAGACCTATCAGCGTTCTTTGAACCTTCCCCAGCATCGCCTAATCATAGACGTTGCAACAAGGTGGAACTCAACACTGCACATGCTTCAGAGACTGTGTGAACAGAGGCGGGCTGTTATGTTTTTGTGGGAGGATACACATACACGGGCAGGCAGTAGGATGGCAGACATGGAGTTGTCAGGTGTGCAGTGGTCGAAGATTCAAGACATGTGTCAAGTCCTTCAGTGTTTTGAGGAATGCACACGGCTGGTTAGTGCAGACAACACCATAATAAGCATGAGCATCCCCCTAATGCGTCTGCTGATGCAAAGTTTGACGCACATAAAGGATCAGGCGTCTGCAGCTGAGGAAGAGGAAAGCCTTGATGACAGACAGCCATTGTCTGGCCAGGGCAGTGTACAGGACGAGGTAGCGGGCGAAGAGGAGGAGGAGGACGAGGAGGATGATGGGGATGATTATATTTTTAATGAGGAAGCTTTTCCGGGGCCACTGGAAATTGGTGGCGCGGCAAGGCCGGGTTCTGGTTTTTTGAGGGACACAAGTGACGTGGATTTGCCTGAAACTGCCCCTCAACCAAGCACAACCGCAGATTTGAGAACTGGAACTTTGGCCCACATGGCGGATTATGCCTTACGTATCCTCAAAAGGGACACACGCATAACTAAAATGATGAATGATGACGAAACCAGGGATTCAAGCTTCAGGAGGCTAATTTGCATATTCCAGGTGCCTTCTGGGAGAAGCGAAGTCTCCCTAACCTAGAAGATCGTTGGGTACAGCCGGGACCAGCTGCTTCGAAAGCATCACCAAACCAGGGATTCAAGCTTCAGGAGGCTAATTTGCATATTCCAGGTGCCTTCTGGGAGAAGCGAAGTCTCCCTAAGCTAGAAGATCGTTGGGTACAGCCGAGACCAGCTGCTTCGAAAGCATCACCAAACCAGGGATTCAAGCTTCAGGAGGCTAATTTGCATATTCCAGGTGCCTTCTGGGAGAAGCGAAGTCTCCCTAAGCTAGAAGATCGTTGGGTACAGCCGGGACCAGCTGCTTCGAAAGCATCACCAAACCAGGGATTCAAGCTTCAGGAGGCTAATTTGCATATTCCAGGTGCCTTCTGGGAGAAGCGAAGTCTCCCTAAGCTAGAAGATCGTTGGGTACAGCCGGGACCAGCTGCTTCGAAAGCATCACCAAACCGCGCGCCGTAATTTTTGCCTGTAGGACATTATTGCAAGAGAGCTTGGCTGAGTAGATTACACAAGAAGGAAAACACACAGCAAGTCAGCAGGATCTAGGAGCAACATGGCAGATGTGACAACCTACATGGTGAGCTGCAGCATGTGCTACATGTTCACAGATCGACCAGAAGAAGAATCCAATTTCACCTGTCAGAAGTGTAGACTAGTGGCCCTTTTAGAAGAAAAGGTGCGGGGTCTGGAAGAAAGAATAGCAACTTTGAAACTCATCAAAGAGAATGAAGACTTTCTAGACAGAACAGAAGCATCTCTACTGGTCACAGAAGGTGCAAAAAGTGTCAGAGAACCTCCAAAAGCAGATGAGTGGAAGCATGTGACCAAAAGAAGCAAGAAGACCATGGAGAAATCACCAACCACACAACTGAAGAACCGATATCAAATCTTTGTAGAGGATGAAGATGGCACACCTAAGAATGAAGCAATACCAGCAAGCAAAAAAGAAAAGGGCACACAGCAACAAGTGACAGCAAAAAGTACAGCCAAGAAGCAACGAAGAGTGGTGGTGGTGGGAGACTCACTACTGAGAGGCACCGAAGCAGCCATCTGCAGACCGGACATAACTGCAAGAGAAGTATGCTGCCTTCCAGGTGCGATGATCAAGGATGTGACCGATAGGATACCAAAGCTCTTCAGCTCCAAGGACGTCCACCCATTTCTTCTGATACATGTTGGCACCAATGACACGGCAAGGAAGGACCTACCGACAATCTGCAAGGACTTTGAAGAGTTGGGGAAGAAAGTAAAGGAACTGGATGCACAGGTAGTTTTTTCTTCTATCCTTCCAGTAGACGGGCATGGCACCAGGAGATGGAACAGGATCCTTGATGCAAACAACTGGCTAAGACGATGGTGCAGACAACAAGGATTTGGATTCCTGGACCACGGTGTGAATTACTGGTATGATGGACTCCTCGCCAGAGACGGACTACACCTCAACAAACCTGGGAAACACACATTCGCCAGAAGACTCGCTACACTCATCAGGAGGGCGTTAAACTAGAAGAAGAGGGGACGGGAAGAAAAACATTAGACTCGAACAAAGACGACCCAGGAAAACATACTCAGAAGGGAGGTAAGAACATTTCTAAAACAATCCACAGTGAGGAGATTGGAACAAAACAAAATCCTCTAAACTGCATGCTCGCAAACGCCAGAAGCCTGACAAACAAGATGGAAGAACTAGAAGCAGAAATATCTACAGGTAACTTTGACATAGTGGGAATAACCGAGACATGGTTAGATGAAAGCTATGACTGGGCAGTTAACTTACAGGGTTACAGTCTGTTTAGAAAGGATCGTAAAAATCGGAGAGGAGGAGGGGTTTGTCTCTATGTAAAGTCTTGTCTAAAGTCCACTTTAAGGGAGGATATTAGCGAAGGGAATGAGGATGTCGAGTCCATATGGGTTGAAATTCATGGAGGGAAAAATGGTAACAAAATTCTCATTGGGGTCTGTTACAAACCCCCAAATATAACAGAAAGCATGGAAAGTCTACTTCTAAAGCAGATAGATGAAGCTGCAACCCATAATGAGGTCCTGGTTATGGGGGACTTTAACTACCCGGATATTAACTGGGAAACAGAAACCTGTGAAACCCATAAAGGCAACAGGTTTCTGCTAATAACCAAGAAAAATTATCTTTCACAATTGGTGCAGAATCCAACCAGAGGAGCAGCACTTTTAGACCTAATACTATCTAATAGACCTGACAGAATAACAAATCTGCAGGTGGTTGGGCATTTAGGAAATAGCGACCACAATATTGTGCAGTTTCACCTGTCTTTCACTAGGGGGACTTGTCAGGGAGTCACAAAAACATTGAACTTTAGGAAGGCAAAGTTTGAACAGCTTAGAGATGCCCTTAATCTGGTAGACTGGGACAATATCCTCAGAAATGAGAATACAGATAATAAATGGGAAATGTTGAAGAACATCCTAAATAGGCAGTGTAAGCGGTTTATACCTTGTGGGAATAAAAGGACTAGAAATAGGAAAAACCCAATGTGGCTAAACAAAGAAGTAAGACAGGCAATTAACAGTAAAAAGAAAGCATTTGCACTACTAAAGCAGGATGGCACCATTGAAGCTCTAAAAAACTATAGGGAGAAAAATACTTTATCTAAAAAAATAATTAAAGCTGCCAAAAAGGAAACAGAGAAGCACATTGCTAAAGAGAGTAAAACTAATCCCAAACTGTTCTTCAACTATATCAATAGTAAAAGAATAAAAACTGAAAATGTAGGCCCCTTAAAAAATAGTGAGGAAAGAATGGTTGTAGATGACGAGGAAAAAGCTAACATATTAAACACCTTCTTCTCCACGGTATTCACGGTGGAAAATGAAATGCTAGGTGAAATCCCAAGAAACAATGAAAACCCTATATTAAGGGTCACCAATCTAACCCAAGAAGAGGTGCGAAACCGGCTAAATAAGATTAAAATAGATAAATCTCCGGGTCCGGATGGCATACACCCACGAGTACTAAGAGAACTAAGTAATGTAATAGATAAACCATTATTTCTTATTTTTAGTGACTCTATAGCGACAGGGTCTGTTCCGCAGGACTGGCGCATAGCAAATGTGGTGCCAATATTCAAAAAGGGCTCTAAAAGTGAACCTGGAAATTATAGGCCAGTAAGTCTAACCTCTATTGTTGGTAAAATATTTGAAGGGTTTCTGAGGGATGTTATTCTGGATTATCTCAATGAGAATAACTGTTTAACTCCATATCAGCATGGGTTTATGAGAAATCGCTCCTGTCAAACCAATCTAATCAGTTTTTATGAAGAGGTAAGCTATAGACTGGACCACGGTGAGTCATTGGACGTGGTATATCTCGATTTTTCCAAAGCGTTTGATACCGTGCCGCACAAGAGGTTGGTACACAAAATGAGAATGCTTGGTCTGGGGGAAAATGTGTGTAAATGGGTTAGTAACTGGCTTAGTGATAGAAAGCAGAGGGTGGTTATAAATGGTATAGTCTCTAACTGGGTCGCTGTGACCAGTGGGGTACCGCAGGGGTCAGTATTGGGACCTGTTCTCTTCAACATATTCATTAATGATCTGGTAGAAGGTTTACACAGTAAAATATCGATATTTGCAGATGATACAAAACTATGTAAAGCAGTTAATACAAGAGAAGATAGTATTCTGCTACAGATGGATCTGGATAAGTTGGAAACTTGGGCTGAAAGGTGGCAGATGAGGTTTAACAATGATAAATGTAAGGTTATACACATGGGAAGAGGGAATCAATATCACCATTACACACTGAACGGGAAACCACTGGGTAAATCTGACAGGGAGAAGGACTTGGGGATCCTAGTTAATGATAAACTTACCTGGAGCAGCCAGTGCCAGGCAGCAGCTGCCAAGGCAATCAGGATCATGGGGTGCATTAAAAGAGGTCTGGATACACATGATGAGAGCATTATACTGCCTCTGTACAAATCCCTAGTTAGACCGCACATGGAGTACTGTGTCCAGTTTTGGGCACCGGTGCTCAGGAAGGATATAATGGAACTAGAGAGAGTACAAAGGAGGGCAACAAAATTAATAAAGGGGATGGGAGAACTACAATACCCAGATAGATTAGCGAAATTAGGATTATTTAGTCTAGAAAAAAGACGACTGAGGGGCGATCTAATAACCATGTATAAGTATATAAGGGGACAATACAAATATCTCGCTGAGGATCTGTTTATACCAAGGAAGGTGACGGGCACAAGGGGGCATTCTTTGCGTCTGGAGGAGAGAAGGTTTTTCCACCAACATAGAAGAGGATTCTTTACTGTTAGGGCAGTGAGAATCTGGAATTGCTTGCCTGAGGAGGTGGTGATGGCGAACTTAGTCGAGGGGTTCAAGAGAGGCCTGGATGTCTTCCTGGAGCAGAACAATATTGTATCATACAATTATTAGGTTCTGTAGAAGGACGTAGATCTGGGTATTTATTATGATGGAATATAGGCTGAACTGGATGGACAAATGTCTTTTTTCGGCCTTACTAACTATGTTACTATGTTACTATGTTACTTGTTGGCCTGCCTCCTTGATCCTCGCTATAAAGGCAAATTGCAAAATATAATGCCACATGTGAACTTGGAACTAATATTAGCAACCAAACAATCAACTCTTGTTGACCGTTTGCTTCTGGCATTCCCTGCACACAGCGCCCGTGATCGTTCTCACACGAGCTGCAGGGGCCAGCGGACCAGAGGAGTTAGAGGGGCAGAAATCAGAAGTGGCGTTGGCCAGAGGGGTTTTCTGACCAGGTTGTGGAGTGATTTTGCTATGACCGCAGACAGGACAGGTACTGCTGCATCAATTCAAAGTGACAGGAGACAACATTTGTCCAGTATGGTTACAAACTATTTTTCATCCCTTATCGATGTTCTCCCTCAACCGTCATTCCCATTTGATTACTGGGCATCAAAATTAGACACCTGGCCAGAATTGGCAGAATATGCATTGCAGGAGCTTGCTTGCCCGGCAGCTAGTGTCCTATCAGAAAGAGTGTTCAGTGCTGCAGGTTCAATACTAACAGAAAAAAGGACTCGTCTGGCTACCCAAAATGTAGATGATCTAACCTTCATTAAAATGAACCACAACTGGATTTCGAAATCTTTTGCCCCACCTTGCCCGGCTGACACCTAGCTTTCCTATGAAAAGGTCTTGCCTGTGGACTATTCTGAATGCCTTTTCCAATCTCGTAATTTTCTGCACCTGATTGTCCAGCATACGACATGTTTACACCTCACTAAATGGCCAAACTCCCCACACGGGGCCGTGGTATCGACACTTGGCGACAGCACCCGTGAGAGTGCAGTTTGTCTGAAGAGGTGGGTGAGCCCGCTTTTGGTCGACGGCACTGCCACTGGGTCCCTACTAGTACAATAAAGTGTCTCTGGCGGTGGTGGTGCGCACCCAACGTCAGACACACCGTTGTAATATGAGGGGCCCTGGGCCTGTACCGCCGGCCACAAGACAGTTTCCCCCCACCCCAGCTCAAACAGTGCTCTACCACTTGCAAAATTATCTCACAGCTCCACCAATGTTTAGTCTATGCGCTGACATCCTTCAATGCCTGTCACTGACAATACCATTGTATTGACATTTTTGTTATGTTAGGCCTTCGATGCCTGTCTGTGGTCACTCCTTCCACTAGGCCTCCACTGACCACACCACTGCTGCCCGTGTACCCCTGTAACCAATTTAAAATTGCCTACAGCCATGTGTTATTATTTTAGGCCTTCGATGCCTGTCTGCGGTGATTCCTTCCACTAGGCCTCCACTGACCACACCACTGCTGCCCGTGTACCCCTGTAACCAATTTAAAATTGCCTACAGCCATGTGTTATTATTTTAGGCCTTCGATGCCTGTCTGCGGTGACTCCTTCCACTAGGCCTCCACTGACCACACCACTGCTGCCCGTGTACCCCTGGAACCAATTTAAAATTGCCTACAGCCATGTGTTATTATTTTAGGCCTTCGATGCCTGTCTGCGGTGACTCCTTCCACTAGGCCTCCACTGACCACACCACTGCTGCCCGTGTACCCCTGTAACCAATTTAAAATTGCCTACAGCCATGTGTTATTATTTTAGGCCTTCGATGCCTGTCTGCGGTGACTCCTTCCACTAGGCCTCCACTGACCACACCACTGCTGCCCGTGTACCCCTGTAACCAATTTAAAATTGCCTACAGCCATGTGTTATTATTTTAGACCTTCGATGCCTGTCTGCGGTCACTCCTTCCACTAGGCCTCCACTGACCACACCACTGCTGCCCGTGTACCCCTGGAACCAATTTAAAATTGCCTACAGCCATGTGTTATTATTTTAGGCCTTCGATGCCTGTCTGCGGTCACTCCTTCCACTAGGCCTCCACTGACCACACCACTGCTGCCCGTGTACCCCTGTAACCAATTTAAAATTGCCTACAGCCATGTGTTATTATTTTAGGCCTTCGATGCCTGTCTGCGGTCACTCCTTCCACTAGGCCTCCACTGACCACACCACTGCTGCCCGTGTACCCCTGGAACCAATTTAAAATTGCCTACAGCCATGTGTTATTATTTTAGGCCTTCGATGCCTGTCTGCGGTCACTCCTTCCACTAGGCCTCCACTGACCACACCACTGCTGCCCGTGTACCCCTGGAACCAATTTAAAATTGCCTACAGCCATGTTTTATTATTTTAGGCCTTCGATGCCTGTCTGCGGTGACTCCTTCCACTAGGCCTCCACTGACCACACCACTGCTGCCCGTGTACCCCTGGAACCAATTTAAAATTGCCTACAGCCATGTGTTATTATTTTAGGCCTTCGATGCCTGTCTGCGGTCACTCCTTCCACTAGGCCTCCACTGACCACACCACTGCTGCCCGTGTACCCCTGTAACCAATTTAAAATTGCCTACAGCCATGTGTTATTATTTTAGGCCTTCGATGCCTGTCTGCGGTCACTCCTTCCACTAGGCCTCCACTGACCACACCACTGCTGCCCGTGTACCCCTGTAACCAATTTAAAATTGCCTACAGCCATGTGTTATTATTTTAGGCCTTCGATGCCTGTCTGCGGTCACTCCTTCCACTAGGCCTCCACTGACCACACCACTGCTGCCCGTGTACCCCTGGAACCAATTTAAAATTGCCTACAGCCATGTGTTATTATTTTAGGCCTTCGATGCCTGTCTGCGGTCACTCCTTCCACTAGGCCTCCACTGACCACACCACTGCTGCCCGTGTACCCCTGGAACCAATTTAAAATTGCCTACAGCCATGTGTTATTATTTTAGGCCTTCGATGCCTGTCTGCGGTCACTCCTTCCACTAGGCCTCCACTGACCACACCACTGCTGCCCGTGTACCCCTGGAACCAATTTAAAATTGCCTACAGCCATGTGTTATTATTTTAGGCCTTCGATGCCTGTCTGCGGTCACTCCTTCCACTAGGCCTCCACTGACCACACCACTGCTGCCCGTGTACCCCTGGAACCAATTTAAAATTGCCTACAGCCATGTGTTATTATTTTAGGCCTTCGATGCCTGTCTGCGGTCACTCCTTCCACTAGGCCTCCACTGACCACACCACTGCTGCCCGTGTACCCCTGGAACCAATTTAAAATTGCCTACAGCCATGTGTTATTATTTTAGGCCTTCGATGCCTGTCTGCGGTCACTCCTTCCACTAGGCCTCCACTGACCACACCACTGCTGCCCGTGTACCCCTGGAACCAATTTAAAATTGCCTACAGCCATGTGTTATTATTTTAGGCCTTCGATGCCTGTCTGTGGTCACTCCTTCCACTAGGCCTCCACTGACCACACCACTGCTAACCGTGTACCCCTGGAACCAATTTAAAATTGCCTACAGCCATGTGTTATTATTTTAGGCCTTCGATGCCTGTCTGCGGTCACTCCTTCCACTAGGCCTCCACTGACCACACCACTGCTGCCCGTGTACCCCTGTAACCAATTTAAAATTGCCTACAGCCATGTGTTATTATTTTAGGCCTTCGATGCCTGTCTGCGGTCACTCCTTCCACTAGGCCTCCACTGACCACACCACTGCTGCCCGTGTACCCCTGGAACCAATTTAAAATTGCCTACAGCCATGTGTTATTATTTTAGGCCTTTGATGCCTGTCTGCGGTCACTCCTTCCACTAAGCCTCCACTGACCACATCACTGCTGCCCGTGTACCCCTGTAACCAATTTAAAATTGCCTACAGCCATGTGTTATTATTTTAGGCCTTCGATGCCTGTCTGCGGTCACTCCTTCCACTAGGCCTCCACTGACCACACCACTGCTGCCCGTGTACCCCTGGAACCAATTTAAAATTGCCTACAGCCATGTGTTATTATTTTAGGCCTTCGATGCCTGTCTGCGGTGACTCCTTCCACTAGGCCTCCACTGACCACACCACTGCTGCCCGTGTACCCCTGGAACCAATTTAAAATTGCCTACAGCCATGTGTTATTATTTTAGGCCTTCGATGCCTGTCTGCGGTCACTCCTTCCACTAGGCCTCCACTGACCACACCACTGCTGCCCGTGTACCCCTGGAACCAATTTAAAATTGCCTACAGCCATGTGTTATTATTTTAGGCCTTCGATACCTGTCTGCGGTCACTCCTTCCACTAGGCCTCCACTGACCACACCACTGCTGCCCGTGTACCCCTGGAACCAATTTAAAATTGCCTACAGCCATGTGTTATTATTTTAGGCCTTCGATGCCTGTCTGCGGTCACTCCTTCCACTAGGCCTCCACTGACCACACCACTGCTGCCCGTGTACCCCTGGAACCAATTTAAAATTGCCTACAGCCATGTGTTATTATTTTAGGCCTTCGATGCCTGTCTGCGGTCACTCCTTCCACTAGGCCTCCACTGACCACACCACTGCTGCCCGTGTACCCCTGGAACCAATTTAAAATTGCCTACAGCCATGTGTTATTATTTTAGGCCTTCGATGCCTGTCTGCGGTCACTCCTTCCACTAGGCCTCCACTGACCACACCACTGCTGCCCGTGTACCCCTGGAACCAATTTAAAATTGCCTACAGCCATGTGTTATTATTTTAGGCCTTCGATGCCTGTCTGCGGTCACTCCTTCCACTAGGCCTCCACTGACCACACCACTGCTGCCCGTGTACCCCTGGAACCAATTTAAAATTGCCTACAGCCATGTGTTATTATTTTAGGCCTTCGACGCCTGTCTGCGGTCACTCCTTCCACTAGGCCTCCACTGACCACACCACTGCTGCCCGTGTACCCCTGTAACCAATTTAAAATTGCCTACAGCCATGTGTTATTATTTTAGGCCTTCGATGCCTGTCTGCGGTCACTCCTTCCACTAGGCCTCCACTGACCACACCACTGCTGCCCGTGTACCCCTGGAACCAATTTAAAATTGCCTACAGCCATGTGTTATTATTTTAGGCCTTCGATGCCTGTCTGCGGTCACTCCTTCCACTAGGCCTCCACTGACCACACCACTGCTGCCCGTGTACCCCTGTAACCAATTTAAAATTGCCTACAGCCATGTGTTATTATTTTAGGCCTTCGATGCCTGTCTGCGGTGACTCCTTCCACTAGGCCTCCACTGACCACACCACTGCTGCCCGTGTACCCCTGGAACCAATTTAAAATTGCCTACAGCCATGTGTTATTATTTTAGGCCTTTGATGCCTGTCTGCGGTCACTCCTTCCACTAAGCCTCCACTGACCACACCACTGCTGCCCGTGTACCCCTGTAACCAATTTAAAATTGCCTACAGCCATGTGTTATTATTTTAGGCCTTCGATGCCTGTCTGCGGTCACTCCTTCCACTAGGCCTCCACTGACCACACCACTGCTGCCCGTGTACCCCTGGAACCAATTTAAAATTGCCTACAGCCATGTGTTATTATTTTAGGCCTTCGATGCCTGTCTGCGGTGACTCCTTCCACTAGGCCTCCACTGACCACACCACTGCTGCCCGTGTACCCCTGGAACCAATTTAAAATTGCCTACAGCCATGTGTTATTATTTTAGGCCTTCGATGCCTGTCTGCGGTCACTCCTTCCACTAGGCCTCCACTGACCACACCACTGCTGCCCGTGTACCCCTGGAACCAATTTAAAATTGCCTACAGCCATGTGTTATTATTTTAGGCCTTCGATACCTGTCTGCGGTCACTCCTTCCACTAGGCCTCCACTGACCACACCACTGCTGCCCGTGTACCCCTGGAACCAATTTAAAATTGCCTACAGCCATGTGTTATTATTTTAGGCCTTCGATGCCTGTCTGCGGTCACTCCTTCCACTAGGCCTCCACTGACCACACCACTGCTGCCCGTGTACCCCTGGAACCAATTTAAAATTGCCTACAGCCATGTGTTATTATTTTAGGCCTTCGATGCCTGTCTGCGGTCACTCCTTCCACTAGGCCTCCACTGACCACACCACTGCTGCCCGTGTACCCCTGGAACCAATTTAAAATTGCCTACAGCCATGTGTTATTATTTTAGGCCTTCGATGCCTGTCTGCGGTCACTCCTTCCACTAGGCCTCCACTGACCACACCACTGCTGCCCGTGTACCCCTGGAACCAATTTAAAATTGCCTACAGCCATGTGTTATTATTTTAGGCCTTCGATGCCTGTCTGCGGTCACTCCTTCCACTAGGCCTCCACTGACCACACCACTGCTGCCCGTGTACCCCTGGAACCAATTTAAAATTGCCTACAGCCATGTGTTATTATTTTAGGCCTTCGATGCCTGTCTGCGGTCACTCCTTCCACTAGGCCTCCACTGACCACACCACTGCTGCCCGTGTACCCCTGTAACCAATTTAAAATTGCCTACAGCCATGTGTTATTATTTTAGGCCTTCGATGCCTGTCTGCGGTGACTCCTTCCACTAGGCCTCCACTGACCACACCACTGCTGCCCGTGTACCCCTGGAACCAATTTAAAATTGCCTACAGCCATGTGTTATTATTTTAGGCCTTCGATGCCTGTCTGTGGTCACTCCTTCCACTAGGCCTCCACTGACCACACCACTGCTGCCCGTGTACCCCTGGAACCAATTTAAAATTGCCTACAGCCATGTGTTATTATTTTAGGCCTTCGATGCCTGTCTGCGGTCACTCCTTCCACTAGGCCTCCACTGACCACACCACTGCTGCCCGTGTACCCCTGGAACCAACATCAGAAAATATAAAAATAAGTATTTTGCTTATAAAAAAGAAAATACTGGAGAGATATCAAATGCAGACATTTTAACATTAAAAACAAACACATACAACAAAAATCTGGTACAGTACTAAAAATGGCCACCAGCTACAATAACTTTCTCCTGCAAGTAGTTAACTGAAAGGTTCTTTCAATTTTAAACACAGATATGGCATCCACCGAGTGTTGTCCTGTCGCGTCTTCTTTATATTATTGCCAAGAAGATGCAAAACAATGAAAATAATAAAATCATTATTTACCAAAAAAATAGAGTAAGTCAAAACCACATTGCAAATAAACATTCATTACAAATAAAGAAGCAGGGCGCGTCCGAGGGTGAGTATATACCTAATAAGAATATAATCACCCTCGGACGCGCCCTGCTTCTTTCCGACAGCCTTCCTTCCTAAGAATCAGCCCTTCCGTGGTGTAGAGAGAGGGTTTGTTACACTCCAAGGTGTTCCCCAGGTTGCCTTTCCTGAGCTTCGATCTTCCGGCTCTCGTTTAGTAGTTGTTGGAAACTATGCTGCATTGGGCCTACAAATTGGGTATGGGGTGTAGAGAGATGGTGTGTTCCACTCCAAGGTGTTCCCCAGGTTGCCTTTCCTGAGCTTCGATCTTCCGGCTCTCGTTTAGTAGTTGTTGGAAACTACGCTGCATTAGGCCTACAAATTGGGTATGGGGTGTAGAGAGATGGTGTGTTCCACTGTAGAGAGATGGTGTGTTCCACTCCAAGGTGTTCCCCAGGTTTCCTCTCCATTGCTTCGATCTTCCGGCTCTCGTTTAGTAGTTGTTGGAAACTACGCTGCATTAGGCCTACAAATTGGGTATGGGGTGTAGAGAGATGGTGTGTTACACTCCAAGGTGCTCCCCAGGTTTCCTCTCCATTGCTTCGATCTTCCGGCTCTCGTTCAGTAGTTGTTGGAAACTACGCTGCATTAGGCCTACAAATTGGGTATGGGGTGTAGAGAGATGGTGTGTTACACTCCAAGGTGTTCCCCAGGTTTCCTCTCCATTGCTTCGATCTTCCGGCTCTCGTTTAGTAGTTGTTGGAAACTACGCTGCATTGGGCCTACAAATTGGGTATGGGGTGTAGAGAGATGGTGTGTTCCACTCCAAGGTGTTCTCCAGGTTGCCTTTCCTGAGCTTCGATCTTCCGGCTCTCGTTTAGTAGTTGTTGGAAACTACGCTGCATTAGGCCTACAAATTGGGTATGGGGTGTAGAGAGATGGTGTGTTACACTCCAAGGTGTTCCCCAGGTTTCCTCTCCATTGCTTCGATCTTCCGGCTCTCGTTTAGTAGTTGTTGGAAACTACGCTGCATTAGGCCTACAAATTGGGTATGGGGTGTAGAGAGATGGTGTGTTCCACTGTAGAGAGATGGTGTGTTCCACTCCAAGGTGTTCCCCAGGTTTCCTCGCCAATGCTTCGATCATCATGCTCTCGTTTAGTAGTTGTTGGAAACTACGCTGCATTAGGCCTACAAATTGGGTATGGGGTGTAGAGAGATGGTGTGTTCCACTCCAAGGTGTTCTCCAGGTTGCCTTTCCTGAACTTCTATCTTCAGGCTCTCATTAAATTGTGGTTAAACGGAACAACTGCATTTGGCGTACTAGTTGGTTTGGGGCCTACTATCGGTGTCTGCCGCTCCTTGCTGTTCTCCTGGTTTCCTGTCCTGAAATTCCGTTTTCAGGCGCTCGTTAAGTAGTTGTTAATGTTAGACTGCATTTGGCCTACTAGTTGGGTTGGGGACTACTATCGGTGTCTGCCACTCCTTGCTGTTCTCCTCCACTGAACAAAGCTGTGCCGCCTGTTTACTACTGTTGCCAATTTTGAACTGCATTTCGACTACTTACTGATTTGGGCCTACTCTCTGTGTCAGCCTCTCATTCCAGTTGTCCTCCACTGCAATGCCCCCTGATTAGTCCTGTGTTACCAATTTTGAACTGCATTTAGCCCACTTTATTCTTTGGGCCTATATCTGTGTTTCCTCCTCATCCTGCCCATTGCCCAGCCAGTGATAGATGAGTCTGCTGGTACATTGACCCATAACGCAACATTTCCCGTGCACGCTACACTGCAAGATTGTGACCCTGCTGAAAGTCAGGTCCCCCTTCCCGCATACCATACCACCTTACACGGGGACAAACAGGAAGGTGCAGATGAAAGTGAAGGTTCCTTCATCAGGTGGGGGGAGGAATACTAGTTGGCGACGTCACTGGCACAGGGCCTCTCATGGTACGCAAAAGTGTTGCTGCCGGTGGGAGGCGCCCCCGCCGTGCAAACACACCGCTGTACTTTGAGGGGCCCTGTGCCAGTGCCAATGCCAACGAGTGGGCCCCCCCTGCTTGCTCAGGTTCACAGCACTTGCAAAGTTGAAATACTTACCTCTCCCTGCTCCACTGCCGTGACGTGGTCCAGATTTCCTGGGCCCACTAATTACTTGAACCAGCCCTACCCACCACAACTTTAGCCAAATGACCCCCAATTTCAAATGCCTTCCAATTATTATAAGGTAAATTACGCTTGACAAGCTTCATTAAGAAGAATGGATGGTTTTGACATTAAAATGGGCACTCTAGGTGTTTTCCTGGCCCCCACTCACTGCCGACTATGCTGCCCCATTGACTTGCATTGGGTTTCGTGTTTCGGTCGATCCCGACTTTACGTCATAATCGGCCGATTTCACTCGACCCGACTTTTGAGATAGTGGGGTTTCGCGAAACCCGGCTCGACTCTAAAAAGGTCAAGGTCGCTCAACTCTACTTAACAGTAATACAAAAAAATTATATATAGATGATAGTTTTTCTTTTTTATAGTAGTTGAATAATGCAAAACAATGTATCTATGAGTCTTATTTAGTCACGAAGCAGCTGGCACAAAAATTACAAGTATATATTTGAAGATGAAACAGTGAAAAAGAAAGCAGCAGAAAGCGTTTTATGCAGGAAACTCAGTGAAATGTCATCCTGTTCCGTGCAATATGTATTTGCTTTCCATTGATTTTCTTTATTTATGACTTTAGCCATTGAGTTTCAACGTGTTTCTAAAAAAAGTGACAAGCAGTAAAATACCAGTGATCTTTGGAAAAAATCCTGTTTACCCATTTATTATTAAAAAATTATCCCAGCAGTTCTGACGTAATCCTTGGTGTTCCACGACGTCCAGCGATTCTCTAAATTCTTTCACAGGCATTGACGTCAGTAATGACACTGAGAACGAGGTTGCATAGGGCACTCCTGGTCATGTGTAATGGGTGATGACGTTACTGACTTAAACGCCGATGAGAGATAATAGCGAATGGCTGGATGTTTTGGGATTCGATGGATTACATCGAAGTTGGGGGGAATTTTTTCATTAATATATTGGAGAATGCTAGACTGTTTCTTGTTTTATTTTTTAACCTCTCCCTTTTTTGTTTTTCAGTTTCTCATTTTTGGACTTCTTTGGATTCGGGGGACTATGTCGGATCTTTTTTTTGTTGTTGTTTTTTAGTAAATTGGTGAACAAGATGTGGGGAAAGATTTTTAAAAATAAACTATTATTTTCTGTGTGAGAGTGTTTTTATTTTTGATTACTGAGTTAGTAATGGGGGTGTCTGATATAAACCACTCCATGACTAACCCCTGGAAATAATATTAGAGGACATTACACAGCTGACATCAAACCCAAATACTATTTACCTCGATTGTCGCCAAACCAGGGCAATCAAGAAGAGCCAAGGCTAAGTGCCAAAATTGGTGCATGGATGTGCCATTTCTGGGGCGACTGAGGGGTGGTCTTATTAGGCTGGGAAGGGGCCAATATCCATGGACCTTCATAGCCATAATAATATCAAACTCCAGCTGTTCGCTTTAACTTAATCAGTTAAAAATCTAGGGCGTACACCAGTCATTTTTTTTTAGTCCCTCCATTTTAATAACCACCAAAGGCAAAGCTGGGACTGATCTAATTATGTTTGGAAGGCCCATGGATAGTTGTCCATTCCCAGCAAATTAAAATCAGCTCATAGCTGTCTGCATTCCCTTGGATGGTTACTAAAAAATAGGTGGGACCCACATCATTTTTTTAGGAACTCCCCCATTTTTAATGACCAGCAAAGGCAAAACAGATAGCTATAAGATGATATTAATAGGCTGGGGAGCTTCATAGTTATTGGACCCTTCCCAGCATAATAATACTGTCTCACAGCCAATAGAAGCCAGTGGAACTCCAAACTTTTGTGCTGTTAAATGGGGGTAGTAAGGAGTTGAGCGGCTGCAAAAGGTAGCAAAATGGTCGTTAGAGCTGGACAGTTGCCCTTCATATCAATGTGGATAGGGAAATGGCTTAAAATAACAGATAATAATGATAACAATATTAATCATATTGTACCAGGAAGTAGAAGTCCAAGGAGGAGGTGAAGGTGGATGTGGTGGTGTAGGTGGAAGAGGCAGGGAGAAGGTATCCAATATGGTTTTTGTATTATTTTATTTTAGGAACAGACTTAAAAGAACATAGAATAATTAAAAAAAATAACAATCTAGAACCAGGATGGCCAAGTGGAGGGTAAGGTGAAGGAGGTGGAGGTGGATGTAGCGGTGGAGGTGGAAGAAGCAGGGGAGGAGGTATAAAACACTGTTTTGGTGTTTTTTGTTTCTTTTTGTTTTTGTTTTTCCTTTTTTCAAGGAACTGACATAAAAGAACATAGAATATAAAAAAATCAAAATAACAATTTAGTTCCAGGAGGCAGAGGTCTAAGTGGAGGAGGAGATGGAGTAGGTAGTGCAAGTGGAAGTGAACATGGCGATGTGGGAGGAAGAGGCAGAGGAGGAGGTATCCAACACTGTATTGTTTTTTTCTAAGGGAAAAAAATAGCAATCTAGAACCAGATGGTGGAGGTCCAAGTGGAGGAGGAGGACGTGGAGGAGGAGGTGGAGGTGGACGTGGACGTGGCAGTGTAGGTGGAAGGGGAGGAGGTATCCAACACTGTTTTTGTGAGGTAACTTACTTAAAAGAAGATAGAATAAAAAAAAATAATCTAGAACCAGGAGGCGGAGGTGGACGTGGCGGTTAAGGTGGAAGCTGCAGAGTAGGAGGCATCAAACACTTTATGTGGATTTTTTTAGTTTTTTAGGGAACTGACTTAAAAGAATATAGAATAAAAAAATAAAAAACAACAATCTAGAATCATGGGACAAAGGTGAAGGAGGAGATGGAGTAGGTGGAGGAGGGGGATGTGGAGATATAGGTAATACAGGCAGAGGAGAAGGAAGACAACACTGTTTTTCTGGGGTTTTTTGTTTTTATTTTTTTTTACATCATTGCCTAAAGTGTTTTTTTTTCCCAACAGGCATAGTAGTAGTATAGTAACACTTATAATGGCCTCATCAGCATTAGCCATGTTGGTGTAGTAGTCGAAGCTGCATAACACAACACCCACATCCCGAATGGTGGTGAAGTGGTGTTGTTCCGCTGAGTAACTCTCCCATGCGTGGTGCAGCTGAAACTCCTCTATTGCTGCTGCTCTCTCCAGCATATGCAGGGTGGAGTTCCACCTTGTTGGTATGTTGCATGTGAGACAGCGAGTGGGAAGCTAAAAGTGATGCTGCAGTTCAGGCAAGCGAGCATAGGAGAATACCAAAAGCGCACACATAATGCCTCCACTTTCAGCAGCAGCTCTGACATATGTGGGCAATTTTTAAGGAAGTGCTGCACTACCAAATTCATCACATGTGCCAGGCAAGGGATGTGCAACAATGCAGCTAGGCCCACAGCTGCTATAAGATTTCTCCTGTTATTGCACACCACCAGCTCGGGCTTGATGTTCACAGACACCAACCATTCATCTGTCTACTGTTTGATCCCAGTCCACATCTACTGCGCAGTGTGGGATTTGCCCCCCAAACAGAGGAGTTTCAGATTTGGTTGCTTTGGTGTCCCACTGGGTGTGATGAAATTGTTGGTGCAAGTCATACGGTGACCGACATAGGAGGTGGTGGAGGAAGATGAGTAGGAGTAGGAGGCAACACGGGGGTACATTTGGTAATATGGTGCTGAAAATTATTCCTCCACAATGCAAGCAAGCTAAGCTATTCAGCTATTCTGGTAATGTTTTCTAGTACTAGCCATTACAACAGAGATAACTGCTGAAGGCGCCCAATTGAATAAATGTAGAACGGCAACACTAGGTTTGTCTGTTACCAAGTTTGTGGTAGTTCCAAATCAAAATCCATCAAATGATAGCCTTGATTGCTCATCATAACCCTGTGATGATAAAAAAAACAAGTACTTTTTAAATGGCCAGAAAGAACTCATAGCTAAGATAATGGTGTTATATTATTTTTTGCTCTGAAAGATGTGTTAGTACTTGTTTTCAGGGGATCTCTTTTTTTTCCAATGAACAACAATCCACATTTGTTCTTGTGTATATAGCATAGAGAATTATTTAAAATATAACTTTTATTAAATCCGATAAAATCATATAACATTAACCAAATCCAATATAAAGTCAAGAACTTTATGCTGTATTGGGGTCATGTCATGTAATTTTATAAGATTTATTAAAAGTTATATTTTAGATGATTCTCTATGCTATATGAATTATTGTATTCTGATTATTAGAACCTGCAAAAGAGAAGCAGGGTTCCAAGCTACACATTTACTTTAGAACAAAAAAAAATCTAATTTTTTTCAAATATAATTACTATGTCATCATATGCACACTGCACATACAAATGTAAATATACACACTGTTAGGGGTCGAATTCCTGCCTCTGCACAGGGGAATCTCGAACCATCTCCGCTGCGGTCTCCCATTCTTCTCCAGCTGCAGTGGAGCCTGCTCAGTGGAGACGTCAGTCCCAGCGTCAGGCTCAGCCTGATACAGTGCGGATGGTTACTGCTGCCTTCCCAGGCTCAGCTATTGTAGCCAGTACTGGTCAGTGGCGAGCAGACATCTCAGGGACTAAGTCCTGCTTTTCCCCTTCTGAGCATGCCCGGGGAAAGACCTCTCATTGGAGGTCGGGGGTCACATGCTCAGGTACTGCTGCAGCTCCCATTGGTCCTCTAGGAAGGTCCTGAAGTTGCTGCAGCTATAAATGGTTTGCATGGCAACACGGCCATGTGCTAGGATCAGCTTATGTTATGAGCTTTAGCTACTCAGTGGTCTTGTCTGCTTGTGGTCAGGGTCCAGCTGAAATAAGCCACTAGAATACCGGCACCTCCGGTGAGGAGTTTTGTATGGTGAATTCAGGGCTGGCATAAAGCCATTAGAATTCCAGCTCCACCCACAGGAGAGGAGGTGTTTGTGTGCTTGCTACTCCCTGACCACTGATTGCTTTTGCTCTATTAGGCAGCTGTGTTCCCCTGTGACGCTAGCAGGGCACAATGTTTTCCCTTCTGTTCGACTCTGTGAAGTAACTGAGTTCGCTTTTGCCGTCATATTGTGCCACCATACGCTAGCAGCAAGTTGGTCTCCTGCACGGTGGACCCCGAGCTGCGAACGCACCAATAATAATATTTAAATATACTCTGTGCGTTCCGCCAGCCCTAATACACACATTGTACATATGGTACATACCAGCCAGTCTTCTCTTCACTTCCTCTAGACTTCTGCAGGTAAAGGAGCTTTGGTAACATCATAGTAACATGACTGTGATGTCACCAAAGGTTTTTGAGCATTTTTAACCTCCTAATAGAAATGCTGGAGGACCCTAAGACAATGAGGGCCTTGAGCAATTGCTCAGTTTTACCACCCTCCAAACGTTGGTCCTAACTTAAGTAGGACCTATTTTTTGACAAGTGATTATCATTCAAATCCTGTAAAATCATTTTAGGTCATATTTTCAGGATAGGTCTTAATTTTGGCTAAACATAGTACGTTTCAAAAACTTGCCCAGAATCTGCTTACAGCCATGTGATGTCTTCAATCTGTTGACTTTGCTCAATTTTTATTCAACCATATCACAACACAGATTTCTGTTTTAGTAAGAATAACTCTAAACCGCCATGAGATGTAATCAATCTATATGTCTGTATTCAGTTTAGAAGGATGTTGGTCACACTATCACTGCCCCTTCTTTTTTGTTCACTGGAAGGTGCCTCGAGAGCCAGAACCCCATTAATAAAACCTCGGTGTCTGAGAGCTGGAGAAATTTATTTGCGAGGGACAAATAAGGAAATAGGGAAGAAGGCACAGTAGGGTGTTTGTTTCTTCAAATTAATCTTTGTTAGCAAAATGGTGGGCTCATCACAATATGTAGCATATACAATTAAAGTTGGAATGATTGTTTTCCTGATGGTATTGCTGTTAGGTTTGGTCAATGCATACAATAAAGAATAATTGCAATTGCTCACATGTTGTCAGCAGTTGTTAGCCATTGGATTACAATCTACAAACATGGGCGACAGACACACTGCTTCAACGAAACAGGCTTCACATTAGTCATTGAAACAAATGACTCTGCTATCAGTAGCATTTGAAGCGAAGCAGACAATTAGAAGACATCTGTCACCGACATCAGAGAAACAAATAACTGGGCTCTACTGAACTCAATGGAAATATGATGTGCTAATTTATTACCATATGTGTGGAATTCCAAATGTGTTAACTTTCTCTCTGGAAATAATTAATCAAAAATGTAGTCTGTGCCTAAAACACTTAGAAATAACCGAGAAATGGATTATTTACAAATATCATGGAAGAATGTTTAAATATTTAGGAATGTGTTGTGAATTCCGAATCCTTGGTTCTATCAGTAAAATATATCTTTCTCATCGTGTATTAATATACATATTTTATATAGGGTATACCTCATTCTACAGAGCTTAGAGCTCGAAACTCATATAGAGAACAAGCACCACCAAGAATCAATCAATAAAAAGATATCAAAGCTTTATTGTAAACAATTACATAAAATACAAGGATGTGACAGAGGTGAGCCAATACTGGGTGGGATCCCAATTAGCACCAGGCACCAACAGGTGTATAAAAATTAGAGATTAAGTAAATTGCTTAGTAGTTTATATATACCCAAAAGTATTAAGGTACCTTCACACATAACGATTTCGTTAACGATATCGTTGCAATGTCATGCTTTTTGTGATGTAGCAACGATCCCGCTAACGATCTCGTTATGTGAGACAGCGACCAACGATTAGTCCCCTGACATTGGTCGGAGTGCGATCCATTGATTTGTCGGATAGCTCTAGGACCCAGAATATGGCTACATGCCCTTTCACAAATCCATAAGTCTGATTGGCGCATATTTTTCTTCCTAGTAGAGATGAGTGAATCAATTTGATGCAAATAGAAGTTGTGACTAATTTTAGGAAATATACTGAACCTAGCAAATTTGAACGATTTGCATTTTGATTTGCATTAATTGCCAAAAATGACAACTGTTATTATAAACAATGAAGATTTGGAGGAAGCATATATTACTTCAGGATTGATTAGACTCATATGTCACATCACTAGTGTTGAGCGATACCTTCTGATATCGGAAAGTATCGGTATCGGATTGGATCGGCCGATATTCAAAAAATATCGGATATCGCAGGTACCGATACCTGATCCCAATGCAAGTCAATGGGACCAAAATATCGGAATTAAAATAAACCCTTTCTTTCCTTGTAGGTTCATTCTACATGAAGGAAAACAACTAAGAATAATGCAGGATGTATTTGGGGAGGTGGCGGAGACATTAAAGTCATAGAGGTTTAGCCCAATCAAATAGAATAGCATGTTTTTGTTTTTTTTTAAAGACGTTCGGAGTGACAAAGATATTGACTATGTGAATATTTTTTTTTAAATTTTGTCAGATATTGATGTTTCACTATTCCACGCCCTTCCCCTTCTTTTTTTTTTTACTTTTCCCACACTTTCATCTTCATCATCATCAGCATCTTTGACATCAACTTCTTCTTCACCTTATTCATCTTCTTCTTCATCTTCTACCTATTTTTTTTATATTACATTCTTCATATTCATTTTATTCAACTATTATTATTCTTCCTATTCTACATATTCATTTTATTCAACTATTATTATTCTTCCTATTCTACTTCTTCATCATATTCTCATTTGTGACAGGCATTCCCGTAGTTGTTATCTATAAAAGTTTGAAGATTACACCTTCCGTTCTGCCAGTCACAAAAGTTACATTTGTCCGCGTTCAGTTTGGCCTGCAGCATCAGGCTTTATCCAGGGGCACCACGAGGAGGAACGGACTCACCCCCATACACTGCTTAGTCTTCTTCTGCATATAATTTAGATAATATCTTTTGCTCTGATATTAAGTGTTATGCTTAATGTTCTTCTGCTCTTTGTTCTGCAGCCTCTTGTTCTTCTGCTTCTCGGTCTTCAATGTCGTCGTCTCCAGGGTCGTCGTCTCCAGGGTCGTCGTCTACGCCGTCGTCGTCTCCGCCGTCGTCGTCGTCATCGGGGTGGTCTTCCGGGTCGTCGACTTTAGGGTCTTCAACTTGGAAATGTAGCAGAAGGTACAAGAAGGCTGAGAAAATGCCAAGAACCAGCTGATGGAACTGGAACTCGGATGGCTACCCGAAGGTTCAAGAGCCTATGGAACTACCGAGGACCAGCTGACGTTACTGGAACCCGGTTACTAAGCAGGAGGTACCCGTGCTAAAAAGCACTACCAAGGACCGCCTGACGTTGGCGGAACTCGGATACCCAGAAGGAGGCACCTAAGCCAAAGGCTCTGCCCGGAACCAGCTGACGGTACTGGAACCAGGATGGGGAGCAGAAGGTACAAGAGCAAAAGACACTGCCAAGAACCAGCTGACGGTACTGGAACCCGGATGGGTAGCCGAAGGTCCAAGAGCCAATGGAACTACCGAGCACCAGCTGACATTACTGGAACCCGGTTACTAAGCAGGAGGTACCCGTGCCTGAAAGCACTACCAAGGACCACCTGACGTTGGTGGAACTTGGATACCCAGAAGGAGGCACCTAAGCCAAAGGCTCTGCCCGGAACCAGCTGACGGTACTGGAACCAGGATGGGGAGCAGAAGGTACAAGAGCAAAAGACACTGCCGAGAACCAGCTGACGGTGCTGGAACCAGGTGGTGGACCCGAAGGTCCACAGGAGAGGAGAGAACAGCTAGGCCGCGAGGCAGCCGCAGTTATCGAACCCCAACAGTCCTATAGGGGGAGCTTGGCCTAAAGGCACTACAGAACCAGCCTTGACTACCAATTCATGCAGCCCACATAGGAAGCTCCTAAACTGGAGGCACCCTGGAGTTGGCTAACCCGACCACAACACGACGGGGCAAGCATAGGCGTCTCAGTGAGCTTGACACTACCCGGAAACAGCTGACGGTGCTGGAACCAGGCTGGGCACGAGGGAGTACCCGTGACAAAAACACTGCCGAGAACCAGCTGGCGGTGCTGGAACCCAGATGCGTTGCCCCAGTGTGCAAGAGCCAATGGCACGACCGAGGACCAGCTGACGGTGCTGGAACCCGGTTACTAAGCTGTAGGTGCCTGCGCTTAAAAGCACTACCAAGGACCGCCTGACGTTGGCGGAACTCGGATACCCAGCAGGAGGCACCTAAGCCAAAGGCTCTGCCCGGAACCAGCTGACGGTGCTGGAACCAGGTGGTGGACCACAAGGTACACAGGAGAGGAGAGAACAGCTAGGCCGCAAGGCAGCCGCAGTTACCGAACCCCAACAGTCCTACAGGGGGAGCTTGGCCTACTGGCACTACAGAACCAGCCTTGACTACCAATTCACGCAGCCCACATAGGAAGCTCCTAAACTGGAGGCACCCTGGAGTTGGCTAACTCGACCGCAACACGATGGGGCAACACATAGGTGTCTCAGTGAGTTTGACAGTACCCGGAAACAGCTGACGGTGCTGCAACCAGGCTGGGCACGAGGGAGTACCCGTGACAAAAACACTGGCGAGAACCAGCTGGCGGTGCTGGAACTCGGATGCGTTGCCTATTAAAGATTGTCTTCCTAGAGCCCCAACTAGCGGTGTTGGAGCAAAGGGTAAGCAGGGGGAGCAGAGTGTAGGCCGAAGCCTGCGCTGGAGGCAGCTTTGTGTCTGCGTTGCGTTAGCAGGACACTTTGCCGGTTACACAGTGGGGGAACAGCTGGCGTTGCTGAACCCCACTGACACAATGGCGGGTGTTTTTCTCTGTGCAGCTAGCACTTCCGGGCAAAAACAAGCGGTGTTAGAGCCCAGGGTCAGCAGGAGGAGGAGAGGAGCAAAGTGTAGGCCGAGGCCTGCACTGGTGGCAGCTTTTGGTCTGTTGTGCCAGCGTGGCTTGTGCTGGACACGATGCCGGCTACACAGCAGGGGAACAGCTGGCGGTGCTGAACCCAACTAACACATTGGCTGCTGTTTTTCTCTGTGCAGCTAGCACTTCCAGGCTACAACTGGCGGTGTTATAGCCCAGGGGCAGCAGGAGGAGGAGAGGAGCAGAGTGTAGGCCGAAGCCTGCACTGGTGGCAGCTTTTGGTCTGTTGTGCCAGCGTGGCTTGTGCTGGACACGATGCCGGCTACACAGCAGGGGAACAGCTGGCGGTGCTGAACCCCACTAACACATTGGCTGGTGTTTTTCTCTGTGCAGCTAGCACTTCCGGGCAAAAACTAGCGGTGTTAGAGCCCAGGGTCAGCAGGAGGAGGAGAGGAGCAGAGTGTAGGCCGAAGCCTAGTTGAACCAATTTCAAAAGTTACCTTTAACCCCCCCTCAGGTGTTGCAAGGTACAAGAGCCACCCCTTGTGCAGCATTAATGCTGCACATGTAAAAGGTTGCTCTATTAGTTTTGCTCCTTGCACACGCTGAATAAAACACATACACTATTTAGCCCATTATACTGTCAAACAGTAGTGGAGGCGTGACTTGTCTTTTTAAGGAGACGCAGCACAGGTGTCAAAATTTACACCTAGGTGCTGGGCGCAGATTCCTGAGCGTTGTTATTTGCTGTACAGGAGTCTGCGCTATTGTGATCCCTTGGCCATGCGCTGTGAGCGCTGCCTGTCTTCTCACCTCATTTCATGTTGGCCGGTGCGGTTAGCAATGGCCATGAATCCCAGACCCGCAGTGTGTTTTCAAAAAATCACACTGCGTGGCTGGGATTCGTGGCCTTGTGCAGTAAATATGTTTGCCGCTCACACATGTCCTTACACCTGCTTCAGACTGGGCGGCCTCAGCTGATCCCTTATCACCTACCACGGCCATGAGGCCGCACAGTCTGAAGAAGGCGGAAGGAGATGAGTTAAGACAGGCGAACATATGCACTGCACATGCCCATCAATCACACCCTCGCAGCCAAAATATATGAGACAACGAGGGGGGTTGTGTTGGGCAGGGCGGACGCACAGGCACAGGCAGCGAACCAATGATGTCAGAAGAAGGGCAGCGCTACCAAAGGGGGTGCTGCGTGTCATTAAAAAGGAAAGTCACACCTCAGGGACATTGTAATGGTCTGTAATGAGACACATTTTGTACGTGTTTAATTCAACGTGGGCAAGGAGAAAAAATCAGCCACCTTGTACAAATGCAGCAGTACTGCTGTACTAGGTGGCTGTTATACATAGAAACACCTGGGGGGGGTGGGGCCGGGTTCCCTTTAATTTCAGTTCAGGTGCCTGCATATCGTTTGCAGGACACGTTGCCAGCTACACAGCAGGGGAACAGCTGGCGGTGCTGAACCCCACTGACACATTGACTGGTGTTTTTCTCTGTGCAGCTAGCACGTCCGGGCAAAAACTTGCGGTGTTAGAGCCCAGGGTCAGCATGAGGAGGAGGAGAGGAGCAAAGTGTAGGCCGAAGCCTGCACTGGTGGCAGCTTTTGGTCTGTTGTGCCAGCGTGGCTTGTGCTGACACGATGCCGGCTACACAGCAGGGGAACAGCTGGCGGTGGTGAACCCAACTAACACATTGGCGGGTGTTTTTCTCTGTGCAGCTAGCACTTCCAGGCTACAACTGGCGGTGTTATAGCCCAGGGGCAGCAGGAGGAGGAGAGGAGCAGAGTGTAGGCCGAAGCCTGCACTGGTGGCAGCTTTTGGTCTGTTGTGCCAGCGTGGCTTGTGCTGGACACGATGCCGGCTACACAGCAGGGGAACAGCTGGCGGTGCTGAACCCAACTAACACATTGGCTGCTGTTTTTCTCTGTGCAGCTAGCACTTCCAGGCTACAACTGGCGGTGTTATAGCCCAGGGGCAGCAGGAGGAGGAGGTTTGGAGCAGAGTGTAGGCCGAAGCCTGCACTGGTGGCAGCTTTTGGTCTGTTGTGCCAGCGTGGCTTGTGCTGGACACGATGCCGGCTACACAGCAGGGGAACAGCTGGCGGTGCTGAACCCCACTGACACAATGGTGGGTGTTTTTCTCTGTGCAGCCAGCACTTCCGGGCCCCAACTGGCATAGTTAGAGCCCAGGGTCTGCAGGAGGAGCAGAGTGTAGGCCGAAGCCTACTTGAACTAATTTCAAAGGTAACCTTTAACCCACCCTCAGGTGTTACAATGTTGAAGAGCCACACCTTGTGCAGCAGTAAAGCTCCACAAGTTAAAGGTTGCTCTATAAGTTTTGCTCATTGCACACACAGAATGAAAGACGTACACAATTTAGCCCATTGAACAGTAGTTCAGTTCTGTATTGGAGGCGTGATTTGTCTTTTTAAGGAGACGCAGCACAGGTGCACATAAATAATGCCTTGGTGCTGGGCGCAGCCTCCTGAGCGTTGTTATTTGCTGTACAGGAGTCTGCGCTATTGTGATCTCTTGGCCATGCGCTGTGAGCGCTGCCTGTCTTCTCACCTCATTTCATGTTGGCCGGTGCGGTTAGCAATGGCCATGAATCCCAGACCCGCAGTGTGTTTTCAAAAAATCACACTGCGTGGCTGGGATTCGTGGCCTTGTGCAGTAAATATGTTTGCCGCTCACACATGTCCTTACACCTGCTTCAGACTGGGCGGCCTCAGCTGATCCCTTATCGCCTACCACGGCCATGAGGCCGCACAGTCTGAAGAAGGCGGAAGGAGATGAGTTAAGACAGGCGAACATATGCACTGCACATGCCCATCAATCACACCCTCGCAGCCAAAATATATGAGACAACGAGGGGGGTTGTGTCGGGCAGGGCGGACGCACAGGCACAGGCAGCCAACCAATGATGTCAGAAGACGGGCAGCGCTACCAAGGGTGGTGCTGCGTACCATTATAAAGGAAAGTCACACCTCAGGGACAGTGGAATGGTCTCAATGAGACACATTTTGCACGTGTTGAGTTCTACGTTGGCAAGGAGAAAAAGTCAGCCACCTTGTACAAATGCAGCATTACTGCTGTACAAGGTGGCTGTTATACATAGAAACACCTTGAGGTGGGTGGCAGGGTCCCTTTAATTTCAGTTCATGTGCCTGCGTGGCGTTTGCAGGACACGTTGCCAGCTACACAGCAGGGGAACAGCTGGCGGTGCTGATCCCCACTAACACATTGGCTGGTGTTTTTTTCTGTGCAGCTAGCAGTTCCAGGCAAAAACTGGTGGTGTTAGAGCCCAGGGTCAGCAGGAGGAGGAGAGGAGCAGAGTGTAGGCCGAAGCCTGCACTGGTGGCAGCTTTTGTGCTGTTGTGCCAGCGTGGCTTGTGCTGGACACGTTGCCGACTACACAGCAGGGGAACAGCTGGCGGTGCTGAACCCCACTAACACATTGGCTGGTGTTTTTTCTGTGTAAACAACACTTCCAGGTGGCAACTGACAGTGTTGAAACCCAGGGAATCAAAGAGGAGCAGAGTGTAGGCCGAAGCCTGCAGTTGAGCAAGTTGAAAGGGAACCTTTAACCCCCTCCCCCCTCCCCCCCAGGCATTTGTTGCTGAAAGAGCCATCTTGTACAGCAGTAATACTGCACATGGAAAATGGTTGCTCCTAAAATTATGCTCCTTGCAAACGCTGAAGTACACACTCATATAATGTGTCCCCTCACACCGTCAAACCATCCCGGAAGTGGGACTTTCCTTTGTAATGTGACACAGCACAGCCGTCATTCCAACCCCCTTGGTGCCGTGCGCCACCTCCTCAACATTGTTTGGTTCTGTCACGGAGCCCACGCTGTAATGTTATCCCTTGGCCATGCACAGTTAGCGGTGCCCGTCTTCTGACATCATTTAGGTGTCAGGCTGGCAGTGCCTGTGCGTCCAAGCTGCCCGAGATCCAACCTCGCAGTGTCATCTAATGTAATCCCACTGTGGGCCAGGGATCCATGGGCATGCGCAGTGCATATCATCGCCTCTCACTCACCTCCTTCCTGCTTCTTCAGACTGTGCGGCGTCACGGCCGTGGCATGTTATTAGGGATCAGCTGACGCCGCCTAGTCTGAAGAAGCGTGAAGAAGGGGAGTGAGAGGCTAGTATATGCACTGCGCATGGCCATGGATACCAGGCCCACTGTGGGATCACATTAGACGACACTGCGAGGTGGGATTTCGGGCAGCGTGGATGCACAGGCGCAGCCAGGACGACATTAAATGATGTCAGAGGACGGGCAGCGCAAACTGTGCATGGCCAAGGGATAACATAACAGCGCAGGGTCCATGACGGAATCAAACAACGCTAAGGAGGCAGCGCACGGTGCCAAGGGGGTAGCAATGACGGCTGTGCTGCGTCACATTACAAAGGAAAGTCCCACCTCCAGGACGGTTGGACGGTGTGAGGGGACACATTACATGAGTGTGTAGTTCAGCGTTTGCAAGGAGCATAATTTCAAGAGCGACCTTTTCCTTGTGCAGTATTAGTGCTGCACAAGGTGGCTCTTTCAGTAACAAACGCCTAGGGGGGGGACAGGTCCCATTACATTTTAGTTGTGCCAGCGTGGCGGTCGCATGACACGTTGCCGGATACACAGCTGGGGATCAGCTGACGTTACTGAACCCCAATAACAGAGGAGCGACTGTTGACTGTGCAGACAGCACTTCCAGGCACCAACTGGCGGTGTTAGAGCCCAGGGACAGCAGGAGGAGCAGATTGGAGGTATTGCCGCACACACAGCTGGGGATCAGCTGACGTTACTGAACCCCAATAACAGAGGAGCGACTGTTGACTGTGCAGACAGCACTTCCAGGCACCAACTGGTGGTGTTAGAGCCCAGGGACAGCAGGAGGAGCAGATTGGAGGTATTGCCGCACACACAGCTGGGGATCAGCTGACGTTACTGAACCCCAATAACAGAGGAGCGACTGTTGACTGTGCAGACAGCACTTCCAGGCACCAACTGGCGGTGTTAGAGCCCAGGGACAGCAGGAGGAGCAGAGGAACAGAGTGTAGGCCGAAGCCTGATTGGAGCAAGTTGAAAGGGAACCTTTAACCCCCCCCAAGATGCATGTAGCTGAAAGAGCCATCTTGTGCAGCACTAAGGATGCAAAAGGAAAAGGTTGCTCTTTTAATTATGCTCCTTGCAAACACAGAAGTAAACACTAAAAATGTGTCCCCTTATACTGTAAAACCGTCCCGGAGGTGGGAATTTCCTTCGTAATGGGACGCAGCACAGCTGTCATTCCTATCCCCTTGGTGCCGTGCGCTGCCTCCTCAGCATTGTTTTAAGCTGTCACAGAGCCTGCGCTGTTCTCTTATCCCTTGGCCATGCCCAATTAGCGCTGCCTGTCTTCTGACATAATTTGGTGTCAGGCTGTCAGTGCCTGTGCGTCCACGCTGCTCCAGATCTCACCTCGTAGTGTCGTCTATTGTAATCCCACTGCGGGCCTTGGATCCATGGACATGCACAGTGCATATCCTCGACTCTCACTCCCCTCCTTCCCTCTTCTTCAGACTGTGCGGCGTCACGGCCGTGGCATGCTATTAGGGATCAGCTGACGGCGCACAGTCTAAAGAAGGCGGAGGGAGATGGGCGAGAGCCCGAGGTGAAAATATGCACTGCGCATGCCCATGGATCCCAGGCTCGCAGTGTGATTCAATCAGAAGACACTGCGAGGTGGGTTATCGGGCAGCGCGGGCGCACAGGCGCAGCCATCCTGACACCAAATTATGTCAGAAGACAGGCAGCGCAAAGTGGCCATGGCCAAGGGATAACAGAACAGCGCAGGCTCCGTGACAGCTTAAAACAACGCTGAGGAGGCAGCGCATGGCACCAAGGGGGTAGGAATGACGGCTGTGCTGCGTCACATTATGAAGGAAAGTCCCAGCTCCGGGACGGTATAACGGTATCAGTGAACACATTTTATAAGTGTTAAGTTATGCGTGTGCAAGGAGCTAAAATAAAAGAGCTACCTTTTCCTTGTGCAACATTACTGCTGCACAAGATGGCTCTTTCAGTAACAAACGCCGAGGGGGGGGGACAGGTTCCCTTACATTTAGGTTGTTGTGCCAGCGTGGCGGTCACAGGACACATTGCCGGCTACACAGCTGGGGATCAGCTGACGTTACTGAAACCCAATAACACTGGGTCGTATGTTTAGACTGTGCAGCCTGCACTTCTGAGCCGCAACTGGCGGTGTTGGAGCCCAGGAATAGCAGTTCAGGTGGAAGAAAGATGAACACATCAGGAGACCTGGATGACACCCAATTAATTACTTAATCAGGCAGAGGAGTGGCAAATTCCTGCGAGATCCAGGCCTGGTTCATTTTCAGGAAAGTAAGCCGGTCAACGTTATTGGAGGATAGTCGCATGCGACGGTCTGTTAGTACACCACCTGCGGCACTAAAGACACATTCCGATAAGACACTAGCCATACGGCAAGCCAGCACCTCCAATGCATACTGGCTTAGCTCTGGCCATGTATCCAGCTTAGAGACCCAAAACTTGAACGGGGAAGAGCCGTCTGCGAGTACACTAAGAGGGCAAGCCATGTAGTCTGTCACCATCTGACGGAACCGTTGCCTCCTGCTGACTGGAGCCGCCGGTGATGGTGTAGACATTTGGGGCGGGCACACAAAAGTTTTCCACAGTTGTGCCATACTTGGCTTGCCTTGGGCAGAGGCACTGCTTCTGCTCCCTCTTTGTGCAGAGCCTCCTCCTCCACTGCCTCGACGCACTGAGCTGCTTTGTAAAGCACTAGCAGCACTCCTCTCAGTTGGACTGGAGAAGATGATGGAATTCACCAGTGTGTCGTGGTACTCCCGCATTTTACGCTCCCGTGTCAACGCCGGGATGAGGTTTTGTACATTGTCACGGTAGCGAGGATCGAGGAGGGCGTACACCCAATAATCAGGCACGTTGAGAATGTGGTCGATGCCAACCATGTGCTGCAGACTGCCAACTGGCCCAGAAACGCTGTCCCCTGCTTGAGACATGATCTCTGCCCGCTCTTCATCACCCCACCCTCGCTGTACACACTGACCACTGGACAATGGTGGAACTCCATCCTCTGGACGTAGCTCTTCCTCGTCCATTGACTCATCCTCATCCTCCTCACAAAGGGTCCCCTGCCGACCCCTTTGTGAGGAACCACGTGGCGCTGACTGTCCAGAACCTGATGGAAAAGGTGACTCCTCATCCTCCACCTCTTCCACATCATCCCTTATCCCTTGCAGGGTTTCTTGAAGCAAGCAGATAAGGGGGACAGTCATGCTGACTAGTGCATCATCTGCACTTGCCATCCGTGTGGAATAATCAAAAGGACGCAAAATCTGGCAGACGTCCTTCATATTGGCCCACTCTGTGGTTGTGAAGTCTGAGCGGCGCTGACTGCGACTTTTTTGTGCCTGATGCAGCTGGTACTCCATTACTGCTTGCTGCTGCTCACACAACCGCTCCAACATATGTAACGTGGAATTCCACCTGGTAGGTAGGTCACATATGATGCGATGTTCAGGAAGGCGAAACCGACGCTGCAGAGCAGCAATGCGGGATCTTGCCAAGCTGGAACGCCGCAAGTGAGCACACTCTAGGCGGGCCTTGTGCAGAAGTGCATCAAGATCCGGAAGGTCCCTCAGAAAACTCTGCACAACCAAATTGAGCACATGTGCCAGACATGGGATGTGAGTGAGGTTGCCAAGGCCTAAAGCTGCCACCAGATTTCGGCCATTGTCACACACTACCATGCCTGGCTGGAAATTCGCTGGCACAAACCACACATCGCTCTCCTGCTTTAGGGCATTCCAGAGCTCCTGCGCTGTGTGGCTTCGATTCCCCAAAGAAACTAATTTCAAGACGGCCTGCTGACGTTTGGCCACGGCTGTGCTCATGTCAGTCGTAACAGGTAAACGTTCACGGGTCCATGTGGAGGTGGACTGTGACGGATCCTGCAGCGAGGAATCTGAGGAACTGGTGTAAGAGGAGGAGTCAATGCGTACAGACTGGATTCCTGCAATCCTTGGAGTGGGTAGGACACGTCCTGCGCCACTCGCACGGTCTGTACCCGGCTCAACAACATTAACCCAATGGGCAGTGACGGAAAGGTATCGACCCTGTCCATGTTGACTGGTCCACGCATCGGTGGTGAGGTGGACCTTGCTACCTATGGCGTTCAGTAGCGCATGTTTGATTTGTCCCTCCACATGCTTGTGCAGGGCAGGGACAGCTTGCCTGCTGAAGTAAAAGCAGCTGGGCACCTTGTACTGTGGGACTGCCAATGCCATCAAGTCACGGAAGCTGTCAGTCTCCACCAGCCTGAATGAGAGCATTTCCAGGGACAGAAGTTTGGCAATGCCTGCATTCAGAGCCTGTGCTCGGGGGTGGTTTGCCGAGAATGCCCGCCTTTTCTCCCATGCCTGTACTACCGATGGCTGTAGACTAGGCTGGGAGTGTGAGGATGACTGGGAACGTGGTGCTGTGGGTGGAATTACACTAGGTCTCTGGACAACAGTGCCAGAGGTTCTTCCATGCCGATCCAAGGAGGAAGCCGAACCAGCTGTGCGTGAGCTGGAGGAAGAAGCAACACGAGCTGAAGAGGTGGTAGCTGCCACTGTTGGTTGGCCTAGGTCTTCAGTGTGTTTTTGGAACTCCACCGTGTGCCTGGTCGGCACATGTTTCAACATATTTGTGGTATTGAGGTTGCTGACACTTTTAGCTCTTTTTACTTTCTGATGACACAGCTTGCATTTGACAAAACAAATGTCATCTGCAACTGTGTCAAAAAAGGACCAGGCACTGCAAGTCTTGGGAGCGCCCTTTTTGGCTTTTGAAAGAGACAGGCTCCTAACTGGTGCCAAAGTGGAGGCTACAGGCTCCGCAGTCTTCCCCCTCCCTCTCCCTCTTTGGCCCGTTAGGGGAATCTCTTCCTCTGAGCTGCTCCCACCACCTTCCTGTTCCTCACGCCACGATGGGTCAAGTACCTCATCATCTCCACTACCCTCTGCCACCAACTGCTCCTCCTGGGTAGTCTCGGCAGCACAGTACGCACCAGAATGCGGCACCTGAGTTTCATCATCAGATGCGTACTGCGCTGTGGTCACCACAGGCACTGACCCACCCGCCTCTTCAGAGTCAGAGAGACAAAGCTGTTGGGCATCACTGCACACTGCCTCTTCTTCCATTTCTCC